>NC_056746.1:535861473-535903537 GCF_019279795.1 Protopterus annectens
CACTAATGAGATTCAGAATATTAAATGGTTACCTGTAAAGCAACTGCACAGATCCTCAAGAGTCTGGTCATTTCCCTGCCTGTTTCGTAAGCTGCCAATCTTAATAGCATCATTTTTCAGCAGTCGTCTGACGTGCATTCAGCACAGATAATAATATCCATTTCAGTTATGTGCTGTCCACAGGAGCAGCATAAGGGCAAATTCAGTTTTGCTTATTCCTCACGCAGCAAAAATGAAGCTGGAGAGAGTTGGTGCCCTGACTTTGTGAAAGGTACAGCGCAAATTGTTTTGCCTAGCTGTGGGTGTTAAGGTTGCTATTAGGAGATTATTTCTGTAACAGACTGCTGCTGCAAATGTTTCTTATCTGGTAGATAGCCACTATTTATTTATTTATTTTTACATTTGTTTACTGGGAAATTCTGACTGGGCATAGATCCCGTGTCAGCAGAGGCCCGGGGAGAAAAGCTCCACAAAGATTAGTACAGTAAATACAATACACATGTTAATAAAGTACAGTACAGAGTCAAAAGTTAATAAAGTACAGTTTCAAGGCCAAGAAAGGAGCAAAAAGTAAATATACTATAAGGAGGAGCACAATGTGTTACAATAAACAATACAGTTGAAAGGACATTTTGTTCAGTCATTTGGTTACATTCATCACTGGCTAGTACCATAAACACACATTGATTAAGCGTATAGAAAGGAGTTATTGCAAGCTTTCATAGAAGGTTAAGGTTTGATATGTTCTAATGAAATGAAGCTATCCAGTGTCAGAACAATTACATAACCAAGAACTATGTAAATGGGGCAGGAGGAGTTTTTTGAAAATTATTTTTGTTTTCAGTGGTCCTAATATCTATGTGGATGGTATTCCATGCTTTTGCAACAGAATTGGAAAACAAGGAGTCCCAAGAGCTATTGTTCCTTTTGCCTATGTCAGCCAGTGCTTTACTGCTATGTCTTCAATAGGCATTTATTAGAGTAGATATTAAGTAGACGTTGAAGAGCAGGAACTCTATCGGGATAGTATAGAATTTGGTGGGCTATTGTATGCTAGTTATATGTGAGCAGGTTGGGAAATTCTAGCCAGGATGGTTGCTTGATTGCTATGCAGTGATGTGTCTTGAAGGGTGAGTCAGTCGCAAACCTAGCTATTTTATTGTAGCAGGTGTTTAGTTTGTTAAAGTCTGCTTTGTTTAGGTTGATGAGTATGGGGGAGGCATAGAGGAGTGTGGATAGTAGGTGGGTTCTTGCGATGGTGGCTTTACTGGCATTGAAGTACAGTCTATGCCTATATAGGGTTCCAAGTTTTTTATGGACTTTCTTTATTGTTTGTGCAATGTGCATATCGAATTTCATGTTGTGATCTATGAAAACCCCTAGAAGTTTGGTGTGTTGGACAGGTGTGATGGGATGTTATTGGGTGAGTATATTGTGAATGGTGGCATGGGGTCTAAAGCTCTAGTGGGATAGAATATCATTAGCTGTGTTTTATTGGGGGTAAAGTATTAGTTGAGAGTTGGATAGCCAGGTTTCAACTGCGGTAAAAGACTCTTGTGTCAATGCCTGGAGTTGAAGGAGTGATGGGGTGGAGCAAATTAGAGTGGAGTCATCAGCATACTGGGCTAGAGTGGCATGCTGGGTAGCTTTGTGGAGTTGGTTGGTAAAATATGTTGAAAAGAAGAGGTCCAAGAATGGATCTTTGGGGGGGGGACCCTAGGGTGACAGGTAGGAGGGGAGATAAGGAGTTTTGCCATTTTACTGCTTGTTGGCAGTTGGTTAGATAGTCTTGAAACCACACTGTTGTGGAGTGGCTGAGTTTAAGATCAGAGAGAGCAGAAAGGAGTTTGGGATGGGTGATAGTATCGAAGGCCTTGGAGAGATCTAGGAATACAGTGGATACTATGTTGGATACTATGTTACCATTGTTTTGATGTTGGTTTACTGTATTGGTAAAGCCAATAAGGGCTGTGGTAGCACTGATTGGGATGGAATCCATGCTGAGTGTTGTTTAGCAGTTTATTAGTGAGGAGATACTGCATTATTTGGGGAATGTATACATTTTCAAGGATTTTAGATAAGGGGATAGAATGGCAATTGGACAGTAATTAGATAGTTCCATAGGGTCGCCTCCTTTGTGGAGTGGTATTATATGCAACATTTTCCACAAAGAAGGGATGCTTCTCTAAAGAGTGGTTAATGAGCATTGAGACTAGGTAAGAGATTTGATCTTTTAGCTATTCTGCAGGTAATTTGTCAGCTGACAGGGTTGTGGGTTTATGCCTATTTAGATATTTATATATTGTGGTAGTTTGGACAGGCTGTAAAGAGAAGAGATTTAGGTTTGATGGTACGGAAGATAGGCTTGGATGTGAAGTGGAAGAACTGTTGGTGAGGGCTAGGATGTATTTGGTGAAGTGTTTGTTGAATTGGGAGGCAATATTATTGGTGGTGGTGTCAATGTCTGGGGGTGGAGTACTGGTCTTTCCTGGTTGTAGGATTTTATTAATGGCTGTGAAGATAGGTGAAGGCTGCCAGCCTAGCCAGATAGAATTTTGTAGATAATTCTGTCATCTGTACATATTAATGTAAACTACAGGCTTGTTGTCTTAAATAGTAAACATAGTTGTACATGTGGAACTGGAAAAGAATGTAACAACAGTGCACTCTACTGACCAAGCAAAGCATGTTGTGACCCTTTGATGTTAAAACTCGGACCCAGTAAGTCTAGAGTGAGGCATCCTGCCTATTGTTTTAAGGCCAGAGTTAATGGCCAGAATTTGCATGCATAAATGTCCTTTATTGCTCTGGTTTCTGCCCAGAGGTGAAGAATGTAAATGTAGTTTCTGTTAGCTTGGGAACGCATGGAAGTGTGAAGAATGATGTAATGTCAACCAGGAATGTGATTTTAAAAACAGAGAGAATCAAAGAGTATTAAGCATTTTTGTCTTGACCATCCAACTCACAGTACTGTCTTGCTCTATATGTAAGTTTATCTTAGACTTCACAGTACTGTCTTGCTCTATATGTAAGTTTATCTTAGACTTGTGTTTTCTCCTAGAAATAGCTAGAAACTAGAAAGATTAGACTGTATTTTTCTGTGATGTCAGAACTGTACTACTAAATTATTTTAAGAATTTCTCTGTGATCTCTGAACTTTTGACTAGCACTGTGTAGTAAAAAGTATTGTCTTGTGTAAAGGGCATCACTGAGACAGATACCTGGTGTCAAAGCCATGGCCTGAAGCTCAGTGCCAAAAAGTGTATTGTCCTCCCCTTTGGTAAAAACTCTGTACCCATGAACTACCACATAGCTAGTAGTCTACTTAATGCCGAAAATGTTTTAAGAGACCTTGGGACACAGGTGGGCAGTAGTCTCTCCTTTGATAATCACATCGCCACAGTGGTCAGGAAATCCTTCTACATGGCTCATCTCATCACCAAAGGATTCTCATCCAGAAAAAAAGGTCATTGTTCCCCTCTACTCATCACTCATTAGACCCATTATAGAGTACAATGCCCCTTTTGGTATGTACCTCACAAGACATCTACAACAACTGGAAAGACCACAGAAATAACTCACAGCGGATTACTGGCCTCAAACAGATGCCCTACGCAGACCGTCTCAAAAAACTACAGCTTTACTCCATCGCATATCGCCTACTCAGGTGCGATCTATGCCTAACATACAAAGCTATGTCAAACCTAGAGCTGTTGGACATGCTCCACTTAAAAAAAAATCCCAATCCCTCCGAGCTATACGCTCTAGGGGACTAAACCTTGTCACCACAATAAACAGAATATGCTGGAGTGATAGACTCCTGTCCCAGAGACTTCCCATACTCTGGAACAGACTACCTATCTATGTCAAACAGAGCTCCTCATTAGCACTCTTCAAGAAAAATCTTGATGATTGAATGGGAAATTCACCCCAGGGATCACTTCTGTGGCTCTGCTCGACAGGGGCACAGGAAAATAATTTTCTTGGGTGGCGAAAGCCAGGGTACATCTTTTGGCTAGGCTTATATAGGCCCTAGGGCCAATAGCCTAGTACCTACTTATGAACCTACCTATGACTGTTTGTTATTAAATATTTTTAAACCCTTTCAACTGTTTTGGTAGAGATAATTTAAGCTCTTTAGAGTACTTACATGCCTTTGGTAAAATTGTACAAAGCCACTTCAATAGCTTTAGCCCTGGGCTATACTACCAATTGGATAATAATATTGCACAGTAATAATTGGACACCCTTTTAAGGGCCTTTGAGTAGCTGATAAATATTAGTGGGTGGTGGCAGCTGGTACTACCGTATAGTCTGGGGAAAAAGGGGCACAGCTGGAGAACCTGTGCCAGCCTTCCCCAGGAGTGTCTGTGTGGTTGTATAAACTCTTCTCAAAGTGTGTGTGTGTCAGCTACTTGGGCAGGGATATGAAGCACTAGTTGGACAGAGAGGGTGTTGGAGGTTTTAGCTTGCCCACTAGCTGAGATCTGGACCCTATAGCTGTGCCAGTGGGGAATCTTATTGGGGACCTGGAGAGCAAGGGAGCGACCAGCCCCTGACTGACTGACTGACTGATCTCTGTGTGCTCATAAGGGAAATTACACTTTACTGTGTCCTTTCCTCCTATATGAGACACCCCTCACTGGTGTTTGTGGTGAGGATTGAGGCTCCTTGATTGCTGGGCCAGGTCACGGGTGTCAGAATGGCAACCCAGAATTTTTGTGAGTTATTTTTGTGTTTGGTTTGAATGCCTATATAGTGGTTCCTTTTGTCTGTCCTAATTTGTTCTTTGGCTTTGTTCCTTAGTTCCTGGTTACCTAGTAGTTTGAGTTTTATTTTGATGCCAAGAGTCCCGTGCTTTATCTCTTTGTTTTAGTAGTAGACAGGTATCCATTAGAAAATAGTATGTTTTTTAATTTTATTCTTATTTTAATTAAGTTGACAACATGTATTTGTTTTGGTTCTTAATGAACACATGTACGGGCTACTGTTAGGTCAGTAGTGATAGGAAAGGAGGTAGGGCAGCCCTGGTTTTAAGGTATAAACTAGTGAGTGTGACATCTTATTGTCAGTATTGAGTAACAGGATGAAGCTGAAGTAGAACTCCTTTGCTGGCATTTGGATCAAGAGTTGCTTTTCGGTGCATCATCGCCATAACTGGCATTCAGGAAAACAATGTTGTTGTTGTTTGTCTTTTGACTTTTCCTGGTTAGGGGTCGCCACAGCGAAATTCCGGTCCGCTAATGATTGGCAGTAGATTTTTACGGTACCGAGTTGCCAGCTCGACGCCAAACCTTCAACGAAGGCACACCCATTCACGCATGTTTTTCGGAAAGCCACTCGACCGCGGGGAGGAAATGCAGACTCCACACAGAAAGCACTTCCTGCACTCCAGCTGAGAATCGAACGGGAGAACCCCTTGCTGTGAGGCAACAATGCTACCACTGCACCACCACGGATGCTTGCATTCAGGAAAACAATGATGGGGCAAAAACGTCAGTTTAAAAAAAAATAGAAGTCTAACCCAAACTAAATAAATTGTAAAAACATAAGTAAAGACAATCCGTTAACTCATCTTTTTACTCCATTGACATTATTTGCCAAATTAACACAATTTTGCTCCTGGTTGCGTTGACACATAAGTACCATTTCTTCTCCTCTCTCAAGATTGACCCACTTTAGAAACTTATGTATATATTGTACATTGGACTCTGCTTGATTGTGCATTGTACTCTGTTCACTAGAATTTATATACACATTTTTTTCTATGTAATTAGTCTGAACTACTATGTTATTGCTTACATTTCTGTACTTTTTGTTTGTGAAATGTTTGTATTTCACCCAGGTTGAGCATGAAATTGGTCAGTATTGATTAGTGCACTACCCCAGTAAACAAATATAAATAAGTAAATGTTGCCTTCCTAGAGTTTCTTTAATTTCATCATGTACGTGTGGTATCTGGTGATTTAAAGTGATTCTTTTAAAATGTTTAACATATCTTTTTGCTCCATGGCATACAATTTCTGCAGTACCATGATGCATTTTTGTCCCTTTCACTCCTTCTGTTTCTGCCATGTATCTTCATAATATCCTTTGGAATGCTAAAATGTTCCTACATCAATGTCAGTTGACCTCTGTGATGGCCCCTGAAATCAAAGTAAAGTTTGTGTGGAAATGAGTCCATAGACTTTAATAGATTTATCTCTGCACATACATTAAAGTCTCTGGATGTATCCATGTTATACTTACCATGACATCAACAGAGAATTCCGTACTGTGTTTGGGCTGTTGCTTTAAGTTGATAAAGCTTTTTGTTTAAAAAACTATGAATATTGGGTGTGATGTGGGGAACTGCATTGTGGCATTTGGTCTGCTGTATGCAATTGACATGTATCATCTGTAACAAAGCACTTTAGGCACGTCCTGTCTTCTTGCAGGGATGCACATATTAATTCATTTAGCTACTTTGTCTTTGAATGAGTTGCAGAGGAGAGCTTGTTGAAAGTCCAAAGATCATAATTGTAATCGTCAGAACTGCAAATGCAAAAGAAGAGAATTTATGCAGAGCCCAAGATTATGGTATCCGAGTTCTCCTGCTCCATATCAGTCATGCATTTAGTGCATGAAAGTTAAACGGGATGTGGCTGTGGGGGATGTAGTGGAGCACAGCTCCCACACAAAACTTGCAAATTGTAAAAGTACATTTTGGAAGTCACTTTTTTCTGTTTTAAATTGCAATTTATTTTCAAGGTGTGAGGAATTGGATTTTTAGGTCTCTTCTTCTGAAAAGAAGCCATCACAGTCTACCTTGCATCACTTTAATTTACTACCCCTTTAGTCATTCTTTGTTTACACCATGCAGTCTTCAATAATGAAACATTTTCACGTACTTTAGATATAAATTATGACTCCTAGGTTTACAAAAGTTGTGTTAGCAGTTGAAGCAGTGTGTTGCACATCTGATTTTTTTCTGAGCTGTTAGAATTCCTTCATTTATGTGCTTAATTGATAATATCTGCATTATTAGTTGCTGCTGGGTGCAATGAAACCAGGTTTGGCAGCTAAAAACTGTTAGCTTAAAGTGCACATTTTATAAATACAAATGTACTCAAGAATGAGCCTTTGTATTTACTAACATTTTTATGATATATGCATTCCAAAGAATGACTCCGTAATATATGAACCATTGTACTTAATGTGCCTTGTATAACCATCATTGCTTACTTATTGTATACAGTTGATCTTATGCTATCATTTCATTTCTCATTGTATGTAATCATTTTGGAGTGCTTATTTTGTTTTGCTTTTCCTTTGGGACCTAGGTTATGGCTGGAAAGTGTCAGTTGATTAGGAAGAGCGAGAGCTGCCAGAAACTGAATTTGTTATTTCAGGGGAAATTGCTCGTTTCCCCAAATTGTGGTACTTTAGAGTTATAATAATATGCTAAGTATCCTGAGTAGATTTAAAAAATAATACTAATTTGAACTATGCATCTTGAAGTTTGAAGTAAAATACTGCATCTGATTTGTTGTTTAGTTATGCATAACCTTTTATTTCATAGTGTAGTATTTACTGCACACAAGAAAATGCACCTCTTTGAGCCCCTCTGGTTGCATAAAGAGATAAAGCTCTGACTATGGCAAAGTTGACATGGGTTCATTTAGCGGCTCGGGTAACTGATGGAGTGGCGGGGAGGGATAGTGTACCTGGGCGGGCAGATACTCATAAGTGATATCACCTGGGCCAAGGAGTGGTTCAGTGAGGGAAGTTGCCATCAAATAAGATTGATGAGCAAGGGAGGGGAGGGAGTAGGTAGGGCAAATAACCCCCATAAGAAGGAAGGAAGTGGAAGTTGCCATGCCTCCCGGACACCTTTAAGATCTATGACCAGCCTCAACAATATTAGAATAAGTGTGTGGTGGGAGTTTTGGAGACAACCTGGTAAACCCGCTGTGCATGTGGGGGGCCAGGAACAGGCCAGTGTAATGATATCCCAAGGGGGATGGAGTGAAAAAAACAAAGAACCCCTTTAACAATAAAAGAGTAAAACAAACAAAGCTTAAATATTTATTTTTGTTTAATAATTAAATTCGTCTCATGAAAAATCCTTGTAGACTAAGTAGTACTTAGATATTTAAAAATCCAAGGATTCAAATACTTTCCACTATCTTATCATGCTTATAAATTACAAGATGCAAATTGCCACTATAAAAACATTATAAAGTATTTATGAAACCAGTACTGTTTCAAAACTATGTAATGGACGCTTTTCTGCAATGCTTTGGGCAGTGGTTCATTCTTTTTTAAGTTAATACGTGTAGTAGGTTTAGTCAGTGTTTAGGGTTTTATAGTTAGGCTAGTTTTATATATTTAGTAGTGTTCTTCTCTAAACTGGTAGGTAATGTATGGGTTAGGCCTGAGAGGGCTCTCTACTACTAGTAGAGTTTTAAAAACAGAAAACAAGCAAGAGAAGTAATTATGTTTTCTTTTTGTGTGTTTGCATTATAGTTAGCTTTTATAACTTAAATCCTTTTGTTGCATTGATTCCATTCATGTGTGATTTTTGAAGTGAAGTCTGATTTGTTGATATTTCCACATGCAGAATTTTTTTGCTGATTTTGAGTTAGCCCTTGTGCTCATAAATCACCTCACGTAAATTTCCAAGTGTTTGCTGTTTAAAATGTGTCTGTTAAATGTTGTAATTTTAAAATATTTTGCTTTCCTGGCTGATATTTAATACACAACAGTGTAGCCTGGCCTGGCATCAATAAAGTTTGGGTAATATTTGCAAGAAAACAATTTGTTTGGCTTTCTACTAGAGTTTTAAAAAACAGAAATAAGCAAGGAAAATAATTTTATATTATTTTTGTGTCTGCACTAAACGTTTAGATCTGCCTTCTGCAATTTCTGTTTTTGCATTTTATCTACAACTTTGATTTCCTGTTTTGAGAAATCTGTAGGCCTTTGTTTTAGGACAGCTTATGACTTATGATTGTCTGTACGTCAAGGTGAGAGCTTGATGCACTCCTGATCCAGGGAAACTTTTCATACTTGGGCTTCAGATTTCTCTCGTTTTTCATTGTTTATTTTGCTTCCTTGACTGATAATTAATATACAACAGTGTAGCCTGACCTGGTCTTCCAATAAAGATTGGGCTATATTTGAAAGCATAGCATTATTTTGTTCTCTGCTGGAGTTTAAAAACAGAAAGTAAGCAATGGAAGTAATTTAATTTTCTTTCTGTCTGCACTTGTTTAGCCATTTAGATCTGCCTTCTGCAGTGTCTGTTCTGTTTTTGCATGTATTTATTGCTTTGATTTCCTGTTTTAGAAATCTGTAACCATGAAGTTTCCCCACCCACTTCATGTTTTGC
Organism: Protopterus annectens; assembly: GCF_019279795.1. Taxonomy (NCBI): domain Eukaryota; kingdom Metazoa; phylum Chordata; order Ceratodontiformes; family Protopteridae; genus Protopterus; species Protopterus annectens. The sequence goes on from NC_056746.1 coordinate 535,870,847, forward strand.
TTTTTAAACTTTGTGGCATTTGAGTTGCCCACCCCTACTGTAAATTTAGCTTTAGAAGCTCCTTTCCATCTTATCTCATCTACTTTACTCTACTGGGCACTTAAAGATCAAACTGGAAAGGCCTTTTCCATAGACTCTTAAAGCTTCTGTTAGCCTCTATTCCATAACACCTCCATTCATTTAGTGATCACTACAATAGTCAGAGTGTTAATTTCTTCTTTCCAGATTACTTTTGAAATCTGTAATGTTTAGGACTAGACTTCTAATCACTGGAGAGCATGGGAACTGAACTGCTTTTCAGGAATCAGCTTGGGCTTGATGCTTCTATTTTGCTCCTGGTGAGAGAAGGAGCAGAAGGACTTTATTTTATTTCTGAAGACTACTGTTGCATTTTCACATTATTTATAGCATTTTCAACATTTTATCAGTACAAAGTGCACTTGTTTTCCCCTGGTCTACCTGCTGCTGTTTTACTTTGAAATTGCCTTAAAGTGTCTGTTCTTAATTGCTGGCATGTTTTTCTTAGAATCTCCCTTTAATTAGTTGTTGTACCAGAAACAAGTCTAACTAAATTCTGTTTTTTACATTAAAAAGGTTGGGACTGCAATTCTAGTGGCAGTAGAAAGGTAGACTGCTCTGTATGAGTTGGAAAACATACAGGGAGGCTTAAAGTGAGATTGGTTAATTGAACAGAGGGCTTTTTAGTTGGTTTATTCAGTTTGCTTTTAGTCTTTAAATCCTACTGCGCATCACACAGGGTTGTTTAGCAGTGCCTTGTATAGATGCAGGCACTTAGAAACTAAATTTTTGCTATAAAACTTCACCTATATCTTTACCCAGCTCTCAGTTGCACAAAGAGCAATTTGTTTGCACACTGAGGATCACTGCCACAGAAATTCAGTAGTAAATACTCTGTAGTTTCTACCTTCATAGTGCCCAAGTCAGCTTGCTGAAACCCCCTGCAGTATCACCCCTGTGTAATTCACCTAACAAAGCCCTGACACCATGGATGGGCACTTTTCCAATTTCTTCACCATCATCCTGATAGAGATGGGCATCCTGGGACAGTGTCAGAATTGTCTCATGTTCACGGACAACCATCTAATCCTCAGCGAAACAGATGTAGTATGTGAGAGATATAATTGCACAATGTTACTGGAGGCAAGACTTTCACACAGACCATTCAAAATAACAATTAAGTTGTCAGTAAAGTAAACATTTCACCCACCTGACCTAGTACTGGCCCATCACATAAATCAACAAATGCTAGGGCACTTAAAAGCAACGTTCCTAGATCTTTAGAGACCTTGTAAATATTCATCCTACAAAAAAGAATCCTCAGCATCCCCAAAAGCACACCACCAAAACAGCTTCCAATGCAACCCATACTGCCACACTTTTTGGAGTCTCTGCTACAAATGCCATAAGGCAAGCCAGTATACTGCCCAGTATTTTAGTCCTAGGAGATTCCTTTGTGAAACATAAGATGTCTCACTTATTGGGCTAGATAAGATAACTGACTGTGCTTTTCTCCTTGTCAGTGGTCCGGATCCACAAAATCACCCATGCACTCATGTCATTAGACCAGAAGTACCAATAAGATTCAGTCCTAGTCCATGTTTGGTGTAAATGACCTGAGATGTACTTGAAGAGGGATGTTCTGGAACTCTCTGAAGTGTTTCCCAGGCTAAGACTAGTGTGTGTCTAACACTGATCAGCATTCTTTCTTTACCAAGGATGATGCCACAATATGAAAAAAGATGATTGCCTTCAATAATTGGCTTCATTTCTGGTGTTGTTCCAAAGGGGTACACTGTTTGGCAGCACATTAAGATATCAACAGACCATGTTGCTTTGCTAAGGATGGTCTGCATTTGTCCCCTGTAGGCTTTTGAATATTGGCTAAAAACTGTCCTCCCCTATATAGTGCCTTTTTTAGGCATTGCCAAACTGACAAACCTTCTGACATAGCAAAACCAACCCAAGGGAATCTAAAGGTGTTACTTACGGTTACTTTTCAGTGCCAGGAGCCTAAACAAGAAATTCCACTCTGTCCAGGCTCTCCTCACCCTGGAAAATGTGGACATTTGTGCAGTTACTGAGACATGGTTTAAAGCTGCAGAGAGTACCCCAGAAGTGAAGGTTTACAGTTCTTCCACACATTTAGTCCAACTATTGCCTAAGCAGTGACCAAAGGTGGAAGTGTCTCGATATATATGAACAAAAACTCATCTCAAGACTTGTCAGACAGGATGATGTGCTTGAGCTTCTACATGATTTCCATTGGCAAAGTTCATATCCTTGCAAGCTGTAGGCCACCCTCTGACCCAAGAAACCCATAGCTGATACTTGGACTTACTGGTGGTTGTCCCCATTCAACACAATACGATATTCATGGGTGACTTCAATTATTACTCTATAAACTTGGATACTTAAGTGACCCTGAACATATAGGCCCAGAGATTCCTAGACTTTGTAAACACAAACACCCTAGAAGCGATAGTCCTTAAACTCACTAGGGATGAAAACATACTCAACTTGGTATTCACAAACATGGGAGAATGCTCTACCCCCCAGTGTAGTGCCCTCTCTGATGAGGTCAGACCACAAAGCTGTCTCTTTCATAGTAAAAAAAATCTGTTCTATGGCCCAGACCAACCCCATAGCATTTGAGGACTATTCTAAGGCAAACTTCCTGCTACTAAGTGATAACCTGTCAAAAGTTCAAGCCCTACTTAACACAGCAGCCTTTGCAGAATTATACACAGAAACCATGCACAATCATGTCAGTAAATGCTTAGAGACAGCTCTGTTCTCAAGAAATAAACCACTCGAATGAACCAGCAAACACACAAACAGAGTAAGTGGTAAAACAAAAATGTAACCACTGGTAAAAAAACAGACGATATCAGAGATAAAAAATAAAATAACTTTAATCCATATAGTATAGAATCACAGAGTTTTTGGGAAGATACCCCTTCATCGCCGTGTAGTAGAGAACAATTAACCTACAGTAAATTTATAGAAAAACACATGACACAGCAGACCAATCAAACAACATAAATAATAAAGTTAATTTAAAGCTTCTTGCATCAAATAACCAAAACAAAAATATGAAATAGCTACAACAAAAGGAAAAAAAGTCATAGCCAGGATATGGAAGTGGCATGCCCAGCATGATAAAAACACTTACATCAATCTAAACAAACAACTAAAAGGGCAATTTAAGTCCATTAAAGTCAGATTTGAAGTAAACATAGCCTCCCAGCCAAAGGATGACCACACAGCTTTTTTTTTATCTGTGCCCTACACCTCAAAGGGAACACACAGCAGTGAACACAACTGATATAAATGGAGCCACGTACATGATGGAGGTAGAAGATACAGCAAATCTGCTGGCAGACAAATTCAACCCAAGCTTTACCCCCCTCAGTCACCCCACTAGAAATACTGTCAAACATAACCTTCCCTACTACCACTAGGGAACAGTTTCTAGATGCTCTCTCTAAGACCAAAAATTGTTTTTACTGCAGTTTTAGCTACTTTTCTGTAAAAAAACAAACAAAAAACTGTAAGCCTGTTTCCTACCTTTCCTGTAACGAGTGTAGTCCAGATACAGATTTGCTCTATCCAGGACTGTATGTAAGCTTCTGAGCCCCCCCAAGCCTTTCTGTGTTCTATCTTGTCAGTGGGAGTGGTAAGCACTAGGTAACCTGTCTACCACTTAAGGGGTGGTTCTGGCCCAGAAATTGTAGTTATTGGCCGTCTGGGCAATCTTTTCAATCTCTCTCAAATGTTCTGATTTGAAAGCCCACATTTGCACTTGTTTCTTTCCTGTAACTAGTCTAGTGCAGATACAGATTCTTAGTTTTAGCACATGAATTTGCTTATTCGTGCTCAGCACTTGTTCAGAACTTGTTCTAAGCACTAAATAAGCTACTAATTACTACAGCACTAAACCTTCCTCATTACCTAGAGGAAAACAGTTTTTGCACTTACTTTCCTCACTTGCTTAGAGAAAAACAACACTTGTACTCACTTTCCTCACTTATCTAGAGGAAAATACTTTTTTATTCAGGCATGTCCAAGGGTCAGCTCCCAGTGTTCTCTCCTGTCTATCTGATGAATCTGGGCATCTTGGGGCAATGTAGAAATTGCCTCATGTACACAGACAACCCTCTCCTCCTACCACCCAACACTACAACCTGTGAGAGATGCACTTATCTAGCCAAACTGGAGGTAAAGCTCTCTCCAACCAAGACTGAACAAGACATTCAAAAGGAGAAGGTAAACACTTGCACCACACTACACTTATCACATAGTGTCACTAAATCTACACCACCAAAATCCACACTTAGAAACACAAAAACATTTGCGGAGGCTCTCAATAATAATCTGCCTAAGCAACAGAGACCTCCAAAGCAGAAACGCAAGCAACTTCCACCCCCCAACACAACCCAAATGATACATAGCCCACAGACTCAGTGTGCCACTCAACTACAGCCAATAAGGCAAAACAACGTATCCAACACACTTAGTCATAGCGGACTCTATAGTCAGGCACACTGATGTCCCACTCACCAGGCTAAACAAGGAGAAGGTTACTGTCAGCTGCCTGTCTGGTGCCAGGATCTGCCACATAACCCACGCACTCAAGTCAATCCACAACAAGTACAAATATGACTCTGTCACTGTCCATGTTGGTGTGAACGACCTGAGACGTACCTCCATGGACTACATGAAAAGAGACATGGAAGAGCTCTCTGATCTTGTAGCCCAGGCAGGTATGACCCTAGCCCTGAGTAGCATTCTGCCATTGCCCAGAATGATACCGCAGTACAAGGACAAAATGATTGACTTCAACAATTGGCTAAGCTTCTGGTGTCATTCTAAGGGGATCCAGTATCTGTCTGCTTGTGATGACCTGGTCGACAGACCACGATGCTTTGCCAGAGATGGCCTGCACCTGTCACCCCTGGGATTCCGGATACTGGCTAAGGCTCTTGCCACCCCTATAGTGCCTTTTTTAGGCAAGGTTCAAATGACAAATTCACCACCATAACAGGAACAGCAAGCAAAAACTGAGGGTAATGCTACTCAATGCTAGAAGTCTAAATCTCAAAATGCACTCACTTGAGGCACTCCTTAAAATGGAGAACATCGATATCTGTGCAGTGACAGAGACCTGGCTCAAGGCTCCAGAGAGCACCCCTGCACTACCAGACTATAACTCATACCACACTTTTTGGCCATGTAACCTGGACCGGAACACCAAAGGCAGAGGTGTCCATATTCATTAAGGATATCCACCCCTCCAGGCTGGTTGCTCAGCATAATGCATCCAAGGTTATCCAAGTGCAACTAACTCTGGGCAAAACTGCAATCCAAATTGTAGCTTGCTACAGATCCCCCACCATGCCCCAAGATTCCCACTCCTCTTTTCTTGATGTAATGGAAAATATTAGGGTTCAACCAAACACCCTAATAATGGGTGATTTCAACTACCCCACCATTAACTGGGAAAACTACTTGTGTACCAACTCCTTCACACAACGCTTTCTGGAATTCATAAACTCCAGTGCCTTGGATCAGCTTATCCACACTCCCACCAGGGGCAGCAGTAGCCTAGACCTAGTCATTACCAACATGAGTGACCAGTAATACACACCTGAAGTCAACTCCTTGTTGGTCCGATCCGACCATAAGCTAATCACCCTTGATATCCACATCCCGCCCCCTTCCCCCATTAAGGAAACCATGGTAAAACATTTCTCCAAAGCCAACTTCATGCTTCTTAAGACAGAAGTGGTGAACTTCATGACACCCATGCAGATGGAAAATACAGTTATGACTGCTGAATCCTACACCAATGCACTCTATAAGCACTTACACAAATGCATGGATTGTGCTATCCCAAATAGAACCAAGACGCTATCCTCCAAAAAAAGGAAGCCAATCTGGTGGTCCCCTGCCATAAACAAACTGTACAACAGAAGGAAGAAACTGTTGCAAAAGAGAGTAAAATCCCATGAGTGGAGGAGCTCCCTGGTCAGCCTCAGTAAGAAGCTGAGATCCCTTATAAGATCCTCCAAAGCTAGCTACGAAAACAAAATCGCCACTGGTTCTAAGGGCAACCACAAAGCATTCTATAGCTATGTCAAGAATCTCAATGGCAACACCCAAATCTGCTCTGAGTTACAGCACAACGGCACAAAAATTACAGAACCAACTGATATTGCCAACATCCTGGCAGATAGGTTCAGTGCTAACTTTACCCCCCCACCCCCACCCTCTAAAGGGCCCATATCTGTACAGGAAGAATACAGAGTCCTTGTGATCACGACTACGCAGGTAAAAGCTGCACTCTCTAAAGCCAGAAACGCAGTATCTATCGGACCAGACAACATTCCAGACTGCATTTTACACGAACCTCAGAACAAAATGGCTCGCCACCTAAGCACCATGTTCAATCATAGCTTCACATCAGGCTTTGTGCCCACTGAATGGCATACAGCAACAGTTATCCCACTCCACAAAGGGGGAGACACCGCTGATCCTGGGAACTATCGCCCTATTAGCCTGACGAGCCTGGTCTGCAAGGCCATGGAACGTATCATCATGGAACTCATAAACAAAGACATTGGTAACCTCCAAACTCTGGATCCCACCCAATTTGAGTTTGTGAAAAGCAGATCATGCCTGCTGAACCTGATCGACTTCTTTGAGGCAGTCACCAAAGCCGTAGATGAGGGTAAGGTGGTTCATACAGCCTATCTTGACCTCGCTAAGGCTTTCAACACCATCCCCATTCTGGAATTATAGCTAAACTTTTTAAACTAGGTATAAATCCCTACATCAGAAGATGAGTTGCCAACTGGCTCACTGACAAAACCCACACTGTAAAAATTCCACACTCCAAATCTGACCTCAAACCAGTGACAAGTGGAGTACCACAGGGTTCAGTCCTGGGACCTCTCCTGTTTGGTATCTAAACACAGAAGGCCTCTGGCTAACAAAGTTTGCAGATGACTGCAAACTAGGAACCATAGTCGAGTACCCAAATGATTTGGAAATCCTACAGAAGGGCATAGCTGAGACAGATGCCTGGTGTCAGAGCCATGGCCTCAAGCTCAATGCCAAAAAGTGCATTGTCATCCCCTTTGGTAAAAACTCTGTACCCATGAACTACTACATAGACAGCAGTCTACTTAACTCCGAATGTGTGATAAGAGACCTTGAGACCCAGGTGGACAGTAGTCTGTCCTTTGATAGTCACATTGCCACAGTAGTCAGGAAGTCCTTCTACGTGGCACACCTCATCATAAAAGGGTTCTCATCCAGGAAAAAAGAGGTCATTATTCCCCTCTACTCGACACTCATTAGACCCATTATAGTGTACAATGTCCCTTTTGAAATGTACCTCACAAGACATCTGCAGCAGCTGGAAAGGCCACAGAAGTACCTCACAGAGGATTACTGGCCTCAAACAGATGCCCTACACTGACCGTCTCAAAAAACTCCAACTTTACTCCATAGCATATCGCCTACTCCAAGGTGATCTCTGCCTAACATATAAAGCGATGTCAAACCCAGAGCTGTTGGACATGCTACACCTAAAGAAATCCCAATCCCTCTGAGCTACACTCTCTAGGGACCTAAACCTTGTCACCACAATAAACAGGACATGCTGGAGAGAGAGATTCCTGTCCCAGAGACTTCCCATACTCTGGAACAGGCTACCCATCTACGTCAAGCAAAGTTCTTCATTAGCACTCTTCAAGAAAAATCATGATGAGTAGATGGGAAATAGGAAATACACCTGGGGGATCACTTCTTTGTCTCTGTTCGACAGTGCACAGGAAAATAACTTTCTTGAGTGGCGTAAGCCAGGGAACGTTGTTGGCTAGGCTTACGTAGGCCACCGGGCCAATAGCCTAGTACCTACCTATGAAGTTATGAACCAGTGGTTGTTGGCCTAGTATACACTTGTGAGCCTATGAAGAAAAAATAAAGAATAAAGTTGGAGATGCAAAGAGGTATCCCTCTATGGTGCAATGTACTCAAACTGCAAAATAAATAGATAAACTCACTTTTAAATTTCAAGTTCAGCTGAAAGTACTTCACGCAATGCATGGAACCCCCTGCCAGAGCTAAGTGGCTGCCTAGACAGAGTATCTTCTGCTGCCTATGTTTTGCTAATAATGAACTGGTACTGCACACACTAGAGCTAGCAGGAAGGAAGTTCTTCGTTATAAGTGAGAAATATGTCTATTTCAGGGTTATTCTGCTGAGATGATCTTTAGAAGGAGCACTTTTACTGAGGTTTGGTCTCTGCGTTATCATAACTCCCTCCCCATGTACTACAGATTGTGGCATAACTAATGTTGAAAGTCTGAAACTCCTAAAGCACACACAGAGTTCCTGCAGGTCAGTAACAATGTAGTACTTCTTCGTAATCTGACATTAGTGAAAGTTTACCAATTTGCCAGCTTGCTGGAGGCTTCCTACTTAGAGGGGAGGTCTGAGCAACAGACGGGGCCAGCGAAGTTTGCAGTCACCATGTAGGCATACCTCAAGACTGTCCTGATAGAAGAGCCATTGATAATGAGCACACTCCCAATCCTATGCACTCACAGAGGAAGGAGGCTTGTACCTCTCAACTGTCCAGATTTTTGGCTTGTATGTTGGTCCTTTCTTCATAAAATTTGTGTTTTTTTTTTTTTTTTTTTTTTTTTTTTTTGCAAATCACTGAGGACTGAAGTCACTAAATAATGACAGACATTTGAGTTTTACGCATCATGTTAATCAGAAAATGCATGTTAATGCAAAACTTGTTATTCTAGCAACTTTATAAGTTTACAGAGAATAAGTTTATGCTCCTCGCTGGTGAAGACTCCATGGATGCCTGCTAGCAAAACATACTGCCTTGCCCATATCGGAGACCAGGGAAGCTGAACATGCTGCAGTTGTTGGCCCCAGAAAATTATTCACCCTTTTTTTGATATGAGACAGTTTACTAAAGATGCAAACCTGTTAAGCAAGCCTCTGAATTAGAAGAGGCAAGGTAAGATGGGGTGAGCATAACTAATGCTTCTTGTATGATATTTGCCTGGGTACAGTTAGTACCACTAGCGCTAGTCATGTATACCAACTAGCAGTGTGAGAAATGGATAGAGTTCATTACTTGTGCTTTTCCAACTCCAGACCAGACTCTGGTTATGGTTGCATGGTGGGAGCTGCAAATCTTAGTGTTACATAATAACCTTTTAGCAATTGTTAACTAGTTTGGTGACCTAATGTTAAAGTTTGTGTCGTTTATATTATCAGTTACTCTGTTTTGTTTTGATATCTTTCTTGTATGCCTAAATGTGGCAAGCTGTTCCGTATTGTACTTTGAGTAGTTCTTGTTATATTAATCGTTACTTATAAAATGTTGTAAGTCTATCTTAAGTATTAACTTTAACTTTAAGTAGCAGAGGCATGAACTGTAAAAACAAACAGAATGCCCTCTTTTCTTTTTTGAAGTCACTCCAAGCTAATATTATTTTAGTAGAGGAGATCAAGGTTGGAACTTGCAAGAGGGCAAAAATACTGGGTGGATTGGTGGGCTAATTTGCTGCAAGCTTGGCTATTTTCTCCAAGATGGAAATTGCAATTTATATTAATTTACTGTTGAAGTGATTTAGGTAGTGTGTTAAAGAATAAAGAGGGAAGATGGGTGCTAATAAAAGTCAGTACTCCACTTGGTCAACTGGTTTTGGGGGCAGTGCATATCCTGAGTACTGCCTTGCCAAATTTCTTCTTCTGGTTTATGGATGGTATTTAGTGGTGTGCAGACCAGAATACCCAAGTGCTTTTGGGGGGGGGGGGGTTGTTAGTACTTTAGTTCTCAAATCCAAATGCATATCTATACTCCAAGGATATTAAGACAGAGAATTTTTTTAGAGTATCCTAAGTGACCCGAGTACGGTATTTAATTAAGGAGATCCTGACTGCACATGCACTGTACCAGGGATATTGTCCCATAGTAGAATAGATTATTGGCTTGTGTCTTCACCTTTACTTGCACATGCCCCATCTCTTAAGGTGTTCCCCTGCACTATGTCAGACTACCCTGGAGTGCTTATATACTTTTTCCTAGGCAATTCTTGCTCCCCGATAAGCAAGGAGTGGGTGACAGGCTTGTTAGCCCTACAAGATCCAGGCTGCTCTGAGTTTATTAAGTGAGAAGACACCAAATAACTGGTTGAAAATCCCATCAGTAGTATGCCCATACCACCATGCTGGGAATGTTTTAATTGGCTCTCTGGGATATCTGTACAATGGCCGATGCTTATCTAGATGCAGGAATGGACAGTAACAATAGGATCCGGGAGGAACAGTACAGGGTGCTTCAGTGAAGTTTTTTATGCTTTCCCCCTCTGTTTCCACACATCAAGCCTCTGCTATGTTGGGCATGAAACCATACCATTCCCTAAAATCCTGTAGGATGAGAGCCATCTGAAGAGGTCATAATTTAGGTGGACAGTATGGGATTTTGTGCTTTCAATAGGAAACTGGCAATTGGAGGACTGTTGTGTGTGTCGGCCCCAAACCTTGCCACTGGGCAGGGAAATGGGTTCCCTTCATCACTCTGGGAACTCAGTGCCTTCGGCTTGAGGATTGCAACCAGGCGGTAGCTAGGTGAGTTGAAGCCTGACCCCCATTATGCCTATTACAACATTGTCCCTCCTCTAATGGATTGTGACTCTGAGCATCCTGCTGCACCCCACCCCCATCAAGATGTGTCTACCCATCCTCACTTGCCAATGCCATTATGTGCCCAAGTCACTATTAGAATTTGGGATGCCTGGGTGATGGTCAGGGCTGTATCCATTGGGTCTGTATTCAGTCATTGAATGGAAGAAACATCAAATGGCATGTATCATCAGACATGCTGTTCATAGAGCCATTTGAGTAAGATCGCATTACGGTATGGATCAGGAAATTCACACTTTCCCCACTGTAGTGTGATCTCAGAGTCGCTATATATAATTAGCGGTAGGTCCATATGAGAAGTTCCGCTGAATGGCATTTTTAATGTAATGCCATTTGGTGATTTTGTTTTTTTTCTCTCCTTTCGATGACTGAACATAGACCCATAGCTGTCTGTGTCACCAGCACTGGTTTAGTCTTTTTCAGAGAAATTGTACTACTTAGTAAATATACAAATAAGCAAGTAGTCAAAGAATATAACACTGTGTGAAGAATTGGCTAGGGCTGTTAGGGCAAGGAGCTAGTTATATCTATAAAGGGAAGCTTTTTATATGTGGGCTGTCTCAGAGAAGCCAGGTAGTAAAGCACAGTAAACTTCACTGTCAAAGAAGTGTGACAAAAAGAGATAAAGGTAGACTTTCATCTCAAATTGATATAACTTTTCCTTTAAATAATCACTTAAGACATAGGCAAGCATACATTAATATAAAAGAAAACAAACCATATTAACATTTTTCCATTTACATATGTATATTCTTTTTATAACTATCATTCTCCCAACATTACATAAGTTGCTTAATTCCTGCCCTACCTTAAACCTCTCCCACATTCCAAAGACATGCAGCAAGTGGAAGGCAGTACATGGCCTGCAGTCCAAATGTCTTCTTGGCCTCATCCCACTCTGTTACCTTTCCCTCTCATGTTATTTGCTCCTAGTACTTTGGTTCATTTGCCAGTCTTCTCCAGCAAATCCCCCCCCCCCCCATCTTTTGCTTATTTTTTGTACTCCTACTTGCAGTCATCCTTATCAGCAAAATCTCCTTTCTCAATTCTCATGTTGGCTTAGTTCTGCAAATATTTTCTGCTACTTAACGAATATAATATTGTGTATGGCTGTTATCTCCTTAAGGATCTGCATCCAAATTCCCACTCTCTCCTTATTTCTTAAACCCCCCCCCCCCACACACTTTGTCATCATCACTTTCCACTTTGAATTATATTATATCCTTCTGCTTGTGTTATGTATGAGCCTCAGCTGTGTAGCTCTAACATATCCCTTCAAACCAGGTAATCCTTAATTACCTTGTATTTGGAAGGATCAACTTATCCCACTTAGCTCTCTTGCCTTTTTCCCCTCCCAGATAAATTGCTTCAGCTCTTTTATTAATTATTGTGCACAACTTCTCCTCTGGTTGCTAAAATTATGTGTGACTTGTATATAAAATTAAAGGGACTGTAAACATTGTCAGTGTTTTATCTTACTAAACATATCCTTAAGAGCTTTAATTTCCTCAGTTTTTGTATTATCTTTTGGTTAATCTCTTCCCACATATTTTAGCCCCCCCCCCCCCCCAACAGAAGCCTTTTTAATCCACAATTCATGTGTGGATGTATAATTTACGGATATAGTCTTTGTTTGTTTTATCCCCTCCAGGAAATGCCAAAACTAGAAGAAGACATCTTTGTTTTGTCATCATTAATTTTATATCCCGAAAAGACTTGAGACTGTGGCAAAATGTTCCTCTGCAGTCAGATGTCCTTTTCTGGATTTATCAAGTACAAAATGATATCTGCAAGTAAAGCCAGCTTTTCTTGATTACCAAACCAATTATATCCTTGAATTTTTGAGTCCCTTATTTTTCTTTGCCATATGTCTCTAAGTATAAACCAAATAAAAAAAGGGAAAGAGGAAAACCTTGCTTGTTTCCACTGTTAAGAAACAACTTATCGGAGAAGAACCATCCTTCTTTGCCACCATTCTTTCATATATCCTTCTAAGTAACATTATTTTATCAGGTAGTGTAACTGCTTCCATTGCTCTCCTCATAAAATCCCTGCATACTTGGTCAAATGCTTTCTCTGCATCTAGACCTACCAACAACAGGGGTATTTTGTTATATTCTGCTTTCCTCTGAATCATCATTTCTCTGTTAATGTTGACAAATGTTAGCCTTCCCACCACAAAAGCACATTGATCCATATCTGTCAAGTTTGGCAACACCTTTGACATTCTTTTAGCTAGCATAGATATAAGCACTTCATAATCATGGTTTAGAATTAAAATAAGTCTGTATAAAGCTGGGTCTGATGGATATTTACCTTCTTTAGGCATTAGAGCCACCACAAGTTTTTAGTTTGACCAACATTTGTTGAAAGGCGTAGTGTTTGAAGTGACGATAGTTAGTTATATATACAAGGATGTGCACCTTGAAATTACCATTAACTTTCAAGAACTAAAGATTAAAACTCTGGTAAGAACCATGTACAAATTGTTACATTGTTCAAAAGAGCCAGAGTCTAACTATTTTACTGTGATGTAGTTATACATTGGTTTAATGACACTTAATATGAATAACTTCTAGCTTGTTTAGTATACTCCGTGATTACTTTTTGTCTTGTCCTGCCTTTTATGTAAATAAAAGGTAATTTAAATCGCAAAATCTGAAGATATATACATTAGAGCATTTATAACATGTGTGGTATCATGGTTAACGATTATTAGCTACGCATTGTGGGGCAATGTGGCCCAATTTTTAACAGTTTAGTTATTTTAAAGGTTCAAAGGGGGCACATTAGGTGGAGTTGCTTGAAAGTTGTCTGAGTTGGAACTGCTGGCAAATTAGCAATAATGCGCATAGGTAAAGTTTCCTAATGAAGGATGTGAGATGTTGACATTTTTAAAGTTGAGAAGTTTAAAAACGTTGAACTCTGTTTGTATTAACACTTTTTTTTGCCATTTGCTCACAGATTTTAGTATATTATTAAGCATTTTATAGGTTTTTTGTTGAGGAGTTATTTAACATTAGAGCATTTTAGAATCAGCTAATTATTGTTTCATGATTTTATTTTAGTGTAAAAGATGTGTTATTTTAATCATTAGAGCCACCACAGCTTTCTTCCAAGATTTTGGTGCTTCTTCACCTTGTAAAATACTGCTAAGCAAAATCTTCCAGATCTTTATCACTTTTGTTCCCTTCTAACTTCAAAACTTCCACAGGAATGCCATCTCTTCCTGGAAACTAATCTGCAGATTGATTGTACATCACAGTTTTTTTACCTCATCTCCTCCTCTCTTCTTAACTGTTAGTTTTTGAGCATCATCTACCTCTAACCTTGGTATAATTAATTATTCCATAAGTATTAACTTTTATGTGCTTTCTCTATTTCTACATTTTGCTGCTTTATACAAATTTTCATAAAATTTCCATAAAATATCTCTAATACTCTACAGGATCATAGCCTAACAATCTCCTATGATCCTATTGACCTGGAGGTCATTTTAAGCCTAGCCATTTCAACCCAATGTAATACAATAGAAGAACTAGTCAGTACCCAAGATCACATTTAGTGATGACTGTCCATGTCCAGGAGGGTTGTGAGCACTGTCCCCAGTAAGAATTTATGGTGCCCCATCCACTTTTCCAGGTTCTTCTTGAACAGTGTCATAGAGGTGCTCTGTTTCACATGAATTGGTAGCCTGTTCCAAAGACGTGGCAGTTGCTGGGAGATAAATCTGTCCCTTCAGCATGTCCTGTTTAAGTTGCAGGCCATATTTAAGTGCCTGGAATGGGTAGCCCTAGACCAAATTGATTTACGGATATGCAATAAGTTCATTAGGTTTGTGTCTTGGGTTGCTCTGTAGGCCAGGCATAAGTCTCCCCTAAGAAGTCTATATGAAACAGAGTATAGTGACAGGGACTTTCGGTCCATGTAAGGCATATGCTGGAGGCCCTTGATCTTCTCTTTTAGAAACCTCGGAGGTCTCCCTGATTGCTGCAGGTGTTTAGAGCGGTACATACCAAATGGGACGTTATTCTCAATTATGGGCCAGATAAGTGCTGATTATAGGGTGGTTATAACTTCTTTTGCTCTCGAGGAGATGCCTTTACTAATCAAGTAAGCTGTGTGGAAAGCTTTCCTTACATTGGTAGACACTTGGTGATTTAAGTTAAGGTTGCGATCAACCTGTGATCCCAGGTCCCTTACCACTTAATGGGTACTTAGGGTATTATTGTTGATTTGATAGTGTGAATGGACATTGCTTGTGCCAAAGGGAATGATTATGCATTTCTTTGCATTCTGTTTGAGACCTTGACTAATCCACCAGTCATTGGTCTGTGTCAGACCCTCTTGGAGTGTACTGACATCATTTGAGGATTCAGTGATTGCACCTAATTTGCAGTCATCTGCAGACCTGGTCAGCCACAACCCTATAGTTTTGACATGAGCTGAGAAATGTATACCAAACAGTAGGGCAATGAGCACTGACCTCTGTGGCACCCCACTGGTAACAAGTCTGCTGGTTGATGTGGAGTCACCCACTTTGATAGTGGGTGCCTGGTTTCTGGCAACCCATCTTACAATGTAGGGGTTAACATTCAGTTTGCAAAGAGTATTGGTAATGCCTGAATGTGGGATTGTGTTGAAAGCGTTAGCAAAGTTGAAGTAGGCTGTGAGCACAGATTTGCTCTCATCATTGGCCCTGGTCACACTTTCAAAGAAATCCACCAGATTTAACAGGCAGGATCTTCCCTTCATGAAGCCGAATTGGGTAGGATCCAGGGTTTGGAGGTCATGTGTGTCTTTATTTATGAGGTCCATAATAATACGTTCCATGGTCTTGCAGATGAGGTTGGTCAGGCTTATGGGCCTGTAATTCCCCAGGTCTGTTGTTAAGCCACCTTTGTGGAGAGGATTAACTGTAGCTGTTCTCCATTCTGCAGGAGCAAAGCCTGTGGTTATGTTGTGATTGAAAAGGGTACATAGGCTGTCGGCTAAACAGGCCAAAGCAGGAAATACTGAGATGTCATCTGGTCCCATAGAGGCCATGTTCTTTGCCTTGGACAGAGCTTTGAGGGCCTATTCTTCAGATATGTAAGGTTGTGGGGGAGTTTGGGGGAGGATTTGTTTTAAGTTAGGAGGGGATAAGGGAGCAACATTTTCACCAAACTTACCTACTAGGAGGTTTGCTATATCCGTGGGGTCAGTGTGTGTGTGATACCGTTGACCACCAGTTCTGCACATGCTTGGCCCCTCCCCCTTAGGTTACATTAGCTGTAAAAGGCCTTATGGTTATCCTTGGCAGTACTTGCTAGGTTTCACTTGAAGGAGCTCTTGGAGGATTTGACAAATTGTCTTATTTGCCTGTTAAGGCTGAGGAGGGTGCTTTCGCATTGTTTGGTCCTTGTCTTTGTTTTCTTGGACAGCAACTTTTTGCATTTATTGTAGAGTTTGTTGTTGCTGGAAGTCCACCATGGCAGCTTGATTTTACTTGGGTCATTGGTTGTTTGTCTTATTATAGGCTACCTAAGTTTGACAACAACCCTTTCTACTTTTTTACCTAGGTAGTACTAAACCTTTTTCTGCTGTGGAGTTATCAAACAGTAGTTACTTAACAGCAGTCTTTCTAAACTCATACATATTATCCAGGTACTCCCTTATTTTCTTTCTAGCATTGTAGAGTTGAACCGCTTCTTCTTGTGTGAAATTCCACTTAACCTGCAATACTTTGTTTGTTGACCCCTCTAAATAATTCCTATTATTGTTTAACCATATGTCTTTCGCTTTTATTTCTACCATTTTTATAAATTCCACTTTAATGTTATCCCACTCACAAGCTATAACTACTGAAATTTCTGTCTTCCCTAACTCTTGGATAATTTTTTAAACAGGTAGGTGGGAAGGTGCCTGGGTCTTATTTTTACTTCATTACTCTGCATTTTTATTATATATTTTATTGGTGCATGACCTGAAATAGTTATTGGATGTGTGTTGAAGCTTTCACTTAAATGGATATGTTCCTGTGAAATACAATTTCTATCTAGTCTAACCCAGTTATTGTACCTTGGGGAATATTATATACATTCTGCTCGAGTTCCTACTTCTGAATTCATGTCTTCATACCACATATTTTCAAAAATTTCTTCAGAAATCTACCCTCTTTTATTATATTTTCTCATCTAGATCCCCCTTTCTAGCTATACCCTGAAAATCAAGTTGTGGTCCCCACCTGTAAGTAATATTTTCTACTGAAAGATGATTATTTATTTCTGCCCAAATTTTCTTAAGCTCCAGGATGGCAGTCTTTGAATGTAACTATATGCCAGTGTAATCCTCCTTCCTAACCAATAGCCCATTATTACCACAAATAAACCATTGTTGTCTTTTTTCTCCTCTTTTGTCACTATTGGAGCCCCTCTAGCAATTAGTATAATTACCCCCCTTTTTTCTTTATCCCTGATATTCTGCTAAATATTGATCCCAAAATCCTTTCCTTGTCAGATTTCTTTCCAAATATGTCTCCTACAACATTGCTATTTCCACTCTGCATTTCTTAATGTAATTCAGTACTGTTTTTTCTTATTTGTCTACACCTGTAAGGCCATTTACATTCCAAGATAATATGGATAGTGTCGCCATTATGATAAAAAGATATTGTTCTCGTCTATTATACATGACAGTTTCTTTGAATGTATAGTTCCAACTCTTGTGTTGCATACACATACTAATGTTTGGCAAGCTGATCTTTTATACAGTTGTTTCTTCTAATCTCCATTTAAACCTGTGTCACTTTTTGTGATTTATTTTAAATGAAAACCCTCATTAAATACATTTTCTAAACACCCCATAACCTATTAATTTAGAACAGACAAAACAAAACTTGTTGAAATCTTCAAAAGTGAAGTTTAACCCACCAGATTTTATTTATTTATATGCCATTTGTTAACCAGGTCAGTCTGGCTGGCCAGGTACCCTTTTTCAGCAGAGACCCATGGAGACACGCTCCAGATACAAAGATTACAATTAGTTACAAATGTGAAATACAGATATAAGCAAAAACATACAAGGAGAATGCTATTCATCTTATACATTCTTAAAACAAGACACATTAATAATCTTAAAATACACGAATTGAAATAGTTTTATGGTAACATATAGGATAAGAGGAAAGGAAGGACTAGTAAGTAGGCAAGACTTGCATAAAATGTGGAGTCTAGTCAGAGAATATTGGGGAAGGGGCAAGATAAGTGGATGAATTATATAGGTGAGAGTTGTCTGATACAGTAAATATGGTTAAGAAGGAGGTGCATTCTTACTGAAATAGAATTAAAAACATACAAACAGGAGAGTCTAAGATGTAGGAAATGGAGACAGTAGCTTGGAGGGAGAAGAAAGGTGGGGGAGGAATTGCTTCAAGTAGGGTCTTTACAGGGGGAGGTCCAGGAGTTGAGCAGGTATTCCTTCAGGGCCAGTTTGAAATTGGGAGTGTTTTGTTAAGATCTGATATAGAGAGGAAGCTTGTTCCAAGAGATGTAGACTCCGTGACTATAAAGAATTTTTCCTATGAATTTATTATGTTTTGAAACATGGAGAAGGTATTGGTCAGAGCTACAAAGCTCCCGGTTAGGAACATAAGGGGAGATGAGAGTTGCTATTGAAGGACTGGCTAGGGGTTAATGTAAGATGGTATGTGTCAAGTGGACTTGAGGCAGAAGAAGTTGATTATGGAATTCTAGACAGTGTAGTTTTTTTAAGGAGAGGCAGTGGTGAGAGCAATAGGGGTGATTTGTGGCAAACCTAGCAATGTTATTATATGCAAGTTCAAGTTTAACAGATTTGTTTGGAGGTTAGTAAAAATAGGGACTGCATATAGTAAAGTAGGTAGAAGGTAGGCTTGAGCAAGGGATACTTTGAATTCTTGTGTAAGTATCTTTTTATTTCTGTATAGCAATCCTAGATTCTGGTGGGTCCTTCTGATGCAGTTGTTGATGTGGGAGTCAAATTTTAATTTGTCATCTATAAGTATACTGAGAAGTTTAGAATGAGATTCAACCTGAATAGTTGTGTTGTTTAGAGAAGAGACTGAGAAGGAAGATTTTGAGGTGCTGGAGGGGTTTGGGAAGGAAAAGAAGAAGTTTAGTTTTATTGGGGATAAGTAGGAGTTGGTTAGTAGTGAGCCATCTTTCAACAGAGTGCAGTGTGTCTTGTGTGAGGGTATGTAGGCGAGATAGATTGTCAGAAGTAGAGATGATCGTAGAGTCATTTGCATATTGTATGAGTTTAAAGTGGGGGCAGGATTAGAAGAGGTCATTAGTAAAAATGTTAAATAGTAGGTGACCCATGATGGAGCCTTGGGGGACTCCAGTAAGAACGGGAAGGAACGGGGAAGTAGCTGACATCCATTTGACAGATTGAGCTGTATTTGTTCGATATGAAGAGAAACAGTTAAGTGTGGAGGTAGAGAGGTTGAAGGAAGCAACTTTGGAGAGCAGGAGCTTCATAGGTGTATAGGTAGGTACTAGGCTATTGGCCCAAGGGACTATGTAAGCCTAGCCAACAAGGTTCCCTGGCTTATGCCACCCAAGAAAGTTATTTTCCTGTGCCACTGTCGAGCAGAGACACAGAAGTGATCCCGGGGTGTATTTCCTATTTCCCATCCACTCATCAAAATTTTTCTTCAAGAGTGCTAATAAAGAACTTTGCTTGACATAGATGGGTAGCCTGTTCCAGAGTATGGGAAGTCTCTGGAACAGGAATCTATTCCTCCAGCGTGTCCTGTTTATTGTGGTGACAAGGTTTAGGTCCCTAGAGCGTGTAGCTTGGAGGGATTGGGATTTCTTTAGGTGTAGCATGTCCAACAGCTCTGGGTTTGACATAGCTTTATATGTTAGGCAGAGATCACCTTGGAGTAGGCGATATGCTATGGAGTAAAGCTGGAGTTTTTTGAGGCGGTCAATGTAGGGCATTTGTTTGAGGCCAGTAATCCTCTTTGTGAGGTACTTCTGTGGCCTTTCCAGCTGCTGCAGATGTCTTATGAGGTACATTCCAAAAGGGGTGTTGTACTCTATAATGGATCTAATGAGTGTCGAGTAGAGGGGAACCAATGACCTCTTTTTTCCTGGATGAGAACCCTTTTATGATGAGGTGTGCCATGTAGAAGGACTTCCAGACTACTGTGGCGATGTGACTATTAAAGGAGAGACTACTGTCCACCTGGGTCCCAACGTCTCTTATCACACATTAGGTGTTAAGTAGATTGCTGCCTATGTGGTAGTTCATGGGTACAGAGTTTTTACCAAAGGGGATGACACTGCACATTTTGGCATTGAGCTTGAGGCCATGGCTCTGACACCATGCATCTGTCTCAGCGAGGCCCTTCTGTAGGAAGTCCACATCATTTGGGGACTTGACTATGGTTCCTAGTTTGCAGTCATCTGCGAACTTCGTTAGCCAGAGGCCTTCTGAGTTGGCCTGTACTTCAGAGAAGTAGATACCAAACAGGAGAGGTCCCAGGACGGAACCCTGTGGTACTCCACTTGTCACTGCTTTGAGGTCAGATTTAGAGTCTGCAACTTTTACAGTGTGGGTTCTGTCAGTGAGCCATTTGGCAACCCATCTTGTGACATAGGGATTTATACCTAGTTTAGTGAGTTTAGCTATAATTCCAGAATGGGGGATGATGTCGAAAGCCTTGGCGAGGTCAAGATAGGCTGTGTGAATCACCTTACCTGTATCTACGGCTTTGGTGACTGCCTCAAAGAAGTTGATCAGGTTCAGGAGGCATGATCTGCCTTTCACAAACCCAAATTGGGTGGGATCCAGAGTTTGGAGGTTACCAATGTCTTTGTTTACGAGTTCCATGATGATACGTTCCATGGCCTTGCAGACCAGGCTTGTCAGGCTAATAGGTCGATAGTTCCTAGGATCATTGGTGGCTCCCCCTTTGTGGAGTGGGATAACTGTTATTGTGTGCCATTCAGTGGGCACAAAGCCTGATGCGAGGCTATTATTGAACATGGTGCTTAAGTTGGGAGCCAGTTCGTTCTGAAGTTCATGTAAAACACTGCCTGGAATGTTGTCCGGTCCCATGGATGCTGTGTTTTTGGCTTTAGGGAATGCAGCTTTTACCTGCGTAGTTGTGATTACAGGGACTCTGCATTCTTCCTGTATAGATATGGGCCCTTTAGGGGTGAGGGGGGGGGGGTAAAGTTAGCACTGAACCTATCTGTCAGGATGTTGGCAATATCAGTTGGTTCTGTAATTTTCGTGCCGTTGTGCTGTACCTCAAAGCAGATCTGGGTGTTGCCATCAAGATTCGTGACATAGCTATAGAATGCTTTGTGGTTGTACTTAGAATTAGTGACGATTTTGTTTTCGTAGCTAGCTTTGGAGGATCTTATAAGGGATCTCGGCTTCTTACTGAGGCTGACCAGGGAGCTCCTCCACTCATGGGATTTTACTCACTTTTGCAACAGTTTCTTCTTTCTGTTGTACGGTTTGTTTATGGCAGGGGACCACCAGATTGGCTTCCTTTTTTTGGAGGATAGTGTCTTGGTTCTGTTTGGGATAGCACGATCCATGCACTCGTGTAAGTGTTTGCAGAGTGCATTTGTGTAAGATTCAGCAGTTGTAACTGTATTGCCCATCTGCATGGGTGTCATGAAGTTCACCACTTCTGTCTTAAGAAGCATGGAGTTGGCTTTGGAGAAATTTTTTACCGTGGTTTCCTTAATGGGAGGCGGGATGTGGATATCAAGGGTGATTAGCTTATGGTCAGATCGGACCAACGAGAAGTTGAATTCAGGTGTAGAACACCGGTTACTCATGTTGGTAATGACTAGGTCTAAGATATTGCTGCCCCTGGTGGGGGTGTGGATAAGTTGATCCAGGGCATTGGAGTTTATGAATTCCAGAAATCGTTGAGCTAAGGATTTGGTACACGAGTAGTTTTCCCAGTTAATGGTGGGGTATTTGAAGTCACCCATTATTAGGGTGTTTGGTTGAGCCCTAATATTTTCTTGTACATCAAGAAAAGAGGAATGGGAATCCTGGGGCATGGTGGGGGATCTGTAGCAAGCTACAATTTGGATTGCAGTTTTGCCCAGAGTTAGTTGTACTTTGATAACCTCGGATGCATTATGCTGAGCAACTAGCCTGGAGGTGTGGATATCCTTAATGAATATGGGCACAACTCTGCCTTTGGTGTTTCGGTCCAGGTTACATGGCCAAAAAGTGTAGTATGAGTTATAGCCTGGTAATGCAGGGGTGCTCTCTGGAGCCTTGAACCAGGTCTCAGTCACTGTACAGATATCGATGTTCTCCATTTTAAGGAGTGCCTCGAGTGAATGCATTTTGAGATTTAGACTTCTAGCATTGAGTAGCATTGCCCTCGGTTTTTGCTTGCCTGTTCCTGTTACGGTGGTGAATTTATTTGAACCTTGACTAAAAAAGTCACTATAGGGGCAGCAAGATCCTTAGCCAGTATCTGGAATCGCAGGGGTGAGAGGTGCAGGCCATCTGTTGCAAAGCATCGTGGTCTGTCAGCAGTGTCATCCCAAGCAGAAAGGTACTGGATCCCCTTAGAATAACACCAGAGGCTTAGCCAATTGTTGAAGTCAGTCATTTTGTCCTTGTACTGCGGTATCATTCTGGGCGAATGCAGAATGCTACTCAGGGCTATCGTCATACCTCCCTGGGCTACAAGATCGGAGAGCTCTTCCATGTCTCTTTTCATGTAGTCCAGGTTATGGGAAACAGTGTCAAAAACCTTAGAGAGGTCAAGGCAGAGGGAAGACACTAGTTTGTTGTTATTGAGAGAAGTGGAGATGGAGTTAGTAAAGGACAGTAGTGCGGTAGTAGTACTATGATGAGGGCAAAAACCATGTTTGGTAGGAGTGAGGAGATTTTCCTGAATGAGATGTGCAGTGAGCTGTTTGTGAATGCACTTATCAAGGATATTTGAGACAGGGGATAGAATAGCGATGGGCCTGAAATTTGAGGGTTCAATAGAGTTTCCACCTTTATACAGGGGTATAATATAGGACTTTTTCCATATTTGAGGGACAAGGTTTTCCTGAATTGACCGATTTAATAAGTATGGAGACTGGATAGGCAATGGGTGGGGGGTTGCTAGTTTGAGGTATAAGGGAGGCAGGTTATCAGCCTAGGGGGAACAGGGTTAAAGTTTATAGAGTAGAGACCTGATAACAGTTGTGGGTGTGGGGATGGGCTTGACTGAGAAGGTGGCTTGGTGGGAGGGATGGGGAGGAATGTCATGATTAATATTTGTATTAGATTTGATTTAATTTCTGTATAGAGTCTATAAAAAAGGAGTTGAGAAACGTGGCAGTTTTTAGAGGGGAACTGTTTGGGGTGGAGTTGGAAGGGGAAGGGTTACCTTGGGTGTAAGAGCTTATTAATGGTACTCCAGAATCTTTTGGGGTTGGAGTGAGGGCTTTTATGAGGGTTAAGGTAAAAGTATTCCTTATCAAGGGTGATGTTTTTTTTTTTTTGTGGTGGTTTGAAGTTCTCTGTAGTGCTGGAGGCTGGAAGGGGTTTTAAGTTTGTTCCTGGTTTTCCATGCATTGTCTCTTTTTTACATGAGGGAGAGAGTATCTTTACTTATCCATGGAGCAAAGATAGGAGCGGTTTCCCCAAATCAACATTACCTAGCCTGAAATTAAGGTTACCCATGCTAAAGCATTTATGCTAGTGCGTGTGTTTCCACTCAGATTAATTAATATGTGTTCTTATCTGTTATTACTTTCCCAGATGCGAAAAATAGCTTGTATGCTTTCAGAAAACATTAACTAAGAAAAAGAGAACTAGCCAACTTTAATACAACTAAATTGTTCACTGTTTTGTATTACATGCATTAATGTATTAAGGATGCTAGGGAAGCTGTTATCTCTTAGTCACTTGCAATAATGTCAAACTTTTTTTGCACTGAACTAAGTGCCGATGTTTCTTTAAGTTCTGCATTTCCGTCAGCAAAAAATGCATAGAACTCTCGAGATAAATTGCTTGCAGATGCAGGCATCTCTTCTCCATGTTAATACAGCCAGCAATGAGAAAAAAAGCTAAAACTCTGCATATGAATGAAGGAATCTTTCATTTTCAGCCAGAACAGAATGTGCAACTGCCTTCAGCTGCAGACTTCTGGACTCCTAATGCACATTTGCTACTGGGGGGAAAAACAAGGTGATAATTTTGCATATGAAGAAAATATATTTTTATGGCTTTCGTAGGTTTGCCTTATTTAAGTACACATGCTTACAAAAACTAATTTTTTATAGGTTACCCTTTGTGAAAGTAAGAGAAAATATATTTAATTGTAAGTGTAATATAAGCAGAGCACTTTTACACCTACCCTAGCAGCCCAAGATCACAGCATATTAATTTAAACTTGTTTTTGCCAAGCCTTTCTTCTCTGGTTAGATTCTTAAAACTAAAAAAAGTACTTTCAAACTTCAGTATCTTTAACACAGTCACTGAAAAGACTATCCCACATTTAAAATACTCTTGATTATATACTACACAAAACTGCTTTACTATATAACATGCAGTTTATCTTATTAAATGTTTATGCAAATAATATTAAGAACAAAATTGTTTTACTTAGTTACATTATTCCTATTAATGTCCTTCTGAACATTAATGACATAAAGTGGGGTATATGGCTTACAGTCCAACCACAAATTTAACAGGGTCAACAAAAGTGCAGCCTTTCACAGCCACTTTTTCTTGTAAAGCCATATTTCACAAATGTGATTGATGCTTCATAAGCTCACATTTATTCACTAATTTTAGCATTGCTCGTTGTCATCTTCTTTATCTTCAAACAGCAGTTTCTAGTTCAAGTCCAAGGTGTTCCAGATTTATCTGGTCAACTCCTGTATGTTTTTTTTTGTGCGTCTCTCAAGCATTTTACTTTAAAGCAGTGGAAAAGATTTCATTGGCAAAGTCCCTGTATGAGCCGTATTGTCAGAACAGTGAGGGGCAGAGTCCCTTTCTGTTTTATGGGTCACATTTTGTTGGATAAACTTTTGTATTTCCTCCTTAGCCTGTGCTTCATCAAAAATGTCTTTGACTTCCAAGATTGCTGCACGTTAACAACTTCATTTGAGCTCTCCCAGTATGAAAACAGAAACTCAGAAAAAAAGAACCAGTGAATTTGTCTTTTTGGTTAAATTTCATTTGCTGGTTAGTAAGTACACTGCTTGGATGCCAGTAAAGAAGAAATTTAAACAACCTGAAAGAAAATCAACCACAAAAGTTCAGGAGAAAACACTGGCTAGAAAGAATCCTACAGCTGTTCAGCAAAAAGCAGATCAAGCACTAGCTTTGGTGCAAGACATGACTTCTAGTAATCTAGAGGGACAAATAAGTCAGAATTGCTCTGAGCTGATTTAAATAAATGAAAATCTGAAGGAGTATATAAACTAAAATAGCAAAAGGTTGGAAAAAATGGAAGAAGCTTTAAACAGGTATCCAGATGAGCTTATAAAACTGCAAAATTAGAGGTTGAAATGATGAAAAGGATGGCTGAGTATGAGACTGCTCAAGAAGAGATGTTTCAAAAAATGATAAAATTAATAGAGCAAGTGCACCAAGTAAACTGGAAGGAAAACCCTGTATTAGTTTTATGAAAACACAAATAAGCAACTGGACTGGTATTCCATGACAGGAATTGATAATTGAAAGGGCACATCGTGTGTATACTCCAAACCTCGCCATGACAAAGCAGCCAAGATCTGTAAATAGTAAAGAAGCAATACTGCCATCAGAAATATTTAATTTTGACAAAACTGTGGCAGAAGGACAAAGTAATAAAAGTTGGAGACAGTACTGTTAGTGGGAAATGATTATTCATTGTACACTAGACAGAAGAATTAATTTATTCCAGCACTTAGGGAATGTCAAGAAGCAAGTGTGAGATTCAAGCTTGTGTATCTGGTTATCTATTTTTTCATGGAGGGTAAAATTCATTTTTATTGCAGAACATGCTAAAGAGGAAATAAAAAAAATGTCCAAAAAATGAGCTATCACACAGAAGGCAATTCTGCTTCTTATTGTTTTGATAATAAAGCTCAAGGAAAGACTATGCTAGTGAAACATTTTTTAGTGTTCCAAAGGAAAATGCTTGAGAGAGAAAAAATGGGAGTTGACTAGGAGATGTAAGAGTATGTTGGAAAGGAACCAGAGACTGGAGATCAAAAGGAAAAAAACAGCAACATGGAAATTTAATGGATAAATGTGGGATTGCAAAGCTTTAATAATATTTGTGATTGTGATATATGGCAGAACAAGAAAACCTGGAAATATTGACTTCTTTGACTTTGTTAAACTTGTATGGGACTCCAAAGCATATATCCTACTTCATGTCATTAATGTTTGGAGGAACATTATGGAGAGGGAAAGATGAAGTAAAGAGGTAACTCTAAGTAAAAACAATTTTGATTCTTAACAGGACTTCTATAAAACATGACAAATGCCTCATGTTGCATAGTAAAGTCTTTTTTTCAGTTATTTTTGTGTGTAACAGGGATGTGAAAGTAAAAAGGTGTCCCCTTTCCCCTTCTTTTTTTTTTTTCTTGTTCGGTTTTAAGAATTATAAGCATTGCAATGTAAAAAGAGAATAAAGCCTGGACAAAAGGGCATAATATAGGTAAAATTTATATGCTTTTTCTTACTTTTGTATAGGAGAATGACTAGATTTAAGGCCCTTGGCTTGATCTAACAAGTTGCAAGTGGAAGCAAGTAAATAACTTTTCTTTAGATTCAATTTTCTTTTTTTCTTTTAGCAAATGTTCACAGTGCAACATGAAAAGTTTGTAGCTGAAGGCAACTGTGCATCTGGTTCTCACGTTTCTATGGAGAGAAGCTGATGAGGGCAATAAAACAGAATACTTTATTTCCCTTTCAGTGACTAAAAGATGATATTATCTGAAAGTCTTGAAGTTGTCTTCTACATTTGGGAGAGGAATAAAGATAAGGTGAAAACAGCACTTGGTGTAAGTAAAAGTACAGTCTGTACCATGCTTCTTAGCATGGATAGCCTTCATTATAGGTCAGTTGAAGACGGTGAGTGCATCTGTCAATCTGGAACCATTGTTCCTGTTAGGATGGTTAACTCATTCACTCCAGTGAAGCTCAAGAAGTTTGCACTGTAACTTCCAATGGGCAGAGCCTAAACCTTTTTGACAGAATCAAATTATGTCCTCACTTTTCAAACATATGTTCATATCTATGGAACTACAAGGATTATGAAAGAAGTATAAATGGCGAACTCTTCAGTACAAACTATTTTTATAGTAGCAGTATTCTTTAAGTTCTAAGTCTTAACCCAAATTTTATAAGCCACGGTAAACACAGTCCCCCAGATTCACGAAAGCTTGCATGAAGTGCAAGAAGAGTGTAGGAGCTCACGCCCGCAATATGTCTGCCGTGCAATCCAGGAACAGCCATCAGGGGCGTGCATGAGAGCTGCTAAAGCTACTCTTGCATGGACAGCGGCATGGTATGCAAATTACCTAATTTGCTGGTGAAAGCCATGCAAATGAGGTAAATTTGCGATCCAGGAAACACTAACCTGTCTGTGGAAGATTAGTGTTAGCTGCAGAAATGTACTCTGTTGGTAACGGAGTACATTTCTGTAAATAGCTAAACGGAGCTATGACAGCTCCAAATAAAGGATGCATGCAGTTGAGGAAGCATGCCAGTGGCCAGATATAAGGCCATTGGCATTTTAAAATGTTTAAAAATATAAAAATTTAACTTTTTTTCCCTCTGATCTCTGTTGTTTAAGCATAGTGCAGCACCGCGCAAACGTGCGGCGCTTATAAAAACAAGAAAATAATTTAAAAAATCCAAAAATAGGCATTTTCACTAAAAAGCTTATTCTGTCATGCAGGTGAATGGCAGGCTGAAGACAACATGGCCACTGACTAGTGGTTGCTAAGTGGGGGTAAGCTCAGTGTGAGAGATGTAACCATGCATTACTAGGCAATCCGATGCAAATGAGGATAAGGATAGTGAATCCCAATTTTCCCCAGCATGTGAGGCATGTCCCAAGAGTGTAAGAGTAGGAGTAGGTGAGTAGAGGACTAGAATATAGGTGACATCATGAGGGGTTGTGTCAGACAGGCTGTAAGCTAATTGGAGCACAGTGGCTTGTGTTTGCCCTGAGTTGCTCAGGTAGCAAAAAGGCATGCCTACAGTTGTCCTATTTGAAAACCTCAAACCAAAGGTGCACACTGTTAAACGATAGGAAACTCCTTGCGAACATGCACACAGCGTGTGCGCGTGTTTGCGCTTGTTTGTGCGGTGCTGCCCCGGGCGGAAACAGAAAGGCAAAAGAAAGGAAAAGAAGTAGTAGGAAGTTAACCAAGGAGAACTAGCAGAGCTGCCAGGTGAAATATATCAGAATCTGCCAATTACACAGGCAGCAGAGTAGCCCAGCCCAGCACTTTAAACTCTGCAAACACCATTCTCCCCTGTTTTTTCTCAAGAACTCTGCAACACTGCAGTATACAAAGAGGGAAAGCTTAAACAGTTTGTCAGACAAAATTTTAGGGGCTGCTCTTGCTATCATAAACCAACATGTGCAAGGTGCTGAAGGTGGTGATGTTGTGAATGCTGCTGAGCAACCCACAGTGAGGAGACGGAGAAGAGTGTACAGACCCAGGGTAACCTACCAGGGGCTACATGAGCTGGAGATAGTGGAGCGCTATAGGGAGGACAGAGACCTCCTACAGCAAATTGTTGTGCTTTGCCGGCCACGCCTCACACACAGAACCAACAGAGGGGAACCCATTCCAGTGGGATAACAAGGTATGTGTAGGCCTAAGAATGTAGCTACAGGTACCTTCCAAAGACCAACTGGTGATATGATGGGGATTTCACAGGCATCAGCATCCAGGGTACTCCACCAGTTCCTGGATGCCATGTCAGCACATGTCAGTGACCACATGTATTTCCCTAATTCCCGTGAGGCATTGGCCAGCAATATGCGTCTTTTCCACCAAATAGCAGAATACCCTGAGGTAGTGGGTGCAATAGACTGCACGTACATATGCATCAAAGTACCACCCGGTGAGCGGGGTAGGGTCTACATAAACCACAAGGGCTTCCCCTCCATCAACTGACAGTTCGTGTGCAATGTCCAGGGCATAATAATGAATGTGTGTGCTGGATGCCCTGGAAGCTATCACGATTCCCACATTTGGCATCTGACCCAGCTGTACCAGAGATTTGCCAATGGGGAGATCCCTGATGGTCACCTAGTGGGAGATGCTGGATATGCACTGGAGCCGTGGCTGATGGCACCCATCAGAAATGCACACACACCTGAAGAAGAACTCCATAATGAGGCACATGCACAAACAAGAAACATAATTGAGCATGTGGTTGGGATGCTCAAGTCACGGTTCCAGTGCCTGAACACATCTGGTGGAGCCTTGCAGTACTCGCCAACTACATGTACCCAAATTGTTGTGGTATGTGCCATGCTACACAATATAATCCTGTGGAAACAGCTGCAGCAGGAGCAGCATGGGGCAGGGCCAAACAGCCCCCCACCATTGCCAAGGCCTGCACAGGCACGGCGTGACTCTGAAGTGGAACAACCTGAGCCTGCCCCAGTAGGCCGAAGGAGGCATGCCCAGTATGCCCTGGCCTTGGCAAAGAGGCAACGTATAGCACATACACTGACTCAGTAGGAACCCTGGAAATGACACCTCTCTCTGACTCGCACATACAGTAAAAGGGATGCCTAACTTGACACTACCTGTTTTCAAACATGTATAGGGAGTGTACTATGTGCATCTGACATAGGCATCCCTGCAGCACCACCTGAGGCATGAGTGCCATATTTTAAGCAATATAAAGCACTGCTAAGCACATTTTACCAGTATTGAGCATATTTAAATACAATTGCGTGTAGCTGCGCACCGCGCTAACCAGGGCAACATTGGGCAAAGTCGAGCAAAGTCGGGTAAACATGCTCACACCTGCTTTACTGTTCCTTAACCAGTCAGGTCTGCCCAGCAGAAAAACAAAAAGCAGTGACAGGGCTCAAACTCAGGATACTGTGCACTATAGTCACAGTACTGAACCACTAAGCCATGACAGCATTTCATTGGCACAGACACAACTTAAGTCACTCACACATACCAGTTGGGGGGGGGGGGGTCACATACCTAACAGTCACAGCCAGCAGGACAATTGTAGACAAACGCAAACACAAACAAATGCTGTATCATGCCCTCTGAAGAGGCATATGGGTAACCTCCCCCCAGGCCTATGCAGACAGATAGCAGGCCAGGCAGTGTGATGTGGGTTGGGTAGGCTATGAAGTCACAAACTAATATGCGTGTAATTGGAAGCTAAGGTCTGTAGTACAGTGGTATGCCTCAAGCCAGTACGATAGGCAACAGTACAGACTGAAATGAAGTACCTGACATAGCAGTGCAGGCCTAGCAAATGTGTATAAGTGTCAGGTGTACCCCTCATCCTATGTACACCCACAGTAACAATCAGGTGTACCCCCCTGGGTAGAAATGTACAAATAATAGCTGTCCCCCCTGTATGTAGAAATGTTGATAAGTCTATGCAAATTGACTCATGGAAGCCCTGCAGGCACAGCGTGCTTCCTGTCGATGTACAACACAAAAGTGAGCCCTGAAGTAAAAAACAACTTGAATTTTCACACACATATATAGTATATATGCCCATAGTGGGCATGCTCACACACTTAAACAAATTTAGCAAATGTCAGTCAACAACATACTGAAAGGTCATACTGGGCATGCTCGCAAATGTCAGTCAACAACATACTGAAAGGTCATACTGGGCATGCTCACACACTTGGGCCATGTCTGAGTACAGCAGTGGGCCACACATATCTGGCAGTTGCAGTTCTTACTCCAGACACATGTCACTGTTCACCAATCCTGCCTTGCGCACACAAGTGATATGAAAACAGACCCATATAATATATTGGACCCTTGTCATAATGAAAGCATGTGATACAAGTACTTAAGTTGTTCAAAGAAAGTGAAAATCCAAAGAAGATCAATAAATCTCTGATCAGGAGCATCAAGAAACAATGAGCACTCCTAACATTATCCAAGCCAAACTCTGCCAAAAATATTGCCAAAGAGTCCATAGAGAACCATGAAGCTTTTTTTAGCTATGTCATAAATATCAGTGTAAACTCATATATGTTCTGAGTCAGTGCAAAGTGTAAATGAATACATGTACATGACTGACATTGACAACATCTTGTCAGACAGGTTCATACATATTTACCCCCCTCTTACTGACAAAAGGGCCCATTACCATACCTGGAGATTGTGAAAACCCAGAAATCACATATACAATGGTTAAACAGCTCTATCCAAACCTAAAAACACGGCGTCTATGGGATGACATGGTGTCCCTGGCTGTGTCATATGTGAACTCCAAAACAAACAGACCCTGCACCTGAACAGTCTGTTGAGACTCACCCTCTGTACAGGATATGAAACTTGAATGGGTTACAGCAATGTTTGGCACACTCCACAAGTGTTGGTGCACAACAGACCATGGGAACTATTGTCTTATAAGCCTAATAAGCCTGATCTGCAAGGCCATGGAGTCCATCATTATGGAACTCATAAACAGAGCTATTGGGAGCCTACAAACACCCAACTCTACCCATTTCGGTTTGGTCAGGGGCAGATCATGGTCCCTAAACCTGCTAGACAGTTTTCAAGGCAGTTACCCAGGACATACATCAATGAAATGAGCTCCACATGGCCTACATAGACCTTGAAAAGCCCTTTTCCAACATCCCACACACATGTTGCATCCACAAAATCAACAATCTGTGCATAAACATGTATGTCATCTGATGGATTGCCTACTGGGGCACAGATAGATCCCACAAGGTAAGAATTGTGGTCTCCCTGTTGGACTGTAAGCTGGTAACAACTGCTGTCCCCCATGGCTCAGTCCTGGGACCCCTCCTGTCTGGTGTATACTTTTCAGAAGTAAAGTCAAACACATTAGGGCTATGGTTAGCAAAATTTGTGGATGACTGCAAAAAGGTTGTCATAGTTGATGTTTGGGACAACAGAGAAATCCTTAAAAATGGTCTCAAGTCAGACAGATATGGTGTCAAAATTATGGCCTCAAGCTACAGTCATACAAATACCACATAGGTGCCAACACCCTAAATATGGAGGTAATAATAAGGGATCTATGGACACATGTGGATAGTCATCTCTACTTTCAGAAACACATTCACAAAGTGGTTAGAAAATCATGCTGTGTGTTCCCACAAATTGCCAAAGTCTTTGGATGTAGGTCAAAGGAGGTTCCCTCTACTGTCAGTCATCAGACCCATCAGAGAGTACCATGACACACTTGCGATGAATCTGACTAGGTACCTTTAGCAGCTGGAAAGACCACTGTAGTACCTCAACAAGAGGATTACTGGCCTCAAACAGTTGCCCCATGCAACAAGACTGAAGTAACTCAATCTGTACTTTGTTGCATACCGTCTACTCACGCGATCTCTACCCAACAGACAGGTCCATGTCCAATGCAGAACTGATGTACATGCTCTATCTGAAGTAAACCCAAGCTCACTGTGCCACATGCTCTAGGGATATAATCATCACAACAATAAATTGAACATGTTGGAGGGATACATTACTAACTCACAGACTTCCCTTGCTTTGGAACAGGCTCCCAACCTACATTAAGCGGAGTCCCTTACTGACACTCTACCAGAGGAGCCTTGATGAGTGTGTGTGAAACTGAACTATCACACCATGGATCACTTCATCAGCTCTACTACACAGAGGCATAGGGAACTAATCCCAGATCTGGTGATAGCTGCACACTCTGGCCATACTAATATATGCCTTCAGGCAGATAGCCTATTACCTA
>NC_056746.1:535904037-536126537 GCF_019279795.1 Protopterus annectens
GTAAAACGCAAGCAAAACAGGCCCCTTTTTGATTTGAGGAGCATTTAATATGTATGGCTACGTCATCATGGAATTTGAGATTGATGCTTCCATGTAAAACTAATCTAGTCTTACACGGAAGATTAGTAAATCCGGGGGGGTAACTATTACATTTGTAATATTTTGTAAACAACTTAAAATGTCTCAGCAACCACTCAAGCAACACATACTATCAAGAACATTTTATTCATCTAGCTGAGCGCTTTCATGTGAGGCTAATGAGTTCTATCTGTGTTACTTGGTTGTTGAAATATTGAGAAAAATGTGAAAATTATATCTGTATAAATTAATATCATAAAATTACATGCAGCAGAGAGAGGTCAAATATTAATGCAGTTAAATTTGCCATTGTGTAGTCTTTAAGATGAAATCTGTTAAAACCTTGTACATAGTTGCATGGTTTTGGAATTACTGATGCAAATATGAACAAACGATATTTGACACCTAGAGGCTTTAGTAGGAGTTAACTGGAGGTGTCACTTGGATATAATGCGTTAAACATTATTTGAAGATGTACATAGTACTGTGTGTTTACTTTAAGTTAATAAATTCGGGGTGTTTTTTATGTGTGCCTTCATTAGAACAAAAAGTTTTGCAAGATGTGATGTAGGTTCAAATGTATATGAGAAGAAACAACTGTATAAAAGATATACCTGCCAAATATTAGTGTATGCATGTAACACAAAACCAGAAACTCGAAAAGAAAGCTGTTAAACATAATGGGTGGGAATAATAACTTCTTATTATAAAGTGGCAGCACTTTGCATATTATTTTTGAACGTGGATTGTCTCACTGGTGTATATATAAAGAAGGAGTGGTGAACTATATTAATGTGGAGTGCAAATAGCTATGCTACTGGAGACTCATTTGGAAAGAACTAAGCATGTAGATCTGATAAAAAAAGGAGTTCAGGATGGTATTTCAGTGGAATATCTGGGACAAAGGAAAAGGGGAGTTCTAATACTGATAGAAGAGGAAAAAACATAATTTTGGATTTGTAGTAGTAAGGTGCTACTGGCAAGGGAGAAGTAAGCTGGCATGTATTTATATTCCAGCTAAAACTGCTACACTGTAGTTTAAGAAAATTTTGAGAGAAAAAAATCCGCTTTCAACAGGGAATATTATTTATAGGTGGGGAATGGAATTTTATTTGCAAAAGTGAGGATGTATCTGGGGGGGTCTAGAAGGGAACATATGACAAAATAGGGTGGTTTTTGAAGAAATTTATGACAGTAGTTTATATGGAAGATGTGAATTCAGTAGTAGGAGCTTGGAGAGAATTTACATATTACATAATACAAAAACTGGGCTAGGCTGGATAAAAATTATATTTCACAGAAGCATATGCATTTAATTGAAAGTTTTGATACACATTTAATCACTATTTCAGATCAAGCGCCAATAAAAACTAAAATAAAAATGTAGAGTAATGAAATAAAAATGAGACACTGGCACTTCCCCAGCTACACAGAGAGGAATTTAAGGAATGGGTAGTAGAAATTATTTGGGAGTTATTAGGAAGATAGCAATTTCTTCAGAAAATATAACCAGGGAGTGGGATAAAATGAAACTGGAGATTAAAAACAGTAACAAGAATTATTTGTAAAAGTGTTGCAAAATAGGGGGACTCTGACAGAATAAAAAAGGTGCAACTACAGAGTGCTAAAAGGAAAATAAGGGACTACATCGATACTATGCATGAGTTTAGAAAGATTGTTATTAAGCAACTCCACAGTACAAAAGGTTTTATTACAATGACTCGGACAACAGACGATAGGGTTGTTGGCAAGATTAGGGAACCTATAACTAGGAAAATAATCACAGATCCTGTATAGGTATTAGAAGTTTTTCCAGAAAGTTTATGAAAATCTGTATAAAGCAGAGAAGTATGTGAATACAGTAAAAGAGAATAAGCAAAATATAAGCCAAGCAATAAAGCTGACCATACATTATATACAAGATCGAAGAGAGGTCCCGATATGCATGTTGCATAATGATACATGAAAAATATATAACAGAGTAAGTAATAGGTCGTAAAACCATATACTCTTTCTGGCAGGAGAACTAGATAGTGAATTCCAGTCATAAATTCTGGGATAGATAAAGGTTAGTGTAAGAATCTAAAGAAAGGACACTAGAATGTTATGGAATTAAAAGAGAGGTGAGGCTAGAAAGTAGGTAAAGCAGGAAGGAAAGTAGGCTATATCAAGAGAAAGTCTATTAAGAGTGGGGAAGAAGGGAACAGAAGAGTACTAAGATGGCAGCATTTATTTATTTATATATATATATATGTGTGTGTTTGTGTTTGTGTATGTATATATGACATATATATATGTGTGTTTGTGTGTGTGTATGTATATAATATATATATATATATTTATATATTTATATATATATATGTGTGTTTGTGTTTGTTTCTGTGTATGTAAATATATATATATATATATATATATATATATATATATATATATATATATATGTGTGTGTGTGTGTATGTATATATGTAGATATAAATGTGTGTGTGTGTGTGTGTGTGTATATATATATATATATATATATGTATATATATATATATATATATATATATATGTGTGTGTGTGTATTTATTATTTTACATTTGTTGACTGGGAAATGGGTTAAAAGGATTCTGAACCAAGCATAAACTGTTGCAAAACTCTCTGAAAAAACGAAGAACAAAAAAACAGTAGCATTCTTCTAAGGAATGGCAGTAACAGACATGAGATGTTAATAAAATCCACAGCAGTCGCGACCAACGTAATTAAAATCAAAATATAAAAACAGCACCAATAATGTAAAACAGTTAAGCGTTTTCATCTCTTAAACTCTTGAGACTTCTTCAGAACTAAAGTAAATCGTTTAAAAACTACACGTTGTGTATAAGTTTATATACGCACACATAGCCCCACCCACCCACACACACACACGCACACAACTACGACTGAAAAACTCTGTGTTTATTGATTCACTGTTAAACCCGATAGTCCAGTCCACACCATTTTTTTTTTAAAAGACTTGATATTTTTAAATGATGCATTTCTAAACCAGTTAACATCAGACCGGATGCTTGTGACATTAGATATTGAATCCCTGTACACTAATATTCCGCATACTGAAGGGCTATAATAGCTATATTTATTTTTACATAACTAGTCTCCGTTTTCTGATGACAAGATTGACACTGTATTCACCCTTATTTCCACTTCAATGGAGTTATTTATCAACAAATCAAGGGAGTAGTAATGGGCTCTAAATTGGCCCCTACATATGCCAGTCTTGTTCTTAGTGCCTGGGAAATAAGCACGCTTATCCACCTCCCTGGTTTTCAGTATACCAGATTATACAGACATTGTATTGATGATATCTTTTTTTATGTGGCAGAGTTCACACAGGACCATGATTCTTTTATACACTCACTTTCTAACAGCATGCCATTTCTTAATTTTAAGGTCTCAGGTTGTGGCTCTGTGGTATAATTCCTGGATATGGAAGTCACTCTTGACACTGCTTCTCTCCATTGGGATTCCACTATTTTTCATAAGCCTAATTACAGGAATAATTACTTGGACTTCAATAGTCAGCATCCTTTTTTTCATTTAAAAGATCAGTACTTAAGGGGGAATTCATTAGGTACTCCCGTATTATCAGCAATGATTACAAATTTCTCAGGGAATGTGGCTTTTTGTGTATCTTCTTCATAAACAGAAATTACCCCAAGGGGTCTGATTGATGACATTTTCAGGGAAGTTTGTAAAGCACAAAATTTTAAATTCCAGCCAATAGTTAATCACAGTTTTCAGCAGTTGTCCAGCCAAGACACTGCTTTGGACCGAATGCCTCCCTCCTCCACTCAGATTTCTTGTTTGAACCAAAACCCTCTTACCACCAGTCAGGACAGAGGATTGGACTGGATCCTTAGTTTCCCTCTCCTGATTTGCTTGAATCTCAAGACTTGTTCATGACATTATCACCAGAAACTGGCAAACTTTGAGTAGTAGCAAAGACATTGCTATCATTTTGGGGGATGCACCGGCTTTCTCGCACAAAAGGACTAAATCCTTAAGACTTTCATTTGAATTGCTATTTATTGAGGCAGGATTATTATTCAGATAGGTTTATGCATTGTAATTTTGTCATGTTTTATTTTCAGTATTTTTGTACTTGGTTTATTGTACTAGCTCCGTTTCTTATTGAATAAGTGTTATCTTCTTCTAATTGGCTAGAATTTCTACTATGGGGTATAAAAGAAGGGTCCTAATTTATTTAAATGTTCTGATGAAGTCTTTAATTTTCAGATGAAAGTGCTCAACGTAGATTATTTATACTATTTATTTTATTCATTAAAGTTGTATCATTTCTTTTCCGTGCTAGTGTGGTTTTTGCCTTGGTTTTATTTGGTTACTGTTCCTGGGGAGTGTTTTTTGGAGGTTTAGTTTTGTTCCAGCATCTAGCATGTCACTTAAAAGTGATGCTGTGGACGGATTTATTACACTGGAGGATACCAAAGTGCCAGTGAGGAAGGGCAAGCCGACCTGTGGCTGATAGAACTATTAAGTCAGACTGTGGGAACACAGGTTTCAACCACGAGTGCATCTACTTCTTCCTTTCTTTTTCTGGGCAACCAGCATTTTTTTGCCTGCAATTCTAGCCAGTCAAAAAACGGAGTTGATGTCAATGTTTACAGAGGCAGTAGTAATTTGGTTCAGAATTAGCAAGCCTTTGGAGCTGCTGTTTTAGGAAACCATGCCCTTTCACAATGTTGTTCAGCAAACGTTTTTGGGAATGCAGCACCGGATTTTGTTTTTAGAAGATGGACTGAAATGGATATTGTTTTTTCTTGTGCTCACAAACCTTTGGCTCTTTTATATCAGGACATGGTGGGTAAGTTTAAAGAAAAATTGTGTAAATACCGGGTAATGCAGATTGAAGTACATTATTTAAAGGAATGTACTGCTTGAAAAAAGTACAGAAAGGTCTGCATCTTTTTAAATTCTGGAACAATGTGCAGCCAAATAATAGTTTTCATTTAGAACTGATTGAACTGTTTAACAGTTTTGGACTTGAACTTATGAGGGCTATGGTAAAAACTATGAGGTCAACCTGCATAATTTTCTCGATTAGCTTATGGCTTTAAATTACAAGAATATTAGTGACCTCATGCGTACTGTTTACCATTCTAATTATTTTAAGGCTTTCAATGATGCTGACCTTTTGTGTTAAGATATCAAGAAGAGGAAAGTTTTAAAAATGCACAGAGATTTGGTGGAGTACCGAGATGGTTTAGCTTACCGTCTCCCTAAGGAGAGTTTTATTAAGCGACTGCTAATCACTCTATCCATTTTCAGGAAAGGATTCCAGCTGGGAATGAGGTTGTATCAGGCTCTGATCACCTTCCAACCCTTTCTGCTTTAGAATACCCCCCTCTGAGAGAATCGGAGCAAATTGCCCAGAACCAGGGGT
This sequence comes from Protopterus annectens, assembly GCF_019279795.1. Classification (NCBI taxonomy): domain Eukaryota; kingdom Metazoa; phylum Chordata; order Ceratodontiformes; family Protopteridae; genus Protopterus; species Protopterus annectens. The sequence continues at coordinate 535,909,556 of NC_056746.1, forward strand.
CGAATTTTCAGTATGGGATACAGGACAACAGAGGGAAATGAGGGAGGGGGAGAGGAATGGGGAGGGGAGCACCTTCATGAGTAACAAAAATTGAACAGAATGGGTGCAATGCATGTAGACAATCTTCTTGACATCTCAGTGGAATAATGGGATAATGATTTATTTTCAGAACTTCAGTATTTTTAACTACAGTGATTTAAATATTGAGGCTTCATGCTTAGCCTGTTTGTTATGGGTTTCCAATTTGTGCTGCGTAAAACACTGAATATTGTTGATAGATTTAAAAATTGTTTTTAAGGAATCTTACCTTAGGCTATGTTTTGAATAACACGCAATCTACTACTCCCACTGATGCATTGAAAATGAAAAGCTCTTTTAACCCTCCCCTTCATCCTGACTTCCAAATTTTTGAGGAACTTGTTCAGACAGAGTTTAGGAACTTAAAAGGACATTCTGCAAGGAGGATGTACAATTTAAAGGACATTCTGCAAGGAGGATGTACAATTTAAGTGTTGATGGGAAGTCCCTGTTATTATTTTTATCCAACAACCCGGATTGTAGGATTGTGAAGCCCGATAAGGGAGGTGGGGTGGTTAGAATGAACACCGTAGATTATAAGGCATGAATATCTACTATATTAGATGATGAGAAATATTCTGTTATGTCAAAGAATGAGAGAAACATTGCTTATTCTAAAATAGATTTTTTTTATCAATGACCATTTTTTCAAGGGAGATTGATAAAAACTTTTTGCAATTTTTGTAATTTTATAAGCCCCATTTTCCTGCAGTATTTGGGCATACCTAAGGTCCACAAAAGTGTTGAAGACCCCCCCCCCCCTTCTTGGACCTATTGTGGCAGCTGTAGACTCCAGAACTCATCCATTGGATGTGTTTTTAGATCACAAGTTGAACATTTTTGTTTTCAGAATTAGGCATATTTCCAGGGATTCCTTGGGTTTTCTTAAGAATATCCAGCCCATATTTTTTGTAGCTGATGTTATTTTCTTCAATATTGATATTGTCGTTTTATTTTCAAGTATTCCCCATTCCTTGGGGCTAGAATGGTTTCAGGATGTGTTGGAGGAATATGAATATTTGTCTAAATGTTGAAGTTTTTTTATTGTGGAATTCACAGAAATGGTTTTGAATAACAATTTCATGTACTTTAATGGAGAATATTACAAGCAGATCAAGGGTGTTGCCATGTAGGCCTCTTGTGCCCCCATTTCTTGCTAATTTGGTGCTTTACTGGTGGGAGAGGAAATTTATTGTAGGATCCCCTCACGCTCAGTTATGGCAAAAATGTTAAAGTATGTCTGTTTGTGTTTGAATTTTTTATAGATGTATTGTCTGTGATTTATGTTCGGCAAAGTGGAGTTTCGGCATAAAGGAGTTGCTGCTTTGGAGTTCGGAGAACTGTAAATTCGATAAATAAAATGGGACCCATATATATATATATGTGTGTGTGTGTGTGTGTGTGTGTGTGTGTGTGTGTGTATAAATATAAATATGGGTGTATGTATATTGATATATAGAAATATATATATAGCTATCAAAGTTTGAAAACTTCGAAACTCATATGGCCGTGACCACATGATCGAAGTTTTGATACTTCGAACACTGGGAATTGAGATTGCCGTACAGCGTGGAATAGATTTACCATTTTCCTCGCTGTAGTGCAATCTCAGAGTTGGTATATTTAAGTAGCAGAGGGTGCAGGGGGCCTTTCCCCCTCCAAAAACATAAAGGCTAGTTTTTTTTTGTGTGGTGGTTTTGTTGTGTTTTCGAAGTTTCAAAACTTCGATCATATGGTCTATGCTGTATGGGTTTCGAAGTTTTAAACTTCGATAAAACAACATAGACACAGATATATATTTGAATAAGACGTACACACACACACACAAATGCACACCTTATGTGTGCACACATACATAGATGTTTCCTTTAAGTACATATAGGTAAGTAAAAGCGTGTCTTTCAGAACAGACAGCCACTTTTGTTGCATTAGGATGAAAAGTGTTAGAGTTGTTTAAATGAGAATGCTTAAGAGCAGTGGGAAACTTAAGAATAAAATGTGTAAAAGAAGGACTAATGTAAGCCCAAGCAAAGTGTTGATGTTCATCGTGTTACACTGCTGCAGTCATTACACTTGGGTTATCCTGCCGTCCGGCGGTTCCCCAGTCGGCTTGAGTTCCAAAGTCCTGGTCAGGCGTCTGTTGCTGCCACCTCCTCCCTGACGTCAGTGCGACAGGGGTATATAAGATGCAGCCAATACCATTTCTTCAGTCTTTCTTGCCGCGCGGTGCTTGAAGCAAAAGCAGTTCGCAAGTGCCGGTCGACCGTCTCCTGAGATTTTCATTCCGAATCCAGAACCGTAGTCTTCTACAAAGCTAAGTACCCCTTTGGGGAAACTTTTTCTTGCCTCAGACCGATGTCAGTAAAAGTTAATAACTGTATTTCTTGTGGGAAGCAAATACCTCATAAGGATTTCCATTCCTATTGTATCCCATGCCTAGGCCCTGACCACGATGTCACTGGTTGTCAGTTTTGTGCTAGGTTTAACAAGTGCACTATTAAACGTCGGTTTGACTTTGCCTGACATTATTTTGGTAGAAAATTCATTTATACCATGCCGTCGGAACTTCCGACGACCGGAATACACAGAAAGCACAAAGACAAGGATAGGCATCCGAGGCCCAAAACTGACAACGAAGCCTCTTCTAAGCCAGTCGCTGGTTGTCTGGTTTTCAGCGAGGCGCCTTTGCAGCACCTGATGACCGCTTCTGTAGAACCACAGGCCGCCTCTGACTCCCACTTGGAGATGGCTGGGCCTTCGGACGCACAAGTTCTTCAGCCTAACAAGACTAACCTTTCAGAGGGATCCGGAGTAGCTGAGCAACCCACAGCTACAGAGGGTGTCTTCAGACCTACTCAGTTAAGCATTAAACCCTCAACTAAGTCTAAGCCTCCTTTAAAATCAAAGAAACAAATACAGCATTCTCCAGGACAGGCCTCCATGCCTAAGAAATAAATGCTCAAAATGGCCGAAGACCTAATCGCTCTGATCAGGGGGTCCCATTCCCCCTCCTGATAAAAGGCCTAGACAGGATGCAGACTATGACTCATCCGACCAGGTGTCCATCTTTTCTGATTCATCCTCAGATCTAGGATACTCTTTGCCCCCTTATGAGGATTCTGATGCTGAGGAATCAATTCCATCAGCCTCACCGCCTGAGGACTACTTCTTTGGGGAAACTCTACATACCATGAGGGAGCATTTCCACTGGGAAGGCCAGGATTACTCAGAATCCAAGAAAAGGCTCAGAGACTTCCTTTTATTACCTCAACACAGACCCCTTGCTATTCTGCCAGTGTTAGATATTGTGGATGATGTGTATACTGAATCCAGCTTAAATCCTGATTCCTTACCTCCAGCCCCTATTAAACCTGACAGATACTACAGAGTCTCTGACTCACATAAATTTCTGTATAAAAGCCCTGTAGCTGACCCTGAAACTATTTCTCAGGGACCCAAAGGAGTTAAGGCCTCATCAGCCAAGAATCCAGTTCCCTCTGACAGAGATTCCAGAGCATTAGACAGATGCAACTTTAGCAATGAGAGCCTTAAATTGCCAGTTTCACATGCTAAAATATCAGCAATTTTTACTGTCTCAGTTAAAACAAAAAATACTTCCAGAATCAGATCCTCCTAATTTTAAAGAAATGCAGGATTTATTGCATGCAGCTGAACAAGTGGGAAAGCATACTTTGCAATGTGGTTTTGATTCTCTAGAGGCCTCCTGCAGAGCAGCAGTTACAGGCTCTGTCATTAGAAGACATGCTTGGTTAAAAGAACATACGTTACCAGATCATGTTAAAGCAAAATTATTGGATGCACCTTTGCAGCAGGATGTGTTATTTGGAGTTAAGGCAGAAGAGGTATTAAAGAAAATGGAGGATAAGGCAAAATCTATGCAAACGGTGAAGGATTTCTTAAAGGTTCAGCCTCCTAGATTTAGCAGAAACTGGCCAATTAAGAATTGGTCCTTTCCAATTACAGACAGACCTCAAAGGGGAAGATACAGACGTCCAAGAGGTAGAGGTCAAACACAGGGTCCTTACAGGCCTCGATAATGGGTTCCATCAGGCCAGAAAAAAGGGGAAGACAGGCCCCAACCATATAAAAAGCAGCTCCAATGACTTCCCACTACAGCTGCCAAACAAATCCTTCTTGGCAGCCCCCTTGGGAGGACAACTGGCACTCTTCTACCACAATTGGCAAATGATCACCAAAGACAAATGGGTTCTCAACATTGTATTTCAAGGTTACAGGTTCCACTTTCACATTCTGCCAAGGTTAAAAGGAATGCCAAATCTGCCACCAAATCAATGGACAGAGGCTCAAAAACAAATTACAGCACTCATGGATATGAGAGCTATTCAAAAGGTACCATCACAGGAGCAAAGACAAGGATTTTACTCAAGACTCTCTCAGGTACCCAGAAAGGGCAAAGCCTGGAGGCCCATTCTGGATCTTTCATCTCTAAACACTTACCTGGATGTTCTGAAATTCAAAATGTTGACACTACAGCAGCTTCTTCCCATGCTGGTCAAGAAAGCTTGGCTCGTGACTTTGGACCTCAAAGAGGCATACCTGCATGTCCCTGTCAGACAAAACTGCAGAAGATACCTCAGATTCATAGCTGGTTCAATGCACTACCAATTCTGTGCACTGCCCTTTGGCTTGTCTACTGCACCCAGGGTCTTCACAAAGTGCCTGGCACCAGTAATTGCATTTTTCAGACAGAAAGGAATTCAAATTTATCCGTACCTGGACGACTGCCTGATTCAAACGGGGAGCAAGGACATTCTTCTAAAGCATCTGGCATTTATAAAAAAGTTATTAAGTTGCCTGGGGTACACAGTAAATGAAAAGAAATCAAAACTAGTGCCCTCACAAGAGATTATATTCCTGGGTGCCAGCTTGAACGCAATGGCCCAGATGGCTTATCTCACGCCAGACAAACAAGGACAACTGACTCAATACTTTCAATTGATGGCAACAAAGACCCAACTCCCTGCAAGAAAAATTCTGCAGGCCTTGGGTTACATGGCATCCTGCATACTACTAATTCCATATGCCAGACTGCATATGAGGAAATTACAATGGTACCTAAAGAATGTATGGTCTCAACACTGTCAAAGTTTGGAAACAGTTACACCACTAATCCCTTGCCTTCAGCAGGAGTTTCAATGGTGGGCTCAAGCTTGTCACCTCAACAAGAAACAGCCTTTTACACAACCCACAGCGGCAAACACTGACAACAGATGCATCGGATTACGCCTGGGGAGCACACATGGCAGGCAAATGTATTCAGGGCACGTGGCCCGCAGAACAAAGGCATCTTCACATCAATCAAAAAGAGATGCTAGCTGTACAAAATGCCCTTATAGCTTTCAAGGACTTGCTGCATCCAGGACAACTACTACTAAAGACAGACAACACCACAGTTATGTGGTACATAAACAAGCAAGGGGGCACTCACTCCTACCCCGTATGCAGACAAGCCATGACCTTGTGGAACACAGCTGTAAACCTTCAAGTTCATCTGCAAGCACAATTCCTGCCAGGAGAGAAAAACACACTGGCAGACGACTTAAGCAGAAACATCATGGATCCCCACGAATGGGAGTTGAATCCAGAAATATTCAGATTGTTAACACAGAAATGGTGGAGCACGGACATAGATCTGTTTATATCCCCAATAAACTGCCAGCTACAAAACTTCTGCACAAGGAGTTACCATCCACAAGCATGGAAAGTGGATGCCCTCTCATTCAGCTGGGAGAACCTACAAGTATACACTTTCCCACCACTACCTCTCCTGCCAAAGGTACTCAAAAAAGCCAGGCAGGAAGAGCCAAAGATGATCCTGATTGCACCAGACTGGCCACGCCAGCACTGGTACCCATTCTTAAGGAGCTTAGCACAAGAACCACCCTGGATTTTGCCTCAAATCCCAGATCTACTGACTCAGCACAACAAACAAATATTACACAGCCAGCTAAAAACCTTAAACCTAGCTGCATGGAAGATTCCTTAGTCAAGTAAGCAATTTCTCTCTCCAAAGCTGTTATGGATGTCATTCTGGAGGCCAGAAGGTCTAGTACCAGGAAAGCCTATTCGGATAAATGGAAGAGATTCTGTGCCTGGAACCAAGCTCACAGCCTTGACCCTCCTATCGCAAACATTCCTCTGATACTGCAATACTTAACTGAGATGCTGGACAAAGGCCTCTCCTCATTCATCAAAATCCACGCCTCTGCCATCTCTGCTCATTACAACACGGATCCACCAATTTTCTCCAATCCTCTGTTAAAACAGTACCTCAGAGGGGCTAAAAACATAAGACCGCCTCGTAGAGCACCTACTCCAATTTGGGACCTCAACTTTGTTTTGGAAAAGCTAACTTTACCTCCTTTTGAGCCAGCCAACACAGCAGAATTAAAATATATCTCTTAGAAAACTGCTCTGCTCCTGGCAATAACATAAGCACGAAGAGTTTCAGAATTACAAGCACTAATGGCAGTGGAACCTTTCATCATTTTCCACCAGGACAGGGTGTCTTTAAGAACTAACCCTACTTTTATTCCAAAAGTGGTATCCAGTGTGGCTCTAAACCAAACTATTCACCTGCCAACTTTTTATCCTAAACCACAGAATAAACGGGAGAGACTACTGCACTCTTTGGACATTCACAGGCAGTTACGCTTCTACTTGGACAAAACCAAAGCTTTCAGAAAATCTGAGCAATTATTGGTAGCATATGCTGCAGGAGCACAGGGAAAAGCCATTTCAAAACAAACCATTTCAAAATGGATAGGACATTGTATATGTTTCTGCTACACATACCATGGAAAACCTGTACCTAGCAGCATTGGATGTCACTCCACCAGGACAACAGCCACTTCAACTGCCTACCTCAGGGGAGTACCTACCAAGGATATTTTGGAAGCAGCAACTTGGAGTTCTGTACATACGTTCACCAAACATTACCATCTGCCTCTATACTCTAAATCCAGAGCTGGCTTCACCACTGCAGTGCTGCAGGGCCTTATAGCCACTCCTAATGCCTTATAGAACCAGCCACCGTACCTCAGCTTTGGGATTCTACCCAAGTGTAATGACTGCAGCAGTGTCACACGATGAATTTATGGTATGTCCAAAACTGTACTTTTCCTCCTTTTGGAGGAAGAATTGATGTCCAGAGTAATGTCGCTGGATGAGGACAGCAGAATGAAGAGTTCCATACCTCTCAATTGTACAGATTTTTGCAGAATGTCCAGATTTTGCCTCATATTTTGGTTCATTTTTCATAAAATTGTGTTTTTTTTGGCAAATTAGTGACAAATCATTAAAGGTTGAAGTTAGAAAATAAAGACAGACAATTACATTTCAGGCTTCATACCCTTCAGAATATTAATGCTAATGCAAAACCTGTTATTCTATCAACTTTCTAAGTTTGTAAGAGCAATATTTAAAAATTGGACCTATTTTTGGGCCTTTGTCATTCTTTTATTTATGGCTTTGTTCAGATTTCTTGCTTTAAGAGTTTGAGAGGTATGATGAAGACCTGGAAGAAAACACCAGTAGGAAGCCGGAGTTGTTTCTTGTTGTAGGAATCCAGAAACTGTATTTATTTATTTGAATTTGTTTACTAGGATAGTCTTACTGAGTAGTGCTTCATTTGCATTGTTTCATAATAAGTAACAGTTTCATTATTCAGACATCCATGACATCAGTTGCATCATTTAGAGACAGTGTTTCTTAAAAATAACAGTTACATGGATTGCATATGGATACATTTTTTTAAGGTAAAGAGTTAGAGCAACCCAAAGAAAGGAAGGAGGGGACGAAGCACAAGGGTCAACAAATGTAAAATAAAAAAATAAATAAATAAATAAGATAAAGGCAATGAGGTGATCGAGGAGAGTATAATTGTTATGAAAAGAGAGGGATACTGAAAGAGACTATATCCCAGTTGTATGGGACTGTATTGAAGTACTTGCTGTGAACCTTTTTTAAGCCATAACCTTCTATTTTGGGAATGACCTGCATCCTTATGCTTTCATACAGAAATGCACATTGTTTTTCCAGTATGGATGCACACACACACACACACACACACACACACACACACACACACACACACACACACACACACACACACACAAATACACAAATGTCAAACCTTGCATAAAAACATGTATCTGATGCACTTTGTAGATTTTTCTCCCCTTCTGGAATATCTTCAAACATTCATCTGCTTCATTTGTGCGTCTTGTTTATATACATTCCTGACATGTCAGCATTCCTACTAAAAATCCCCTAAACCTGCTTTGTTTGTGTAACTCACAATGAGCTAATGTTCACGTAATGCACACACAGAAGATGTATGCTTCCCCAAAAGATACCTCAACCCACCTTAAACTCCTTCATACCAAAATCTACACATAGTTTGAATGAAACAGTTGCAACAAAATAAAATACAAACTGCATTTTCCTTTCACTTCAGAGTAAAATGGAAAAGTAACTTCATACATCACATGCAAATGTTATACCTAGTGTCCTCTTACAAACTACACTGTCTACTTAAAGTGAAAGAATAAAAAAGAAAATCGCACACTGGCAGGGTCTGTCCACTCAGGAACTGGCAGTTCTGGCAAAATGGATCGGTTCTATCTAAAATAACTTGCCTGAAAATAGCTAAACAGTAAACCTAATGCTGCATTTTCATACTATATAAAAAATAACTGACAGCACAGAAAAACAAAGAGATTTAAATGGTGTGACAGAAACGGAGTAGAAGACCACTCATGAGACACTACATTCATAACAATGTTAGTGAACTGCCTAAAGCTTTATTTAGTAGGCAGTATGTACAGTTGCTGCAATTCATTGAAATCACTGGAGAACAGAAACTGAAACTACGGAAAATAGAATGTAGGGGGTCTGTTTGAGTAAAAAATAAAATATCCTATACTTTAGGATTAGGGTTTTTGGTTTAGGAATCGTGTCTTGGCCACCATCCTGAATCACTCACCAGACCCTTATATGCATTTCAGTAATATTGTCTTTTCTACTTACTGAATCGGGCCTTTGAGATTTTTACATAGCGTGAAGATGTGTTGGATGTGCTATGTATTATGTATTTTTTAGCAGAACTTCCAAAGGAAGAAATGTTTTAAAGTTATTTGCCTGTACAATCATTTAAAAAGGGCACACTGAATGACAAATGTTCTGTTTCCTTTAAAAGATTAAAATCTGTCTCTGTCAGTAGTACTTGTAGCAAAATCTAATAAGTCCTGCTTTTCATTCCTGATACGTTTAGTAGATTGAAATTAACATGACCAGAAAACCCTGTCCTAACATCTCTTGATACTGTGTCTGCAGTGGAGGTCTCCTGTAAGTGCAGTCTGATTAAGCAAGAAGTCACTGAGTAAGATTAGGACTGCTACATACTCATAATGTAGTAACACCCCCATACTCCTGTATTCAATATAGAGATCTATAAGACTCTAGTCTCACAGCAAACTCAGGTCGCTCTTTCAGTTGTAGACCCCTTCCTTTAAGTCTATACCCAGTCTTCATTCATAGGTTCATTGGATGAGACTAAGCTTTTGGCCCAAAGGCCTTTATAAGTCTAGCTAAGAATTTCACCCATGTTCCCTCACACTCAGCACCTGTTTCCCTTGTCCAGCAGGGACACAGGTGGGATCCCAGGGGTGTATTTTCTGTTTCCCATCCAGTCATTCAGATTCCTCTTAAAGAGGGCTAGAGAGGTACTCTGCTTGACATGGAGAGGGAGTCTATTCCACAGATGGGGAAGTCTTTGGGACACAAGTCTATCGCGTCAACAAGTTCTATTAATGTCACAGACCAGGTTAAGGCCTTGTGTGTAGGTTGCACCAGTGGAGTTTGACTTACGGATATGCAGCAGCTCCATCAAGGCTGGGTCTGAGTTGGCCTTGTATGCTTGATACAGGTCACCTCTGAGCAGTCTGTATGAGATTGAGTAAAGGGGCAGGGCTTTTAGCCTGTCTGAGTAGAATGGATGTTTGAGTCTCTGGATTTTCCTGGTCAGGAACCTCTGTGGTATCTCCAGCTGCTGCACGTGCTTGGCAAGGTACATGCCGAAGCTGGCACTGTACTCGGTAATGGGTCTGATAAGGGAGGGGTACAGGGATGTTATGATCTCCTTGATCCTGGATGAAATACACTTTTTTATGATGGTGGTCCATGTAGAAAGCCTTCTGTACAATGGAGGCAACATGGTGGTCAAAAGTCAGGTTCACATCAACCTGGGTGCCCATGTCCCTCAGACGTGCAGTATTTCTAGGCACACCCACAACACAGTTCTTGGTTGCTGTTGGTCAGCTGATTAGAGTTGTTATTGCTACACTTGTAAACACCACAGTTTTACTTACTTTTAGATATGCAGGCTAAAGTTGTCTCCTAGGAACATATCCAGCCTTAATGATATGTGAACTTGATGACCGTCTGTAGAGTCACTTTTTGAGGGGCATAATTTTCCTTGAGGGTGTATGCAGCAGCACAGCAAGTACTGTAATGTGTGGGATGCTACTGATAAGCTGTCTGAGGCACTGCAGAACCCATGAAGATCCATAGCCCAGCCCCAGAAAGGAACATGTACTCGCCACTATTTGTAAAGTATGCCTTTTTACAGTGTATTTTAAACCATCATTAGTAATACAAATGAGCTTGCTGTGAATCCTTAGCTTGTTTTAAGGGCCATATGGATTTTAAAAATTGTTAGTGCTTTAGAAATGAGGTATTTGTGCAGTGTTATATGTTCTCTATGCTTGCTGAAGCACATGAATGTATGTCTTTCTGAGTGCAAAACCCTTTGTATTCCAATACTGGGTTAGTAAATACGTGCATGCAAAAGGTCTGACTCCACATACTGTTTACCTATTTACACTGTAATGTTATGTTGTGCAAATATACAACTAATTGGCATTGAGGCTGGCAGTCGTTAACAGCAGAATGTAGTCAGAAGGGAAGAAAATAAATTATGATGCAGTAGATGAAATCTCATGCTGATTAAGAAGACAGACATCGCCTGGGCAACACTCTGACAAAACAAAAAAAAAACAGCTAAAAGTGCTTGCACATTATGGAAAAGAAATTCAGAAGCATTCTTATTATAAAATGGTTTATGCAGTGCAATTCTGAAATACAGATGACAAATTAAGAAAAAACATACAGTACAGGTTGTGGATAACATGGTTTATGAACTTTTTGTAGGTCAAATGAACAGCAGAATACTGTAACTGTACATTAAAATGGGAAAAATAAGAATCAAAATACTTAAGTTAATGAATTGTGTTAGACCAAAATTACAGGGCCTTGGCTGAAGAGCACAGTACTGTCATGCCTTGTGGAGCCATTGCTGTGAAGATGTGGGTAAGGCCACCTAAGATGGTAATGGTAGCTTGTGTTGACCCATGTATGGAAGCATGCATGCTCTGTCCCCTAATCAGTGCATGTATGGAAGCATGCATGCATGCACTGATTATGGGGTTTAAGTGGCACTTACCATGATGCAAGTGCTCATGTCACTACCATGTGCAATCTGGTCATGGAATGATAGAAGAAGTCTTTTTGTTGGGATCCTGGTAACCCAGCAAAGCACCCCAATGGCTGGTGGACAAGAGCCCCTTTGGACAGTGCATGTGTGATTGAGGGAGGCCTAGTGGTTGGCAGGCATGGGGCAAAGAAATAACTCCCCCACTTTAAAAGAAACATTTTTCTTGTATTAGTGCTAAGAAGCATCTTAATTATGTGTAATACTGTAAACAAATGAAAAAAGGCACTGGAAATGGTTTAAAACAAATAGGGATTGTACTTATGCTAAGGTAAAAAAGTTTTACAAATCATTTTATAAAAAAAAGTGCTGCTGTCCCAGTTTTGCTACAGCAGGGACACCTAAACTTAACAAGAAAAGGTGCGCAGCTAAATATAGACATATAATATAACCACAAGTGAGCAATCAGCAGTGTATTCCACTAAATAAGTGACTATCATTAACAAAAGTATACACTGTAAAAGCAGAGAACTTTATTAAAAATAAAAAATATACTTGGTAAGCACTTTCACAGATAAATTTTGCTTCTTCAGACCATACAAAAAAAAACAAAACAAAAAAAAAAACAAAAGCATAAACTAAACAAATGCAATAAAATTAACACAAAACAACCAATGAAAAGTGCTCTAAAATCACATGTTCCATTCATAAGTAAAACTAAGTGAACGTCATATGTGTAAACCCCTAACTTTAAAACCGGTCTTAAAGAGACCTTGCCGTTTGAACCATATGCTTTATCAACTTGTAGTGTAGGATCCAATACAACTCCCTGTTTTCTGTTCTGCTAGGTAAGTCCCCTAATCTCCCATCTTCTTTCATCATTTCTACCACCTTGAACTTTGTGCATTTCGCCCATGTCCATATGTCTGGCTAACAAATTCTTCGCATTAACTTTCCTTATATTTCTCACATGCTCACTCATATGTTCCAAGAGAGAGTGATTTGTTTTACTGACAAAATTTGTTTTACATAATGCACCTTTAGGTTACCCAAATTCGACAGCCCTTCATCTAAGTCTGGCTCGTTCTAGCCTTTCTGTAAACACTCCTCATTCATTTTGATAATGTCTGTAGCAAACCTGTTATCCCTTTTATTTAATTGTGATAATATCATGACCTGCCTCTCACTATATTCCTGTACATATGTGGGGGTGTAAACTTTGTCTATGTAACACATGATTTCTGTGGCAGTTCTTTCTATACCTGCTAGTTACAGTGTCATTCAATGCATCCTTCTCCAACCTCGCATCTAGATAACGTGTACTCTTATCAGAAACAGTTTCTGTAAAGTTAAGAAAAGTGGTTGTTTGATGTAAATATTCGAAGAAATCATTAAGTTCTTCCCAATTACCTGTCTAAAGAAGAAATATATCCTCCACAAATCTTTGATAAAAGGCAATGGATGAAACAAATGTATTGCCTTTCAGCACATTGAGCCAACACATTATTTGCATTGCTGTTGGCACGGGGTGGGGGTCCCCATTGCTACATCAGTCATCTGATGGCAATACTTCTCTACAAATACAAAGACATTGTTGTCCAAAATGTTTTCAGTGAAAAAACACAAATCAGTCATAACCACATAGCCACACTGTAGTCACTGTTCACTGCCAAAAACTCTCTGGTGAGCTCTATAGCTTGCTGGTTAGGAATGACAATGAACAGTGAAAAAACATCCATGGTGACAGTGTGGTCTCATTCAAAAGGTTGTCATACAAATATCTGAACAATTGGTTAAACAACTGTTTAGTATCATTTAACACAGTATCAATTTTGTTCAACACCCCTCTCAAATGTTTCTCCACATACTGGGATGTGGGCTTAGTAAGCCACCCCCATCCAGATAAATAGGTCTCAACTGCAGGTTGTCTAAGCATGCGTGTATCTTAGGTAAACCTTGAAAAGTTGGAGTCAGGAGTTGGTTAAATCGACTAAACAATAATTGTATATCCGATAAGAAAACAAATATACTAAGTAAACAAACCATTAAAGATGCATGAACATTCCTAATGGTAGTATCAATATCATCTAAAAATATGCCAATTTAAACTTCAGCAACTTGTAACATTCCCATAACGGCTGAATTGTAATAAAATTAATATCCATAAGGACCAAAGCCCCTCCTTTATCTGCCGGTCATATTGGCAATGTTACATCATTACAGAGAGCTTTAAGGGCCTCTTAACCCATTCTTGGTAAAATTATAAAACTTCTTTTCTTATCTACAGTCTACCTTATATTCCCAAGTAATTCTAGCAATATTAGCTCTGTTTGCAACATTGTTAAGAAGAACTAGCATATATTAACTGTGGATGATCAAATAAAGAGTATAAAAAGCTCCGACATGAATTTTAAGTTTAAGAATAAAAAAATCAGTAAAAAGGATACTTTGTTATAAGACTGATAGATGTTCTGCTAATTTGAGTGACACAGGTACATTTCCCTGTGGTAAATGTAATTTTTGTCATTTTATTGATAGTAACAGTATGATGTTTTTCATGTTTCACTGTTGCAGTCATTACATTTGGGTTATCTGCCTGCAGGTAGCCGTCAGCTGACCTGAATATCAAAGTTTTGGGTCCTGTATCGGATGCTGTCTCTTCTTCCATGACGTCAGGTCATCAGGGGTATAAAACATGCAGCCGACGCCATTACATCAGTCTTTCTTGCCGCGCGGTGCCCGAAGCAGAAGCAGTTCGCAAGTGCCGGTCAGCCGACTCCTGAAATTTTCGTTTTCGAGTTTCAGAACCGACGTCTTCAAAAAAGCTAAGTACCTGGTTTGGGATCCTTTTTCTTGCTCTATACCGATGTCAGTAAAAGTTAACAATTGTATTACCTGTGGAAAGCAAATACCTCATAAAGATTTTCATCCGTACTGCATTCCTTGCTTAGGCCCAGACCACGATGTCCCTCGCTGTCGGTTTTTCGGCTTATTCAACCCCCGAACTATTCGTCGTCTGTTTATTTTTGCAGCAAATTATTTTGGTACTCTGTTTAACTATCCAGAAATGGCTTTGGTAAGCCATCCCACTACCGGCATTCCAAAAAACCCTAAAGATAAAGACAGAGACAGACCGCATAGGTCCAAAGCTGCCGATGAAACTTCCGTTAAGCTAGTCGCCAGTTCACCGGTGCTCATTAAGGCGCTTTTGCAGCCCCTGATGCCTACTACTTCAGATTTGCAGGCCTCTACAGAGACCCATTTGGAGTCCGGTATGCTGCGAGATGCTTTTTTTGACCATGGAACATGCGGATGTCACTACCTTTGATGGGTCTGGAGCCGCTGTGCAGGCACCGGCTTCTGAGGGTGTATTCAGGCCTACTGACTTGCATTTCAAACCAACGCCATCTTCTTCTTCAAGGCCTAAAACTCGACCCTCGCCTAGAAAACTGATGTCCAAACCACATGGTCAGGCCCATATACCTAAAAAACAAATGATAAGAATGGTTGAAGACCTTATTATTTTAATTAGGAGAAGCCAGCCTTCATCTTCTAAGAGACCTAGAACTGATTTTCCATCTGATTCTTCTGATCAGTATTCTGAAATTTCTGTTTCTTCTGATTACCAGTTTTTGCCCTTATCTTCCTATGAGGATTCTGATGCAGAGACTCTATTCCCTCTGCTTCCCCTCTAGAAGATTTTTCTTTTGGTGAAACCTTGCACACTGTTAGGGAGCATTTCCGCTGGGAAAGCCAGAATTACTTTGACTCCAAAAAGAGACTTAGGGAATTCTTACTCCTTCCTCAACACAGGCCTTTAGCTATCCCTCCTGTCCTGGACATTGTAGATGATGCCTTCTTAGAATCTAGCCTGGCCCCAGACACTTTACCTCCAGCTCCCAAGAAACCTGACAGGTATTACAGAGTACCCGACTCCCACATGTTCCTCTTCAAAAATCCTACTGCGGACCCAGAGACCATTTCCCAAGGACCTAAAGGCATTAAGGCTACTACTGCCAAAACCCCTACTCCCTCTGATAGAGATTCCAGAGCCTTGAACAGATGGGGTAAGAAGGTATACACTTCTGCTACTTTGGCCATTAGGGCTGTAAACTGCCAATTTCATCTGTTAAAGTATCAGCAGCATATTATGGGACTACTTAAACAGAAATTGATGCCGATTCCTGACTGTGCTGAAAATAAAGAATTATAGGATTTAATGCATTCTGCTGAACAAGTTGGTAAACATACTTTGCAATGTGGTTTTGACTCTAGAAGCATCTTGCAGGGCTGCTGTCATTGGGTCTGTTCTTAGAAGGCATGCTTGGCTTAAGGAGCAAAATTTGCCAGATCATGTTGTTGTTGTGTCTTTCAGCTTTTCCCGGTTAGGGGTTGCCACAGCAGAACTCTGGTCCGCTAATGATTGGCAGTAGATTTTTACGTGCTGAGTTGCCACCCCTGACGCACAACCTTCAACGAAGGTATGCCCATTCACGCATGTCTCCACACAGAAGACGCTTAGCTGAGAATCGAAAAGGACAGCATCTTACTGTGAGGCGACAAGGCTACCGCAGCATCACCACCACAGTGGTAAAGCTAAATTACTGAATGCTCCCTTAAACCAAGACTGCCTGTTTGGCAACAAAGCAGAAGTCGTCCTTAAAAAGATGGAGCAAAAAGCTAAATCTATGCAAACTGTTAAATATTTCCTGCAAGTACAGCCTTCCAGATTTAGCAGGCATTGGCCTTCTAAGAACTGGTCCTTTCCTGTCTCTTCCAGGCCTTCTCAGTCCAAACCCAGGAACAGCAGGCCATCTAGGCTACAGTCTCAAGGTACTCACAGACCTAAGCAGTGGGGGGCTCCCACTTCCAAAGCTGGAACTAGTAAGACACCCCCTACGGACAAATGCCACAATGACATAACCTTAAACCTTCCAAGCCCTGCTCAACTGCCTGCTCCCTTAGAGGGGAAAGATCGCCCGGCATGCAAAAAACTGGGAACTCATTACCCAGGACAAATGCGTTTTAAATATAGTTTTCTAAGGATACAGATTCCACTTCCACATCCACCTTACCAACCCCAAATGGTTGGCCAGACCTACCCCCAAATCAGTGGGCAGAGGCCCAACAGCAGGTTCTCTTTCTTCTAAGTATCAGGGCTATTCAACCTGTCCCAGCAGAAGAAAGGGGAATGAGGTTTTTTACTCAGGATTATTCCTGGTTCCCAGGAAAGACAGCTTGTGACGTCCTATCCTTTGACCTCTCTTCTCTAAACACCTTTTTGGTAATCTCAAAATTCAGAATGCTAATACTTCAACAGCTGCTTCCTATGCTAGGCAAAGATGCCTGGTTGGCAACCTTAGACTTGAAGGAAGCTTACCTGCACACCCCAATAAGGGAATCTTGCAGGAAATACCTACGCTTCAGAGCAGGCTCCATGCACTATCAGTTCTCTGCACTTCCCTTTGGCTTATCTACTGCGCCAAGGGTATTCACAAAGTGTCTAGCTCCAGTCATTGCATTTTGCAGGCAAAGAAATATTCAAATATACCCATACCTGAACAATTGTCTAATTCAGGCAGAAAGCCAGGACATGCTACTAAAACATCTGGCATTTGTAAAGAAAGTTCTAACCTCACTGGGGTACACCATAAATGAAAAGAAATCTCACCTAGTACCCTGACAAGAAATTGTATTCCTGGGGGCAACCTTGAACACAGCTTCCCAGATGGCTTACCTAACGCCATAGAAACAAGTTTATTTGACAGCCTACTTCAAACTACTGGCCACAAAGACCCAGCTATCTGCAAGGAAAATCCTGCAAGCCCTGGGGTTCATGGCCTCTTGCATTCTACTAATTCCGTATGCAAGACTGCATATGAGGAAACTATCATTCCTTGCATAACGTCAGAGTTCCTTTGGTGGGCAGAGGCCTGCTACCACAACAAGGGGCTCCCATTCAGTCTACCCCCTGCCACCAAAACCCTAACAACAGACTCATCAGACTATGCATGGGGGGCTCACTTGGCAGGGCAGTGCATTCAGGGCAAATGGAACCCAAAGCAGATGCCCCTGCATCTCAATCAAAAAGAAATATTAGCTGTACAGAATTCCCTGACAGCCTTCAAGGACCACATTCTTCCAGGACAATTATTGGTAAAGACAGACATCACCACTGTTATGTGGTACATAAACAAGCAGGGGGGAACCCACTCGTAACCTCTCTGCAGACTGGCCATGGCTCTGTGGAACACAGCCTTGAGTTGCCAAGTGCACCTACAAGCTCAATTCCTGCCAAGCAAGATAAATTCACTGACAGACGACCTAAGCAGAAATCTCATGGACCCACACGAGTGGAAACTGGAACCAAATATATTCAATCTTTTGAGAAACAAAGGAAATAGACCTGTTTGCCTCCCCCCAGAACTACCAATTGGACAAATTCTGCACAGTCAAGCTTGGAAAGTGGATGCCCTGTCCTTCACCTGGGAAAGCCTCTCAGTTTATGCCTTTCCCCCTCTGCCTCTCCTCTCAAAAGTTCTGCTAAAGATCAAACAGGACAAACAAAGGACAATACGGATTGCACCAGACTGGCCACGCCAGCACTGGTACCCCCTTTTGTGCAGTATGTCACTGCTGAAACCATGGCACCTGCTTCAGACCCCTTCCCTGCTGTCCCAGCAGGAGGGCCAGATTCTGCACCCTCAGCTTCAAACCCTGAACCTTGCAGCCTGGCTAATTCCTTGAGCTCTCCAATAGCATCCCTCAGTAAGCAGGTGCTAGATGTCATTCTGGAGGCAAGAAGGCCTAGTACTAGAAAATCCTATGCTGAAAAGTGGAAAAGATACTGTTCCTGGAGCCAGACTCAGGGGATGGGCACAACGGTGCCCAGCTTACAGCATATTCTTCAGTACTGAACAGAGATGCTCCACAAGGGCCTTTCCTTCTCGTCAATTAAACTTCATGCCTCTGCCATGTCAGCCCATTATAATACTGAACCACCCCTCTTCTCTCACCCCCTGCTAAAGCAATTCCTCAGAGGGTCCAAAAATTTAAGACCACCCAGGAGAGCCCGTACTCCAGCCTGGGACCTTAACTTTGTATTGGAAAAGCTCACTCTACCTCCTTTTGAGCCAGCTGCAACTGCAGAGTTGAAATTCCTTTCTTGGAAAACGGCCTTTCTTCTAGCCATCACTTCAGCAAGAAGAGTGTCTGAGTTAAATGGAGCCCTTCAACATCTTCCATGCAGACAGGGTGTCCCTCAGGATCAATCCTTTCTTTGGTGGTGTCTAGTGTGGCCCTCCATTCATTTGCCTACTTTTTTCCCTAATCCACAGAACAAAGGAGAATGAATACTGCACTCTTTGGATGTGCACAGACAACTAGGATTTTATTTGGACAGGACTAAGCTTCTCAGAAAATCTGAACAGCTGCTAGTTGGCTTTGCTGCAGGGGCAGAGGGGAAGGCCATTTCAAAGCAAACAATTTCTAAGTGGATAGCCCATTGCATTAATTTCTGCTATAAGCACCATGGAAAACCTACCCCACAGGAGATAAGTTCACATTCCACCAGGGCTGCATCTACCCCTACAGCCTTTCTCAGAGCTGTCCGTACCAGGGACATCCTAGAAGCTGCTACTTGGAGCTCTGTACATACCTTCACCAAGCATTACCACTTGCCTATTTTTTCTAAATCCAGAGCTGGTTTTGCCACTGCAGTCTTGCAGGGCTTAATAGCTGGTCCTAATGCTCTCTAACGTCCTCCTCCCTTCCTTAGCTTTGGGAATCAACCCAAATGTAATGACTTCAACAGTGAAACATGAAGAACATAGTACAGTTGTGTACACTTACCATAAATGTAGATGTTGGAGTGCATTCATTGTTGCAGTCCTGGTTACCTTCCCTCCAGCCCCCTGACTTCTCTTGGCTATACCTTTCTTCTTGTTTAGTGTATTACAGCTTTATGGTGTATTTGCTTTTTGTTGGATGTGTAACCTAACATATAATTGCTTCCCATTATGGGGGCACTTGACATCTGGGGCAAGAAAAACTGATGTAATGGCGTCTGATGCATGCTTTATACCCCTGACGACCTGACATCATGGCAGAAGAGACAGCATCTGATGCAGGACCCAATACTTTGATATTCAGGCTGGCTGAGGGCTACCTGCAGGCAGATAACCCAAATGTAATGACTGCAACAGTGAATACACTCGAACATCTACATTTATGGTATGTGTACACAACTGTACTTTTATACATCCTGGGACCAACAAGAAATATTATTTTGTGGTAGAAGCCAGTTGTACATCTAGACACCTTGTTTGTCTAGCTCAATGTACTTTATGTAAAAAAAATTATGTCAGTAAGATGGATCTCTCCCTCTTGGAACGTATGAGGGAGTATGTGAGGGATATAAGGGAAGGTAATAAGAAGAATTAATTAGCCAGACATTATGGAGATGGGTGAAACACACTTTTAAGTTTAAGGTGGTAGAAATGATGAAAGAAGATGGGAGATTAGGGGACTTGCCAAGCAGAGCAGAAAGCAGGGAGTTGTACTGGATCCTACACTAACAAGCTGATAAAGTATATGGTTTAAATAGCAGGGTCTCTTTACGGCCTGTTTTAAAATTTAGGGGCTTATGCAGATGAAGTTCATTTAGTTTTATTTATGAATGGAACATGTGATTTTTCTAGAGCACATTTCATTGGTTGTTTTGTGTTAATTTTATTGTATTTATTTAGTTTGTGCTTTTCTTTTTTTATAGTCTGAAGAAGCAAAATTTATCTGTGAAAGCACTTGCCAAGTATATATTTTTATTTTTAATAAGGTTCTCTGCCTTTACAGTGTATACTTTTGTTATTGATAAGTATGGATATAGTTTTAAAATGTCTGACTATATTAGATATAGTTTGATAGTACCAGATAAATCATCAGAAAACTGCATTCCAATAAGTTACAAAGATTATGCAGAAGCATTTACATCTTTGTAATCACAAAATACTTTAGGGTCCATAGAAGAAATCAGATGACAGGTGAGCATTGCCAATTTTGAAAACAACGTGGCATATGCACTACTAGAGAAAGAGGCATGGAGTATTGTATGTGGCATATGCTATAAAAATAAACCATTGCCTGTTATTTAAGGTGGATTTAACATGCATTTAAATTTCACCATCTCTGTATCCATGAATTACTTATCACAGACACACTGGAATGACAGCAGGATGAAGTTAAGTGTGGAGTTAGCAGAATGTTTTCTGTTAACGCTCGTAAAATGCAAATATATTCTCTATATAGTAGAATGTTAGATAAAAATAAAACGTGTTGATTAAACAAAAATATTGTAGAAGATGATTTGTTAAAAAAGAAGTCTTAAGAAAAATACCTGAGAATACTTATAATTCATTACATAAAACAATAAAATGTTTATTTTAGTAGGAATGATAAACGCATTTAACAAAGCACAATTATTTAATTAAAAAGTTACTTTTAATAAAACAACACCAAGTTATAGTATATGCAAATGACATAGTATATCAACTATACGTATGTACATTTATGTATACATATTTTCATTCATTTATATTAAGTCACACATTGCAATTATTATAGGTTATTAAGCAATAAAAGCCATAATAAGTAGTATTTTATTGGTGACACTTCAGTAAAACATGGGGGGGGGGGGTACAGAACTTCTGAATGTGTTGTCCTTTAGATGACATGTTAAACTAAAGTCCCATCTGCTTTAGTTCCTGTTAAACAGACTTTCATTTTGTCTTTCACTACAAGTGACACATATTACTTAAAATAAATTATTACATACCATTCTCACATACTTTTCTTCTTCTTATAAATATCTGTATATAATCATGTCCATATCTGTGTTGTGTCATTAATATTCTCAAAAAATTTTCTTCATGCAACTTTTTATGGAGTGTCACTACTCTTTTACATTTCAAAAACATGCTCTATTATCTCTTCTTCCTCACAAAATGACACTCTTTCTGTATTCTTTATAAGTAAATGGGAATATATCATGTGAAACTTGTTTGCCAGTCTCCGTAGGAAATCTTGACAGACTGCCATCTTGGTACACTACTTTTTCCTTACTGTTAATGGCTTTAATCACGTATTCTGGTAAATTTTGTCATGGATTTTCATCACATTATTTTTCTTCATTCTTCTACCTTTCTGTATATCATCAACTTTTTCCCCATATTTGTATTTTTCCCCAAAAATTTGTTTTTAATTTCTTCATTCACATATACTCGTCATCTCCAGATTTTTTGTACCTATATTTAAACATTTTCATTATTAAATTTTCATTCTCTTCCTTTACCAACTTTAACTCAACACCTATGTGGTATGAAATGTCACACCTCTAGCAGCCTACACATATCTTGCATTCCAGAGCATCTTCTGAAAAATAAAATTAAAAAGCATAAGATAAAAATTGGAAATATTTTGTGAACAATAAAAGCTGTTAAAACTGTACAAATAGCAATGTTATCACTTAGAAATATTCTTTACAGCAATAATAGTGTAGTCGTAGTATTTTCTATAAATACTGTAATGTATTAAAATGCACACAAACCTTAAATTATATTTTTTATAAACTTACACAAATTTTCATATCTTGAAAAGCTATACAACCTCGATATATATTGTTAGAACATTTTTGTTAACCAAGCATAAGCTTTATTGAAATATTTATTGAATTATGAAAACATATGTTTAGTTGTACAGTCAGCAATACAAATAATACAGAATATTTCTCAAGATGTTCAACTTACTGTGCAAATATTAAAGATGGTTTTCTTCAACAGCATCTAAGATTTTACTGAATGTCATTTAACAGTTTGTAAAGTCATTTGTTTTTTTTTTTTAAATATTAAGTATATATGGGAATATTGCTTATTTTGATCATTACTAGCAAACTAGCAATATTTCCAGAATAGTGTGATTTTAAACCAGCATTTTCAGTGAATTATCCTGTCTCTCACATTGGTGTTTCACACCATACACCTCAGTAAAATGTAGGTCTCTCAGTTAAGAAAATATGTAAGTAAATATGAATAATAAGTGGCAAAAAAAGATTAATAATTGCTTCAATGCAAGATATCCTAGATTAACAGTTTTAGGGTAATTTTGTTAATTCCTTGCTCTTTCTTGTACCTCCTGTGAAGACTGGTAGAAGATGGGTGAAGGCTGCCAGCCTAGCCAAATAGAATTTGATACATAATTCTGGCATTTGTAAATATAAATGTAAAATACAGACTTGTTTCTTAAATGAAAGAAAACACTGTAAAATGTGAACTTCAAGATTGTAGCAACATTGCCATCTGCTGTAAGGAAAACTAAGCCAAGCATTTCAAATGTTCTTTGAAATTAAAATTATGTTTTGTATGTTCCTTTGAAGTTAGAATTTGGAGTCGATGAATCTGGAGTAAGCATCATGTCTATTGTTTTAAGGCTGGCTAAACACATTTTTCTATTGTCTTAACTTAAGGAATAATTACCAGAGTGTACATGTGAAATGTCTTTTAATGTTGTAGTTTCCTGAGCAGGTGTTAGATTGTTAAATAATGTAGCCTGTTGGCCTGGTAACTCCAGACTAAGTGTCAAAATGATGTAGTGTGTGTACTGGGAAAAACCTAAGTGTCAAAATGATGTAATCTGGGAGGGCCCAGCAGAGAAGTCTGTTAATGATTTTAAAAGATATTGCTCAGAGAGAGACTTTAAGCATTTTGGTCTTTGACTATCTAACTCAGCACTGCCTTGCTCTATGTAAATACGTTACGTTAGAAGTATATTTTCTTGTAGAAATAGCTAGGACTATAAAGACTACACTAAGTGTTTTTTCTGTTCTATCCAAACTTTCCTACTGTATTGTTTTAAGTTTCTGTGTGATCTCTGAACTTTTGGGTAGCATTGTATTGTGTTTTAATTATTTATTATTACATATTTTAAAAACATTTTACCTGTGGCTGGTTTGTGTAGAGATACGTTAGCTGTAGAGTACATTGCATATTTATAGAGTTTACTGTCTAAGCCTCTCCTGTAGCTATAGCCCTGGGCTATACTACCAATTGGATAATAATAGTGCACAGTAATAAATGGACACCCTTTTAAGGGCCTTTGGGTAGCTGATAAGTATTAGATGGTGGTGGCAGTAATTACTACGTATAGTCTGGGTAAAGGGGCACAGCTGGAGAATCTGTGTCAGCCTTTCCCAGGAGTGTCTGTAAAGTTGTATAAATACTTAGCTCAAGGTGTGTGTGTGTCAGCTACCTGGGCAGGGACATGAAGCACTGGTGGGACAGAGAGGGTACTAGAGGTTAGCTTGCCAGCTGGGCTGAGATCTGGACCCTATAGCTGTGCCAGTAGGGAGTCTTATTGGGGACCTGGGGAGCAATCAGCCCCAGACTGACTGTGATCTCTGTGCGCACTTAGGGGAAATTGTACTTTACTGTGTGTATTTGTTATCTTTTCCTCTTCTATGAAACGTCCTCATAGGTGATAGTGGTGAGGATTGAGGCTCCTTGATTGCTGGGCCAGGGTGCGGGCATCACACCTCCTATTACTAGCTTGTAAGTCACTTAGTAAAAGAAGCCAGAAACAGGCAATTTCGATGTCATAAGGAGGTATGGGTTTGAACTGGAAATATACAAAAAAAATAGATTTTTATGCTTGAACGAGTTAATAATCCCTACCATTTTAAAGAAGCAAAATAAGCAACTGGATTTAGTAAGCCATTTCCTCCTCCATCCTCACTCATATACAGTACTCCTCTTTTCGTCGAGTTTCATCATGAAACACGGATAAATGAAAATACCAGTTGAACACTTTCCTTTTCACATTTACTGGGTCATATAAACATTTGACATAGATGCTGTTTTGCCATCAATACCAAATTCACCAGGTTGAACACTAATCTTATTTCTTCCAGAGAAGACACATTTAATTTTTTTTATCAGTCCTCCCCATTGCATCATAACTACATCATTCCCCCTATTTTATTCCTAATAAGAACACTTAATTCATTGAAAATTAACCCCCCATTTGCACTACATCACCCAGACCCTTGTTTTATAATTATTCAAGGCCATTCTCATTTTCTTTAAATATCCATTTAGACAAACCAACACTTCCCTGATCCATGTTTTGTCCTTAGTAACTACAACGCTATCATCCATGTATGTCAAAGCTACTGGTATCACCACTTCCTTTTGTACCTTACGTTAGGCATCTTTCATTTTATTAGGTACCTAATACATTATTGCATTCATCATTGATGGAAACAGTATTCCACTCATGGAACATTCTTGTCTTATACCACACTTCATGCATATTTCTTTACTCAGCCACCCATTCGCTAATGCTCTCACTCTGCTATTATGTGCTGACATACACACCCTCCTAATTTTATTATTTATTCCATATGTCTTCTTAGCATTCCCCAAAGCATCATGTCTTACAGTATCAAATGCCTTGCTAATGTCACCTACCATAAGACTTGCATCCTTCTTTTTCACTTTTGATATCATTCACAATTTCTCACAACCAGTAATAATTCCTGACATCACTTCCATAATTAAAAGAACAAGATAAAATAGTATTATGATATGGAGATCATAATACTATTTTAATATTGTTCTTTTAATTTTTCTTATATATTTTTGTGAATGTTCCCATGTTTTACTTTCTCTTCCTTTCTTGTATCATCCAGCCATTAGGATAAAAACTTTTTATGCTTATTTTTAAATTCAGTGCACCACTCAAACCAGTTTTATAGATGTCCTTAATGGATTATATGATCCTTTCATAAATGCAGTACTTTCTACACTCCAGTTTTACCCCATAATTCTCATTTATTCTTTGTATTCCCTTTCCTAATTTAATAAACTGTCTTTATTTCATCACTGCCATCCATACTGCTAAATGGTGTAAAAACCCTGTCACAACTATATCACCATGTGCTACCCTGGCTAATATAAAATAATCTATTTCAGATCTAAGAGTCCCCCTTGTATAAGTCCGCTGACTGTTCCACACAGCTAAGTTATCACATTTTATCACTTTCTGTTTATTTTTTTACATCTTTCCATTTCTTTCTACGTCTCTGTTTATATCACAATTAAATTCCCATGTACTACCTAGTGTAATATTTGATGAAACAGATTCTCTTTCCTTGCTGGTTGTATATGCATACAGTGCTTTAATTCTATAAACATATTCTCTCCACCTCACATCCACAGCAATTGACCTTCCCATTATTACCAGTGTTACATCTAGTAATTTCACTGTTTTGTTTTATGCAACACAGCCACTTCTGAACAACGTTCACTTCCTGAGTTCCATATTATATTTCCACCCCACGTTTTTTTGTTTGCAGTCTTTCTTCACTTACCAGGAATCTTACATCCTCTAACATAATAACATCAACATCACATTTAGCACAGCATTCCAGTTTCCCTATCCTTCTAAACAGTGTTGATAATACTGTTCACATTTACTGAACGTACTGTAAAGTTGTTTTTCGTTTTTTTGTTTAGGGGAAATATTTTTATATTTTTGTTTTCTTGTTTTTACTCTTTCTCCTATTGAATATTTTCCTTGGTTTATCTACAAATCTGTGATTCTCTAAATCAAATTTTCCACTGGCTAGAACTTCAAAAATTCTTAGTGTCCGTCCCTTCTCTTGACCTCTCTTCGTGCTTGCAAACTCTGTCCTCCTTTTCCCCTTCAAATGTTTTCTTTTTTCTACAGTTTCTTCCTCACTTAATTCACCCTTACGTTTTTCCTTTCCCCTTCTTTTCATTATTTACTGTTAGCTGTTGAGAATCCATCCAAAAATGTCCCATTTTTTTTAACATAACCTCTGTTCATCCACACACCTTCATGCAGTATGTCCTTTATCCCCACGCTGGTTACATTGTATCCTTTCAGCATCATTAATTAAATGAGAAAAGTCCCCATAAATGAAACATGATTTAGTCTGGCTAGCATATTGTAATATCTCTATGACCAGCTACAAAAATAACATTTGGGAAGTATTTCACCATGCGTTTTTCTCATTTTAAAACTGCTTCCACCCTCCACCAAAAACGGCTTCCAACCGTCACGCTGCATCTCATAAGATTCTCCCCTCTCTAACTTTCGCAGTGTTAACAATTTATCACAAACCCTGCATGTATTTTTTAGCATTTTCTTTACAATTTTAACTATTTAAGTTACTACCAGAAAACAAATAATTGTTCCATTAATAAATTTCCCTTCTCTTACACATTTCCAGAGATTATCATCAGCCCAACAGTTTTAAATGTTAAGTTACAAAAAGTCTCTGTCCCTGTAAGTATAAAATACCAAATTTCTTGAGCTTTAAATCCCAGAATGGTTAACAAATTGTCCTGTACATAGTATATGACTACTACAGTGTCGTTCTTTAGTCTTTTTCTCACTAGGCATTCTCTTTTAAAAACAGTTTTACTTGCACAGTTTGTTGCCATTCCCCTTTTTCATCTGATGTCACTGCTGCATAAGTTTTAGCTACTGCATTTACTGCTGCAGGAAAACCAGACTCCCTTTCAGTTTGTTGCTGCTGTCCTCTTTTACTTTCTGTTACTGCTGCTTAAGTTCTAACTGCTATATTCTCTGCTATCACATTGCCTGGTTCCTTCTCCCCATTACCATCCTCAGCACTTTTGAAAAAATGATCTGCCATTCAGCCCCATGAAACAACAAAACTGTCACCTGGATAATTCTGCTCAATTTTCAACAGAACATCATCTGCAAAACCCTCTTGACACCAGTTGTGTTATCTGCACCACTTGAATGGGATCTAGTAATTCATTCTCTGTTGATACAGCTAAATTCTGCCCATTTGTATTATCAGTCACACAGGAATTTTATCTGCTTTCTGATATTCCATATCAAACAAATTTTCCCTAAATTCTCATTTTCTACCTCCAAACTTTCCATAGATTTTCTCTTGTCCTCCACACTGCTGCTTGTTTTACACCTCTTTTCCTTGCTGCTGTAAAAGCCTTCTGGTGCCATATAGCATCCCTGAAGAGCAAGGATCCTTTATTTAAAACATTATGTACAACAGTATTTGCAATATTATATATAATGGATATAAAAAGTGTACACACCCTTGTTAAAATGCCAGGTTTTTGTGATATGAAAAAAATGAGACCACAATAAATAATTTCAAAACTTTTCCCTACCATTAATGTGACCCACCTGTACAATTCAATTGAAAAACAAACAAATCTGCTAGGAGAAAAAATATAAAAAATAAAAAAACGTACACTAAGCTGGTTGCATAAATGTTGCACACCCTTAAAATAATACTTTGTTGAAGCACCTTTTGATTTAATTACAGCATTCAGCCTTCTTGGGTAGGAGTCTGTCAGCATGGCACATCTTGACTTGGCAATATTTGCCCACTCGTCCTTGCAAAAGCACTCCAAATCTGTCAGATTGTGAGGGCATCGCTTGTGCACAGCCCTCTTCAGGTCACCTCACAGATTTTCTATTGGATTTAGGTCTGGGTTCTGGCTGCGCCATTCCAAAACTTTAATTTTCTTCTGGTAAAGCCATTCTTTTGTTGATTTGGATGCATGCTTGAGGTCATTGTCATGTTAAAAGGTGAAATTCCTCTTCATCTTCAGCTTTCTAACAGTTGCCTGAAGGTTTTGGGCCAAAAGTGACTGGTATTTGGAACTGTTCATAATTCCCTCCACCTTGACTAAAGCACCAATTCCAGCTGAAGAAAAGCAACCCCAAAGCATGCTCTTCACAGTGGGGATGGTGTTCTTTTGGTGATGTGAAGTGTTGTTTTTGCACCAAACGTACCTTTTGGAATTGTGGCCAAAAAGTTCAACCTTGGTCTCATCAGACCATAACACATTTTCCCACATGATTTTGGGAGGCTTCATGTATTGTTTTGCAAATTTTATCCAGGCCTAGATGCTTTTGTGTGTAAGAAAAGGTTTCTGTCTTGCAACCCTACCCCACAGTCCAGACATATGGAGAATATGGGAGATTGTTGTCGCATGTAGTACACAACCAATACTTGCTAGAAATTCCTGCAGCTCCTTCAGTGTTGCTGTAGGTCTCTTGGCAGCCTCTGTGACCAGTTTTTGTCCTGTCTTTTCATCAGTTTTGGAGGGATATCCATTTTTTTGCAACGTCACTGTTGTCCCATATTTTCTGCACTTTTTGATACCTTCCTTCACTGTGTTCCATGGTATATCCAATGCTGTGGAAATTTTTTTGTACCCTTCTTCTGACTGATACCTTTTAACAGTGAGATCCTTTTGATGCTTTGTAAGCTCTCTGCAAACCATGGCTTTTGCTGTAGCAGGCAATTGAGTAAATGCCAGGAAAATCCTACTAGGACAGCTGAACTTTATTTGGGGTTAATCAGAGTCTCTTTAATTGATACCCAGGAAGACTGAATGCTGTAAAAAGGTGCTTCAACAAAGTATTAGTTTAAGGGTGTCCACACTTATGTAACCAGCTTATTGTACTTTTTTATTTTTTTACATTTTTCCCCTAACAGATTTGTTTGTTTTTCAATTGAATTGTACAGGTTATAGGTCAAATTAAAGGTGGAAAAAGTTTTGAAATTATTTATTGTGGTCTCATTTTTTATATCACAAAAACGTGGTATTTTAACAGGGGTGTCTACACTTTTTATATCCACTGTACTTACCTATTTACAATTTATACAGTGTGCAATTTTACATTTCTTTCCTGTATTATTATACAGTCATAATTATCTTACTTTCCATTATTTGAACTTCTGGCTTCGTTGTCCTTATTAGAACCGCAGTCCTTTTTACGCAGCCCATTAATTCTAATCTCCATGTACCATTAAACATGATTTCATTTATCTTTGTTCCAAATGTTCCACACAACATGCAATAATCAATTTTACTAACATATTCATTAGATTTGTGGCTATGATAGCCATACATAATTATATCCATGTTTATATCTTTCTTCTTTTTTTATACCTTCAGAAACTTTTCTTCACATAGTTTTTCCCACAACTTTGTAATCCTTATGCAACTATTTGCCACAATGTATACAGACTCTTTCACTTATTTTTTTTATATGGCATATTTCCTTTTATTGGTAATTTATTAATCACAAAACCCTATAAAAATCTTGATATTCCGCTACCTTATTTCACCATGCTCTTTGTACTTTTATAGGTTTAACTTTTTCATTCACTGAACAAGTCCAAGGATTAATATAATATCGTATCATGATATTTTTATACCACACTTTCCCCTAATTTTCAGTTTCTTCAATTTTTATTTTCCATAAAAGTATTTTTTCTTGGTAATATCTCATTTCATTATTTACACATTCTTTTCCTCTTTTACATATTTTTAACATGTCCTAATACCACTCATATTTATATTTTAATAGATTTACTATTAACTTTATGTTTTGTCCTATATCCAAATCAACTCCAACCAGAAATGAAGCATCAGTATTAAAACACCAAATGGTATACCCCAATAGCCACAATACATGGGACTGCTAATTAAAATATTTTAATGGTTAAGCACTTTCATCTACTAAAAGTAGACTTCATCAGAACAAGAAACAATTCAACAAACACCATCTTTATACTGCTCATGTGACATATTCTATCAGTCAATCAGTTAATTAAATATGTAAATGAAATGCAATGCAGCTTTTTAAAAATTGATCTAAAAACTGTCATAAGAACTTTTAATACATTTAACTACAAAATGCCACTGCTGTAAAAACCATTTTAAAAGCTTATTCAATATTCAGTATTTTAACAAACTAACCAATATATATAAAACAATTAACATTTCAGTAATAGCATTTAACTTTAATCTTAAGCATAGGCAGTATAGAAATTGAGTCATTTAATCCAGGCACTCTAGTGACATTTAATTTTAGTTGCCATTTCATTTCTTTTTCTTCTAATAATAATATCTTGTCCCCTCTCCTAAGATTAATATTTACTTGATCAATTATAGCAAAGAGGAAACTAGTACATTTGAGGCTTTAACAAATGTTTACTTAAAGCATTTTTGACACATGTTTTGAAATGTTACATAAATATTCATAAACACGACACTTTAAGAACCTATCGGTCTTACCGATATAAAATGACAGACATTCACGGCATTTATCCAGGTAAACGAATCTCTTCGCCGTGCAATTCCCTTTTCTAAATTACACCTTACTCTTTGTAACATTCTTGAGTATTAAATGGTCCACCTCCAATATAAAGGAACATTGATTATATGCCCCACATTTTCTTGTCATACGTTTCTCATCTCTGTTAAATAATTAATACCCATCTTGTCCTTCAAATCTATTCTTAAAATTAAACCCAACGTTTTGTACAAAATTGGTTTGGGGCCCAAGAGATTATGTAAATCAGAACTGGCTCTGAAAATGTTCTAGTCTCTATAAAATATGCCCTTAACCATATTAATATGTTCACCATATTTTAAAATTAAGGTTCTCGCAAAATTCCCTCTGTCCCATCCATTGTTCTGTTTAACTATTTCATTACCCAACAATGGTTTATATTGTTGACCCCATCTAGACATAACATAGGCTTTTGTATCCTGAATAAGAAAATCTGGGTACCCTCTGTCAGAAGAAAACATATCACCAATATTGCCCATTTCTTTTACAACATCCTCAAATACTGATGTCATTCTATCTGCCCTTATCATCTGTCCTTAATAATAATCTTCTTCTGTTTTTGGGAATGGCAGCTGGAATACTCCAAATAAGAATTGGAGAAGGTGGGCTTCCTACAAATATTAGATTTAAACCCAACATCAGTGTGAATTGTAACTGTGTCTAAATAACTAATGCTCTCAGAACTAGTTTGACAAGTAAATTTCAAAAAGGAATTACTTCCATTCAAATATTCTATAAAATGTTTAATTTCTTCCTAGGGTCCCTTCCACAGCAGAAATATGTCATCCAGAAGTCTTAGGTAAATCTGTATATAATCTTTAAACATACTGTTCACAACATATTTGTTTTCCCACTCTAATAGAACTAAGTTAGCAAATATGGGAGCACATGAGGCTCCCATAGCAACACCTTGTACCTGTTTATAGTACTCCCCTTCACAAAATATGAAATTGTTGTCCAACACTAAACTCATCATTTCCAACACCAAATTGGCTTTGTCATTATCTAGCCCGGAAAGTCTGTTAACACTATCAAAAAGCATTTCTAGCCCCAAGACCTTAGGGATACATGTATACAAGTCTACTATATCAGTTGTTAAAAATATCAAGTCTCTTCTCCAAATGTCTACTCTTAATATACTTAAAAATCCCAGGAGTCCACAAGTAAGCAGTCTATTCTGCTGTAGATAGATTTAAGCCAATTATCAATAACTACTCCAAATGGGTATAATTTGGATAAACTACCAGCCACTATTGGATGAAATGGTGGCTTTTCTGTACTCTTGTGGACTTTGGTATACCAAATATTGTTGCCATAATAGGTATTTTTACTCTCAAAAAAACATATACTGATCTATTAATACATCCTTCTAATAAATATTATTCTATATAAGACTTTACTCTTTGATAAGCAATGTTAATTTCATTGCCAGATAAAAGAAGTATATGTATTTGTTTCAGACAAAATACTCATCATTTTGTTTTAATATTCAAGGGAGTCATGCAGTACTATTCCCCCTTTATGTGGTTGCATAATTCTCACTGATCTATCATTGATGAAGTGTTGGAATAATACATACTCATCCTTAGTCAAATTGTGACTAATATGTCTTGTATTACTAAATGTAGCCTGTAACTTAAATAAATCATCAATGACAGCCCCCTCCATAAGAGCCGATATCGGATGTAATGGGGAGTTGAAAGTACTAGGCCTTCTAATCTGACAACCCATATCAACAGAAGAATTATAACTTTCCTTGTTATTGAAATAAATAGCTAGATTTAATTTCCTAAATGTGTTAAGTAAATCAAAGGTCTGAGTAGGTATATATTTCATATCCTTCATAAATTGTAAAAATGTTCTATAGTTATATCAGCATTAACATAATTATAAATATTAAACTGTTGATAAGTATACACACAATTGTCCACCACCCCCTTATTTTCCACTGATGACTCTTGTACTGGTGGTGGTAAGAATCTTGTCCTGAATCCTTGGTATACCTGTACCCCTGATTGAACCTTTTTCTGTTTTGATAATGAAAATTTTAATAGTGATGTGAGGCATTAAACTGACCGTGTCCCACTTCTTTTTCCAGAAGTTTACTATTATTCCACAGTTCTCCCCCAGAATTATGACAGTACTTGTCCCAAGGATACATTTCTTTACTTTGATACTGATTAACATCTCTCAAATTTTTCTTAATGTGCATCTTGTGACATTTATTATTAACCAAATCAAATTGTTTTCTATAAAATTCCTCCCACTGTACAATGTATACAAACTTTCACTTATTTATTTTTTATACGGCAGATTTCCTTTTATTGGTAATTTATTAATCACAAAACTGCATCATTTTCAGGACCCTATTAATTATTAGAACATTTTAAAGTTCGAATGTCATATGGTCTACACCTTATGATCGAACTTTAAAAAGTTAGAAGGTGAAAATTTTCCCTTTTCTGCACTGGTGTGTGACCTTGGAGTTGGTATATTTAAGTAGGGGGTGTGGGGGGGGGGACTCGGAGCATTTTTTAAATTTTTCGATGTTTCAAACTTTGCTCATATGTTGTTGAACTTATGAAGTTCAAAGTTTTGAAACTTCAAATATATAATATAGACCCTAAAAATCGTGATATTCTGCTTCCTTATTACACCATGCTCTTTGTACTTTTATAGGTTCCAAATGTTCAACACAGCATACAATAATCGATTTTACCAACATATTCCTTGGATTTATGGCTATGATAGCAATACACAAGTATATCTTTCTTCTGTTTTATACCTTCAGAAACTTTTCTTCACATAGTTTTTCCCACAGTTTTGTAATCCTTATGCAACTCTTTGCCACACCGTATACAGACTCTTTCACTTATTTTTATATGGCATATTTCCTTTTATTAGTAATTTATTAATCACAAAGCACCATAAACATCTTGATATTCCGCTACCTTATTTCACCATGCTGTTTGTAATTTTATAGTTTTAACTTTTTCATTTACTGAACAAGTCCAAGTATTAATATAATATTGTATCATGATATTTTTATACCACACTTTCCTGTAATTATCAGTTTCTTATTTTTTTTTTTGTTTTCCATAAAGGTATTTTTTTCTTGATAACATCTCATTTCATCAATTACACAGTCTACTCCTCTTTAAAAAAAATAACATGTCCTAATACCACTTATATTTATATTTTAACAGATTTACTATTAACTTCTATTATATCCAAAGCAAGACTTTATCCAAATTCAGTGAAACATTATATAAAATCAGGCTTAATAATCCTAAACTTGCATCTTCCTTATCCATATACAAGACTCCTCTTTACACAGAAACCAGTCACTTATAAAAAAAAAAATGGCTTGTAAAATTTCATTTTCATAAATTATTGGCAACATATGGATACTTGCCAAATATGCTGCCTTTCACAATATAACTGAATTAATCAAATAAATCTTTTTATTAAAGGATAACTTATATGTTTTCCAAAAACAACAAAGCTCCTTTGTCATCTGTTTTTTTTTCATTGTTACTCACTCAAATTTTAAACTCCAGATCTTATGCCTAACACAGAAATTTTTTTCAATGAAAAGTATATTCCTCCTATCTTTATTATGTCACCCAGATGTCTTTATTTCAGTTCATGCATGTTGTGATTAAGCATTCATTTACATCATATATTACTTTTTTTCATAATCATTATAATGTCATCTGCATAAGTCAACATGACTGAAATTTTTATTCCTTCATTAGGAATAGGAGTAACATCTTTCATGTGTGTATGTACATCTCTGACCAATACATTAATTACTAAAACAAATAGTATACTACTCATGGGACATCCTTGACGTATGCCATTCTTTATATCTATTTCTTTGCTTAGCTATCCATTCAGTAAACTTTTTACTTTATTTTTATTGTAGGCTGAACATCAAACATTTCATACTTTTCTCTCTAATGTTATATTCTGTTGCACTGATTCACAAAGTTCATGTTGTACTCTATCACATGCTTTCTCTAAGTCTCCTGTCATAAGCTTTGATTCCTCTTTCCACTGTATAATATCATCCACAACGTCCTTTACTATTAATAACAATTCCTGGCATCCTTTTCGCTGTAAACTGTATATGCCACATTCCTTAATATTGTTTTCATTTCCCTTTCCATTCTGCAATGAATTATTTTCATAAAAATCTTGTTTGTGTTGTTCAATACTATGTCTCCAATTTCAATTTCATTTTTTGTCTCTTTTTTTCCCATACAAATTTACGTATATCTTTGCATAAATCTTTATGAAAAAAGAAATTCATTTAACCATACATTCATAACTTTTAAGAAGTATTTTTTCTGCCAGTCTGTAAAATTCTTATAGAACTGGTATCCTATTCCATCTGGGCCTACAGCTGACTGTAAATTAACTTGTCCAAGTATTTTATATAATTCATGTAAGGAAACTTCATTTTCTAGTTATTTTCCATTTGATCATTTTTTTTTAACTTTCCATTATTTTGTGAACTTTCTTTTTATTTTGAAAGATTTTCTTTGCATAATTTATTACAGCATTCATTATTTGTTTCTGCAACCTTACTTCTCCTCTATCTCATTTCTATTGTTTTAGTAGTTTTTCTTTAACGATACTATTCACCCTGATAACTCTTGTCTTTTTCTTTTAGTGATTTATTTGATTAAATAATTCTTTAATTTTTCTCTTGATTCTTTTCATAATTTATCCATTCTGTTACAGAATATTTTCTGTCATTTCTTTTGAAACCTTTTAAAACATTTATGCACATCATCCTAAAATTTGCTTTTTTTTTCCTTGCATCCGACTGTCATTTTAAAAACAATGCTTATATATATATATATATATATATATATATATATATATCAAATATATATATATATTTTTTGGAAGACCAGTACAACTCAGACCACTTGTGCACTATACTCTAGTTGAAATGTGTTCTTTCCATAACTGTATAATTATTTTATTTCCATTATCATCCTATAATTCCTCATTTATTCTTTTTATTCATTTTCCCAATCTGATATACTCTTTATTTTATTTCTGTCCATATGACTGAATGATCTCAAAAAACTGTTGTCTCTTCTTTAGCAGTATTTAAAGCTTGTGATACAATGAAAGTCTGTCTCTGTTTATATATATATATATATATATATATATATATATATATATATATATATATATATATACACACACACACATCCATGAATTGATGTTCCAAATCTGTCAACTACCACATTTTATAACCTCACACATTTTCTTAACATAATTGGCTTTCTTTTTTTCTGTCAAATCACAATTAAAATCTCTTGTTAATATTATATTTTTATTTATTATTACATAATCTAGAATATTTTTTCTCTTTCTTTACCTATAGCATAAGCATAAAAACTATAATTCTATATACATGATTATGCCATAGTTCTTTCCCTAAGTTCCATATTATGTCTCCTCTCTAAAGCTTTTCTGTTTGTAATCTTTCTTCTTGTATCAAAAATCTTACATCTTCCAATACTGCTACATCAGCATCGCACTCACTATACCAAGTTAAGATGCCTATTCTTCTACTTAAGTTTTTAATGCTATTTACACGTACTGAAAGAACTCAAAAGTTTGCACTATATCTGTGCTGTAACTTAGCTGAGAATTGTGTATATCTTTGGATAAATTCAAACACTTGTCTAATTTACATAATCCATTTCCTTTCTTCTTCTCATTTTGCACTTACCCTTTCTTCTTCTCATTTTGTACTTACCCTTTAAATTTTTTTCTTTCTCTTACTCTTTTGGTAATCAAGTTATTTTTCCCATTAACTATTTTCCAATTTATGTCTTCCTCATCACTTATTTCAGAACCTTCTTCTGTAATATCTTCTGGTTCATTGGTCTCTTTAACCACGTCTTTATTTTTAGCCTGTTCTTGTTTTCATGCTTCATTTCTGTTGTAACCATTTTTTTCTCTTCATATATTGCCTCACTTGTATTTTCTTCATCCTTTCTCCCCATATTACAAGCCACCCATAAATGCATAATTTTGTTACATTTATAACATTTCACTTCACATTTTGTATACATCATGACCTGTTTCCCTACAGATGTGACATTTTCTTTTATCACAATTATTTATCAAATGGTCATAGGAAAAAGCATGTTTTGGGTTGACCCCAGTATTTTACAACACCATTATTTTATTCATAAGTTATACTAGGAATGTGAACAATTTTCTCTTTGTATTTTCAGTACACTATGACAGTTCTATCCACCAATCCATAATCTTTTATCGTAAACGTTGCTAATATCCATAACTTCTTTTCATAGTTTACTTAAATGTCTCTTTAATGTGTCTTTTTCAACTTCAGTTCAAAATTAAATATGTATATTCTTTGTTTTCCAGTGAAGTTCTTTACCGCATATGAATTCCAGGGATTACAGTTGTTTTGTTTTTTTTTCATATTCTCCCAAAAAGCTTTCCATGATGGAACTTCTCAAATATAATGTCACAAAACATCTCATTATGAATAAGAATAAAAGCTTTTACCTCATGAGCTGTTACACCTAATTGTACCTTCAAATTATCACAGATGTTATACCTGTTCAATTCTTTTTCTTCTTTGTTTTGGATGTTTTGGATTCCAACAATGAGTTTCCTTTGAGTGTTGACATCACTGTTCTTTTATTCCTGTCTCACCACTTTCCCTGCATTTTCCTTACCAGTCTTAACATATGATTTTTCTTTTTTTTTTTGGACTGTCTTCTTTAAGAATAACTTCAAATTCCTCCAAATGGATTTTATCCATTATTTCATCCCAAGAAATATCTTTTCCACACTCTGGCTTGCTCTGCCTTAACAGTTCACCCAAAATATCATCCTGCAACCCTGACAACTGGAGGGTTGTAATAATATATCCATCAATTCATACATCATTTACTTACAATGAAGTAAACCAGTTTACCTGGAAAAACTCCTCTGAATCATGCGATTCCACTACAACATCTGTAATTGCCTCTGTGCTGTCTACCAGCTTGAATTTCTTGAATGCCATTCTCCCAGATGCCATTGCGCTAGGTCTGGAACAAACATTTTCAATGAGTAGGGGAAATTTCCCAATGCCCAGGCCAAATTTCCCCTAATAGTTTAAATATCACCTCGGATCTCCATTGAAAAGAGGCTACTAGTGTAGTGATACTAACCTAGCCAACAAAGGATAAATAACTAAAAAAAAATACATTTGTTATTTTTTAACAGCAGTACCCACTTAGACCAACATGAAATTATAGAAAAAGGGATTTATGAATTGATAATTACATTGAATTCATTTTTGTATCTTAAGACTTTTTTTGTATATACAGGATGAAACATAACCCACTCTTTATAATACATATGCTTGATTGTAGCATGATTTGCGGTTATTCTTAATAACCAGAGTTCTGGTGAATCAAGTAGGTTATAAGGAAAAACTATGATTCTAGCCCATCAATTGTTTTAAGGGGTTCTGAGCTTTTATACAGTACTATAGTTTGTACTACATATGAAAATCATTCCCATAAATTAATTCATTTGAGATGCCTGACTTAGTTAAACCTCTTTTGATCTTTTTTTTTTTTGTGGCAGTATGTATTAGGGAAAATATTGTGATGAAGGTTATGCCATGTGTTTCCTTAATTCCTTGCTGTTATTAACTTTTGGTATGTAAGAATTGAAATTTGAACACATTTGTCCCCAGTATCCTTCAGCAAGGCACCATACCTTGATTATAGCATGGTGTATAAGCAATAAATGCTTCTGAGAAGCAAGTCTAATGTTTTATTTTGTTAACTAGGTAGCCTATCTACCACAAGAGGAGTGGTTTCTGGCCCAGAATTTGTAGTTTATTGGCTGTTTGGGCATTTTTTCCATCTCTTTCAACTTTCTGGTTTAATAGCCTGCATTTGCTTCCTGCCTTTCTTGTAACTAGTCTAGTCCAGATACAGATTTGCTGTATCTAGGACTGTTTGTAAGCTTCTGAGAGGTGCCAAAGTCTGCTCTTCAATTTTTCCCTTAGATCTGCTAGTACTCTCCTCTCCTGCACTTTTACCAGCTTATTAGTCTAGCACTTTACCATACTAGACTTCTTGTAGCAATTATTTTAGTACACAAAAGTGCAACCAGCACTAAATGTTCTACAAGGGAACAGCTCCAGTACTTATTATTAATGCCCACCCCTGAAGACATGTCTAAAGGTCCGTTCCCTGTGCTTTCCAATTAACCTGGTGAACTTGGGCATCCTGAGGCAGTGTAGCAACTGCCTCATGTACACTAACATCCCTCTCCTCTTACCTCCCAACACTCAGACTTGCGAGAGATGAACTTATATATCCAAATTGGAAGCCACGCACTCTCCAGCTAAGACCAGAATAGCTGGTCATGGGGAGAAGATCAACACTTGCACCACACCACATGGAACACACAGCCCTCCAGAACACACACCGGCATTGTCATCACATAAAAACACAAACCACACACCTACCTTCGCAGAGGCTCTCAATAAAAATCTACCCAAACAGCAAAGACCTCCAAGGCAGAAATACACTCGACCACCACAACACAACACTAATCACGAGACACACAACTCTGCTAAACAAAGCCCCTAAGGCAAAACAGCATGCCCAGCACACTAGTCATAGGTGACTCGATAGTGAGGCACACTGATGTCCCCCTCACTAGGTTGAGTAAGGAGAAAGTAACAGCTGCCTTTCAGGTGACAGGATCTGCCACATAATGGATGCACTCAGGTCCCTCAACAACAGGTATAAATATGACTCGGTCGTTGTACATGTGGGTGTGAATGACCTGAGATTTACCTCCCTGGACTACATGAAAAGAGACATGGAGGAGCTCTCGCGTTATGTAGCCCAGGCAGGTATGACCCTAGCCCTGAGCAGCATCCTGCCATCACCTAGAATGATACCACAGTACAAGCAGAAAATGATTGATTGCAACAATTGGCTAAGCTTCTGGTGTCATTTTAAGGGGATCCAGTATCTGTCTGGGATGACATGACTGACAGAACTCAATACTTTGCCAAAGATGGCCTGCATCTGTCATCCCTGGGCTTCTCGATACTGGCCAAGGCTCTTGCCACCTCTATAGTGCCTTTTTTAGGCAATGTTCCAAAGACCAAATTACCACTGTAACATCTACAAAAAAAATGCAGTCTGAGGGTCATGCTGCTCAATGATAGAAGTCTAAATCTCAAAATGCACTTGCACAAAGCACTACTTAAAATGGAGAACATCGACATTTGTGCTGTAACAGAGACCTGGTTCAAGGCAGCAGAAAGCACCCCTGCACTACCAGGCTATAACTCATTCCACACCTTTCGGCCCCAGAACTTGGACTGAAGCACCAAAGGTGGTGGTATTTCCATATTCATAAAGGATGTGCACACCTCCAGACTGGCAGCCCAACATAACGCATCAGAGATACTTCAGATGCAGCTAACATTGAGTAAGACAGTGACTCAGGTCGTAGCCTGTTATAGGTCCCCAACCATGTTCCAAGACTTACACTCCACATTCCTAAGCACCCTGGAGAATATTAGGGTCCAATCTAGCAATCTCATACTCGGCGACTTCAACTACCTCTCCTTTAACTGGGAAAACTACTCATGTGCCCATACACTTGCCCAACATTTCTTGGAATTCATTAATTCCAATGCCCTGGACCAGCTCGTTCTTACCCCCACTAGAGGTCGCAACATCCTTGATTTGGTCATTACTAACATGGGCGACCGTTGCTCAACACTAATAGTCAACTCCTCCCTAGTTAGATCTGACCACAAACTAATCACCTTGGAAATCCACCCTCCCCCCCAAGCAAAGGTAACCATGATGAAAAACTTCTCCAAAGCTAACTTTGGGCTCCTAAGAACAAAGGTGGCTAACTTCACGGGACCCATGCAAATGGAGAATAGTTACATGACCGCCAAATCATACACCAATGCGCTGTACGTGCATGTACACAAATGCATGGATCTTGCCATACCCAGTAGAACCAAGACACTCTCCTCCAAAAAAGGTAGCCAATCTGGTGGCCCCCTGCCATAAATGAACTGTACAACAGAAGGAGGAAACTGATGCGGAATAAGATTCAGTGCCAACTTTACCCCTCCCCCCCAAAGGACCAATCACAATACCAGTAGATTGCCAGGCACCCAATATTACTGCTGCACAGGTTAAAACAGCACTGTCCAAGGCCAAGAATACAGCTTCTGTGGGACCTAACCATATCCCTGGCTGTGTTCTACATGAACTAGAGTGAACTGGCACCTCTTTTGTGTGGCCTGTTCAGTCACAGCCTCACCTCAGGCTTTGCCCCTACCGAATGGCATACTGCTGTAGTCATCCCTCTCCACAAAGGAGGAGTGACTACAGACCCTGGGAACTATCGCCCCATTAGCCTGACAAGTCTGATATGCAAAGCATCATCATGGACCTAATAAACAAGGATATAGGGAATCTCTAAACTCTAGATTCCACACAGTTTGGTTTTGTGAAGGGTAGATCATGCCTGCTCAACTTGGTCGACTTTTTTTGAGTCAGTCACCAGAGCTGTGGATGAAGGCAAGGTGGTTCATACAACCTACCTTGATCTGGCCAAGGCCTTTGATACCATCCCCCACTCAGGAATCATAGAAAAACTCACTAAGCTAGGCATCAACCCCTATATCACTAGGTGGGTTGCAAACTGGCTCACAAATAGAATCCACAATGTGAAAGTAGCTGACTCCAAGTCAGACTGCCGACCAGTCACAAGTGGAGTCCCACAGGGATCAGTCCTGGGTCCTCTCCTGTTTGGTATCTACTTCTCAGAAGTCCTGGCTAACATGAAGGGTCTCTAGCTGATAAAGTTTGCAGACGATTGCAAGTTGGGAGCCATTATTAACTCTCCAAGTGATGTTGACATCCTACAGAAAGGCCTCACTGAAACCAATGATTGGTGTCAGAACCATGGCCTTAAGCTCAATGCCAAAAAATGTGTCGTCATCTCCTTTGGGAAAAACCCATTTCCCATGAATTACCACATCAATGGTAGTCCACTGAACATAGAAGACGTTATAACAGATCTTGGAACACAGGTTGAAAGCAATCTCTCTTTTGACCACCACATTGCCACTGTGGTCAGAAAGTCCTTCTATGTGGCACATCTCATTACTAAGGGTTTTGCATCCAATAAGAAAAAGGTCATTGTCTCCCTCTACTCTTCCCTCATTAGGCCAGTCATCGAGTACAATGCCCCATTTGGCATGTACCTCACTAGACACCTGCAACAACTGGAGAGGCCACAAAAGTACCTCACAAAGAGGATCCTAGGCCTTAAACACTTGTCCTATATGGACAGACTCAAAAAAACTTCAACTATTGTGTCTCATATCGCCTACTTAGAGGCGATCTCTGCTTGACGTACAAAGCCATGTCTGACCCAGCTTTGTTAGAAATGCTACATCTAAAGAAATCCCAATCCCTCCGCACCACACACTCCAAAGACCTCAACATCATTACCACAATCAACAGGACGTGCTGGAGGGACAGGTTCGTAACCCAGAGACTGCCCATGCTCTGGAATAGACTTCCCATACATGTCAAACAGATCACCTCACTGGCCCTCTTCAAGAGAAATCTTGATAAGTGGATGGGAAATAGAAAATTCACCCCGGGGATCACTCCAGTGGCTCTACTCAACAGAGGCACTGGGAACTAAGGTCAGGTGGCACGATGTCAGGTAATCCTGTGGGCTAGACTTGTAAAGGGCCATTAGCCTAGTACACACATATGAACTATGTTTATGTGGTCTAACAGAAATGTGTTCACTACATGTGCTATTTTCACGGTGTCCCATATTGTTGCATTTCTTGTATAGCATCAGAAATCTTTATTATGTATCTTAAGACTTCTGTATATTATCTTAAAGTTTCGTACTGCGGTGGTGGTGCTGCGGTAGCATTGTCGCCTCACAGTAAGACGTTGTCCCGTTCGATTCTCAGCTAGAGCGTCTTCTGTGTGGAGACATGCGTGAATGGGTGTACCTTCGCTGAAGGTTGTGCGTTAGGGCCGGCAACTCGGCAAGTAAAAATCTACTGCCAATCATTAGCGGACGGGAGTTCCGCTGTGGCAACCCCTAACTGGGAAAAGCCGAAAGACACAACAGCAACATATTATCTTAAAAGTTTCATCATGACAAGACTTGTATTTTACATTTGTTTTAAGAACTGTGGTCAGGTTTGTCACAGTTAAAAAATAGAATTTGTTTATACCTCATTTTTTTAGCTTATTTTATGTAGGAGAAATTTTTGGTTTGTGATTCCAAACACTTGTGCAGATGTAACTTCTGTTTATGGGTATGGTTATGTTAGGGATAGTAGTGAGAATACTGCAGTCATCTGTAAATAATTTAATTTTGGCAGATCTCCATTTGTATTGCAATCACCTAATGCCTTATGAATTTCTTACACAGTTTGCCATTTTCTGTAATTAGCGGAAATAAAAAAGTAGACAGCTTTGTCTTGTACCTCTTTCAAGGTGAAATGGTAGTGATACTTTTTGTTCATTCATAAAGAGGTGAATGGGTTAGTGTGTTTAAATGCAGCTCCACTTACAATGTGACTAATAAACTTATTTAAAGTATTATTTTGTACCATAGATGCCCCAAAGTGCCTTTAAAATGTCACTTTTATTATACAAGTAAAACAGCAAAACTGACCTATTGGCTATCTGCCTTCAAAAGTTTGAAGACAGCCAAGATGCTAATTTGCTGTTTTAATTATATAGTGAAAATTAAGTTTTAAAGGTTCTGACTTTGGAAAAGCACAAGAACACCAAAACCTCACAAACTTGTGGGAACAGCTGAGGGATACATTTATGCCAGATGTAGTCCATAATAAAATCCACCAAATCTTTATTCAGGTAAATCCAAAACAATTTAAGACAGTTAACACTTTTATTTCTTGTATAAAGAAACTTCATTAGAACTAGTCTAGTAATCCTCTGCTAGTGATTAAATAGTCAAAACATCTAATGACTGATTTAACGAACCAATTAAACCCCCCCCCAAAAATTAAAGGGACACTGAACATTTCACCAAACAACATGTAAAATCTTTTAAAAAGCAAGTTAAGATCATTTAAAATTCTTTTAAAGTACACCATGATAGGTTTGAGAAGTCCTAAAACTAAAACAAAAATATACAGTGTTTGAATCTAAAAACTAATATACATGAAAAATGATGTATATAAATAATAACAATAATAGTAAACTATGTTGGACTATATGTGTGTGTGTGTGTGTATATGTATATATATATATATATATATATATATATATATATATATATAAAAGGATAGATCTCCAAGTGTTTCATCTTTAATAAACAGTTTATGGTACATGAATCACTAAGACCTGGCCACTTCATTGCATTCAGTATTAATTGCCATTTTAGCTCACATTTATCTAAATGTTTATATACAGTAAGGCCCCTCAAGTCCTTTTTAATATTTTGATAACTATATATTTAAAGGAATGGGAAGGGTAGTTCAGTATATGCCTGTATATAGCATTTGTAGTTTTACATTTTTT
This sequence comes from Protopterus annectens, assembly GCF_019279795.1. NCBI lineage: Eukaryota > Metazoa > Chordata > Ceratodontiformes > Protopteridae > Protopterus > Protopterus annectens. Next base: position 535,954,028 of record NC_056746.1, read on the forward strand.
TAGTGTCCAACAAATGCTCATACCCTGTTTTTCAGTTTCCTGGAGGTTTTTCCTACATAGAAGACAGAGCATGTGGAACAGCAGGCTACATAAACCACCTGCTGTGAATCACAAAGGCACTTAACTGTCTTAAATTGATTTTAGATTTACCTGAATAAAGATATGGTGGATTTTATTACAGACTGCCTCTGGTCTGAATTTATCCCTCAGCTGTTCCTACAAGTTTGTGGTTTGTGAAGTTTTGGTGTTCTTTTGCTTTTCCAATGTCAAGAGTCAGTTTTCATATCTTCTGGAAGTGTAACAGTAAATGTGCAATGATCGCCTACTAAAAAGTCATGTGCTAAAAAAGTTATGTTCTGAAAAAAATTATGTGATAAAAATGTGGTAAAAACGTCATATATCATCCATAAACAAAAGTTATATACAATTACTGATTTTGTTTTTTTTTTTTTGTTAACAAAAGTGATTGTTGCAACAGCCAGGTAATCATTTATATTCTTGCTGCCTTTATTTTAAGAACACTAACAATACTGATAGATTCATTTAAACATGGGAGATGGTTGGCATCAAGTCAGAGATAACATTAGAGCTCTTGGTATTCCAAAAATATTTCCCAGCTCCACTGCCAAGGTCATGCTAATTCTTTCTAGCACTGTAAAAGTGAACTTGGAAAACATCTTGCAGCAGCTAGTATGTTTACTTACATTATTAGTTGAACCCTTCATCGTGTTGTAATCATGCTCAGATGTTCTGTCCCGTATGCTGTGCTCAGGTTTACCAATGTGGAATCCATTACAGGATGAACAATTAGGTAAATATACAATTGCTTTAGATTCAGAATTTGCCCTGATATGTCTAAATGTTAAGTCTATAACAAAAAATACTTAAAAATGATACGACCACTACTCATTATGGAAATATAAGCTATTTTAATGTGCAAAGCTTTGTAGCAAAACAAGCTCTTTTTCAGTACAATATTTTATTTCATTTATTGTATTGAAGAAGAGTTTGTTTTGCTTGAAAGCTTTGCACATTAAAAAAGTTTATATTTCCATACTGAGTGGTGGTTGTTTTGACTGTGCAAAAGTTATAAGGAATCTTTTAATATATGGTGAAATTATTTAGTGTTTATTTTATTTTAGCAAGTGATGCTATTTTTGATCCCCCTGCCACAACAGTAGATCGTAGTGTGGGGTTATTTAAGCTGTTGTGGATCTTACGTATTACAGATATATTTGGTGTTCTAGGATGAGTAGTAAGTAAGCAGTTATAGAGATCAGTGTCAGTAATATCAGTCAATAATAGATCCACGAGTCACTCTGTCTTTAACCTACATCAATTTCATGCAGGGACACAACAGAATAGGTGTTAGTCATTCAACATATGTAACATTTTCCTCACATAGTCCATGGTCTGCATTATCACCACCCCACCCCCTTTATCAAGTTTCATGATTTTTATGGACTTATCAGGAGGTTCATTCATTCATAGATGATTCATGGGTGATTACTGGGCTGTTGACCCGAATGTCTTCATAAGCATAGCCATGTGTGTCCAATATAATAGTAGAGAAACCCAATATAAAGGATCCTGCCTAAACTCAACATCTTGGTTAGCAATTACATATCCATATATAGGAGGGTCATAGGTGAAATCCCTGGCATGAATTTATGGTTTCCCATCCAGTCATCCAGTTTATGCTTAAACAGGATTATAGAGGGACTTTGAGTGAATTGGTATCCTATTCCAGAGGAGAGGCAACCTCTGAGAGACATAGCTGTCTTTCCAGCAACCTATTTATGTCACAGGCAGGTTGAAGTCCCTGGAGTGGGTGACCCTAGTCCCATATGACTTGCGGATGTGCAGCATTTCCATTAGGTGTGGATCTGAGATTGCTCTACTGGCCAGGCACAAGTCTCCTCTAAGTAGTCTGTACACTACTGAGTACAGTGACAATGACTTCAGTCTGTCAGTGTATGATATGTGCTAGACACTGAATTTTCTTGGTTAGAAATCTCTGAGGTCTCTCATGTTGCTGCAGGTGCCTGGTAAGGTACATACCAAAGGAGCATTGTACTCAATTATTGGTCAGATTAGAGTCGAGTACAGCAGTGTTATGACCTCTTATTATTTTGAGGTAATGCCTTTGCTAATGAAGTGTGTGACGTAGAATGCCTTCCTTATCATAGTAGAGACATGGTGGTTAAAGTTTAGGCTATAGTCAGCTTGCGTTCCCAAGTCTCTACCAAGTTGTTACTTAGGGTATTATTATTTATATGATAGTCTGCAGGGATATCATTTTTACCAAAGGGGATGATAATGTATTTTTTTGCATTGTGTTTGAGTCCAAGACTTTGGCACCAATCCCTGGTTTGTGAAAGTCCCCCTTGAAGTATGTTGACATTGTCTGGGGATTCAGTGATTGCACCTAATTTGCAGTTATCAACAAACCTAGTAAGGCACAGCCCCTCTATTTTGGCCTGAACTTCTGAGAAGTATATTCCAAACAGCACTGACCCCTCTGGAACCCCACTGGTGACAGGTCTGCTGGCTGTGGTAAAGTCCCCATCTTTGACGGAGTGTGATATGTCAGTGAGCCAGTTAACCCACCTGATGACATAAGGGTTGATATTCATCTGGGAGAGTTTATCAATGATGCCCGAATGTTTGATTATGTCAAAGGCCTTGCAAAGTCAAGGTAGGCTGTATGCACAGATTTGCCTTTTGCCTATTTCTCTAGTGATATTTTTGAAGAAGTTCACCAGGTTTAACAGGCATGACCTGCCTTTGACAAAACCAAACTATGTCGGATCAAGGGTTTGGAGATCTCCTATATCATTATTTTGTAAGGTCCACAATGTCTTGCTCCATGGTCTTACAGATAAGGCTGATTAAGCTTATGGGTCTTTAGTTCCCAAGGTCTGTTGCTGTACCCCTTTATGAAGGGGGATGAGGGTTTCTGTTTTCCATTCAGCAGGGACAAAATCAGTACTTAGGCTGTGGTTGAACAGAGTACCTAATGGAGTTGCTAATTTATGTTTTAGCATATTTAAAACACAACCTGGGATGCCATCTGGTCCCATAGAGGCTGTGTTTTTGGCCTTGGAGAGAGAGCATTAATGACTTGCTATTTGGAAGTGAGAGGTGGGAAAGATGTAGTGGGAATGCTTTGTGGAATCTTTGGAGGGGAATGGGTGAAATGTTTGCCATACCTGTCAGCTAATACTTTAACTATTTTCACAGGATCAGTGTGTGTGATGCCATCCACTGATAGTTCAGCACACGTCTAGGACCTGCCTTTTAGGTTACAGATATAGTTGACGAATGCCTTATTGTTGTTCTTATTTATGGTGGCTAAATTTTTTTCAGAGTTACACTTAGAGGATTTTACAAGTTGTCTTACTTGTTTGTTTAAGCAGAGGAGGGTGTTCTTCCAGTGCTGGAACCTCTCTTTTTTTATTCTTAGACCGCAAGTTATTACTCTTGTTGTATAACTTATTAATGCTAGATGTCCACCAGGGAGGCTTGTTTTTTTCTTGAGGATCTTGTTTTGATCCTGTCGGGTACAGCTGTGTAAATATATTTCTATAAATGTTTGCTCAGGACATTTGTGTATACCTTAGTATACTTGTCAGTGTCATCTGTGGGAACAGGAGCTTGGAAATTTATTTATACCATCCCTTAGAAGGGTAGAATTAGCTTTGGTGATTTTTTTTTTAGCCCGATTTCACCTAAGAGGGGTTCAGGTATTATAGCTAGTTCAAATGTGACTGATTTGTGATGAGAATTAACCAGTGAGGGTCCTGTACTTGTGGTGGTGCAATGGCCAACCATGTTGGTGAGGACCAGGTTGAGAATTTGAACCCCTTGTGGTGTTGCATGCTATTTGTTCCAGGGCATTAGTGTTAACAAAGTCCAGAAACCTTTGTGCAAGCATGTTGGTACTCATGTAAGTTTTTCAGTCAATGGAGGGATAGTTAAAATTGCCCATGACTAGAGTGTTTGGTTGTAATTTGGTTGACTCATTTAGATCAAAATAAACAGAGTGGATATCTTAGTTCACTGAAGGGGCCTGTAGCTAACGAAGGGGGGAGGTCTTACCCGCAGTTAGTTGAACTTGGAGTAATTCCATGACGTTTCCTGTCTAACCAGTCTAGAGGTATATTTATCTTTGATGAAGATAGATACTCCTACTCCTTTGGTTCACATGTTCATTTTGCAGTCTGAAAGTGTGGAAAGCATTGCAACTGGGGTGCTGTCTGCAGCCCTGAACCAAGATGTTCTTCGTGTTTCACTGTTGCAGTCATTACATTTGGGTAATCTGCTGGCAGGTTGCCCTCAGTCGGCCTGAATTCCAAAGTCTTGGGTCCTGCATCGGTTGCTGTCTTCTCTTCCATGATGTCAGGTCGTCAGGGATATAAAACATGCAGCCAACGCCATTTTCTTTAGTCTTTCTTGCCACGCAGTGCCCGAAGCAGAAGCATTTCGCAAGTGCCGGTCGGCCGCCTACTGAAATATTCGAGTTTGAGTTTCAGAACCGAAGTCTTCACTAAAGCTAAGTACCCCGTTGGGGAAACTTTTTTCTTGCTCCTTACCGATGTCCAAAAAAGTTAATAATTGTATTACTTGTGGGAAGCAAATACCTCATAAGGATTTCCATTTATACTGTATTCCTTGCCTAGGCCCTGATCACAACGTGCCTGGCTGTCGGTTTTGTGCTAGATTTAACCAACGCACTATTAAGCATCGGTATATTTTTGCATCAAAGTATTTTGGAAACAGATTTAACTACCCAGAAATGTCGTCGGATAGCAATCCAGCTACCGGAGTACATAAAAAACGCAAAGAAAAGGACCGAGAAAGGCGGTCGAGATCCAAAACCGATGACGGAGCTTCTCCTAAGCCATTCGCTGGTACTCAGTGTGGAGCTTTCGCAGCCCCTGATACCCGCTACCTTCGAGTCACAGGCCTCTACCAACACCCACGTGGAGTCCGGCATGCCGCAAAATACTCAAGGTATTGGACCGACGGAGGTGTCTCCCTCGTATGGGTCCAGAGCCGTTGAGCAGGCACCGGCTTCTAAGAGTGTATTGAGACCTCAACATTTGTATATCAAACAGACGACAGCTGCAAAACCAAAGACAAAAGCAACTTCTAAAACTAAAAAACTGACGCATGAGCCAAGTGCACATTGCTCTATGCCTAAAAAACAGATGATCAAAATGGCTGAAGACCTCATTACCTTGATCAGGGGCACCCATCCCCCTCCAGATAAGAGGACTAGGCAAGACACTGATTATGAATCTTCAGATCAGGTTTCTGTTTCTTCTGATCAGGAATTATCTATTCCTCCCTATGAGGATTCTGATGCAGAGGAGTCTATACCATCTGCATCTCCTCCTGAGGATTATTCATTTGGAGAAACCTTGCATACTTTGAGGAAGCATTTTCACTGGGAGAGTCAAGACTTCTCAGAACCAAAAAAGAGGCTCAGGGATTTCCTTCTTCTCCCTCAGCACAGGCCTTTAGCCATTCCTCCTGTTTTAGACATTGTGGATGATGTGTTTTCGGAGTCAAGCTTGACCCCTGACTCCTTACCTCCGGCTCCCAGTAAGCCTGACAGACACTGCAGGGTCCCTGACTCACATCAATTTTTATTTAGAAACCCTGCTGCTGATTCTGAAACTATTTCACAGGGTCCAAAGGGAGTTAAGGCCTTAACAGCAAAAATTCCTACCCTCTCTGACAGAGATTCAAGGGCACTGGACAGATGGGGAAAAAAGGTTTATACATCTGCATCCTTGGCAGTCAGGGCCTTAAACTGTCAGTTTCATATGCTTAAGTACCAACAACATGTTATGGGATTGCTGAAACAGAAAATGATGTTGATTTCAGAATGTGCAGAAAATAAAGAATTGCAGGAATTATTGCATGCAGCTGAACAGGTTGGAAAGCATACTTTGCAATGTGGTTTTGACTTCATAGAGGCCTCCTGCAGGGACGCAGTTACTGGATCTATGATTAGGAGGCATGCCTGTTTAAAGGAACAGAATTTGCCTGATCATGTTAAAGCTAAAATGCTAGATGCACCTTTACAGCATGATTCTCTGTTTGGTATTAAGGCAGAAGAGGTTTTAAAGAAAATGGAAGACAAAGCTAAGTCTATGCAAACTGTTAAAGACTTCTTAACAAGTGCAGCCACCTAGATTCAGTAGACACTGGCCTACAAAAAATTGGTCCTTTCCTGTGTCAGACAGACCTCAAAGGGGCAAATCCAGACGCCCTAAGGGTTCCAGAAACCAGGCGCAAGATTCATACAGGTCAAAGCAATGGCGTGCTTCTACCTCCAAATCTGAAGGAGATAAAGCGTAAACCCACAGAAAACAATCCCAGTGACTTCCCTCTGCCTACTCCAAGCACTTATCTTTTGGCAGCACCCATAGAGGGAAAGTTAGCACTTTTTACTCAAAATTGGCAGTTAATAACCCAGGACAAGTTGGTACTAAACATAGTATCACAGGAATACAGATTCCATTTCCACAATCTGCCAAAGGCAAATGGTTGGCCAGATCTGCCAAAAAATCTATGGGCAGAGGCACAGAAACAGGTTACGTCCCTCATGGATATGGGGCCATTCAGCCAGTACCAGAACAGGAAAAAGGACAAGGTTTTTACTCAAGACTGTTCTTGGTACCCTAAAGGACAAGGCCTGGTGGCCAGTACTGGATTTATCGATTTTGAACACATACCTGGACATTCCAAAATTCAAAATGCTGGCTTTGCAGCAGCTTCTGCCCATGCTGGGCAAGAATGCTTGGCTGGTGATATTAGACCTAAAAGAGGCATACCTGCATGTCCCAATAAGACAGTCGTGCAGAAGATACCTCAGATTCAAGGCTGACTTAATGCATTACCAATTCTCTGCACTGCCCTTTGGCTTATCTACTGCGACCAGAGTCTTTATAAAGTGCCTGGCACCAGTAATTGCATTTTGCAGACAAAAAAGTATACAAATATATCCTTACTTAAACGACTGTCTCATTCAAGCAGAGAACAAGGACATTCTTCTTTGACACCTGGCATTTGTGAAAAGGCTTCTAACATGCCTAGGGTACACAATAAACGAAAAGAAATCGCAACTGGTACCCTCTCAAAAGATAACATTCCTGGGTGCAAGCTTGAATACAACTGTCCAGATGGCTTACCTCACGCCAGACAAGCAAAGGCAACTGACTACTTCCGTCAAACTGATGGCAACAAAGACCCAGTTATCTGCAAGACAAATTCTGCAGGCTCTGGGCTTCATGGCATCCTGCATCCTACTGATTCCATATGCAAGACTGCATATGAGGAAACTTCAATGGTACCTGAAAAGTTTATGGAGTCAGCATTCTCACAGTCTGGAAACAATGATTCCTCTCATTCCCTGCCTACAACAGGAGTTTCTATGATGGGCAAAGGCATGTCACCAAAACGTGGGATTGGCTTTCACTCTCCCCCCTGCCAGCCAAACCTTAACAGACGCATCGGATTATACCTGGGGGGCCCACAAGGCAGGAAAATGCATTCAGGGCATATGGACCCCAAAACACATGCATCTGCATATCAACCAGAAAGAGATGCTAGCTGTTCAAAATGCTCTAACAGCCTTCAAGGACTTACTTCATCCAGGACAACTACTGATAAAGACGGACAACACCACAGTCATGTGGTATATAAATAAGCAAGGGGGCACACACTCATACCCCCTTTGCAGATTAGCCATGGCACTGTGGGACACAGTTTTGACCTACCAAATACATCTTCAAGCTCAATTCCTGCCAGGAAAACAAAATGTACTGGCAGACGATTTAAGCAGAAACATTATGGAGTCTCATGAGTGGAAACTAAATCCACAAGTCTTCAGCATGCTAACAGAGAAATGGGGGAGCCCAGACATAGATCTATTTACCTCTTCTCAAAATTATCAATTGAAAAGATTCTGCACAAGGACTTATCACAGACAAGCATGGAAAGTGGATGCCCTATCCTTCATTTGGAAAAACTTATCGGTTTACGCCTTTCCTCCTCTGCCTCTTCTCCCCAAGGTCCTCCTAAAAGTCAGATAAGAGAAACCAAAGATGATACTAATTGCCCCGGACTGGCCCCGCCAGTACTGGTACCCAATCCTAAGGAACTTGTCTCAATACCCAGCTTGGACCTTACCTCAAAGACCTCAACTACTGTCCCAGCAAAACAATCAGATCATGCACAATCAACTACAGACACTGACCCTGGCAGCATGGCTGATCATGTAGTTGTACAAACAACACCTCTCAGTAAAGCTGTGATGGTTGTCATTTTGGAAGCCAGAAGGCCTAATACTAGAAAATCTTATGCTGACAAATGGAAGAGATTATGTGCTTGGAATCAAGCACAAGGAACTGATACAGCAGAACCAAATATTCCTCAGATATTACAATACTTAACTGAGATGCTTGATAAATGCCTATCTTTCTCATCAATCAAAATCCATGCCTCTGCCATTTTGGCTCATTATAATACAGAGCCACCAATCTTTTCTCATCCTTTACTAAAGCAGTATCTTAGAGGAGCCAAAAATTTAAGGCCTCCTAGAAGATCACCATTACCTGCTTGGGACCTCAATTATGTATTGGAAAAGCTCACCCTGCCTCCATTTGAACCAGCTGCTACCGCTGATATAAAGTTCTTATCATGGAAAACAGCTCTGCTACTAGCAATTACTTCAACAAGAAGAGTTTCAGAGCTACAGGCCCTCATGGCTCAAGAGCCTTTTATCATATTTTACCCAGAGAGGGTGTCTCTGAGAACAAATCCTACTTTGATGCCTAAGGTGGTTTCCAGTGTGGCTCTTAACCAAACAATTCATCTGCCAACTTTTTATCCAAATCCGCAGAACAAGGGGGTGAGAATTCTGCATTCCTTGGATGTACACAGACAGCTAAGATTCTACTTGAGCAGGACTAAAGCTCTAAGAAAAACTGAGCAATTACTAGTGTCATATGCTGCAGGATCAGAAGGAAAGGCTATTTCAAATCAGACAGTGACAAAGTTGATAAGCCACTGCATCCGCTTCTGCTACTTACGCCATGGTAAACCTGTGCCCAAGGGCATTAGGTCTCATTCCACCAGAGCTGCAGCTACTTCAGCAGCCTTTCTCAGAGGAGTACCAACCAAAGACATTCTAGAGGCTGCTACTTGGAGTTCTGTTCACACCTTTACAAAGCATTATCATTTGCCTCTCTACTCTAAGTCCAGGGCAGGCTTTGCCACTGCAGTGCTGCAGGGCCTTATAGCCATACCCAGTGCTGTTTAGTTCCAGCCTCCCAACCATAGCTTTGGGATTTTACCCAAATGTGATGACTGCAACAGTGAAACACGAAGAACATAGTACAGTTGTGTACACTTACCATAAATGTAGATGTTCAAATGTATTCACTGTTGCAGTCCAGGTTACCCTCCCGCCATCCCCCTGTCATTCTGGAGTTTATCTTTCCTTCTCTATCTTCTACAACCTGTGTGGTGTATTTGCTTGTACATGAAGGTAAAGTTTATACTGATGCATGTATGTGTGTGTGTGTGTGTGTGTGTGTGTATATATATATATATATATATATATATATATATATATATATATATTTTTTTTTTGCTACCTTTTTTGGGGCATCTGACATCGGGAGCCAGAAAAACTAAAGAAAATGGCATCGGCTGCATGTTTTATACCCCTGACAACCTGACATCATGGAAGAGAAGACAGCAACCGACGCAGGATCCAAGACTTTGGAATTCAGGCCGACTGAGAGCAACCTGCCAGCAGATTACCCAAATGTAATGACTGCAACAGTGAATACACTCGAACATCTACATCTATGGTAAGTGTACACAACTGTACTTTTCTGTGACTGCACAGACGTCAACATCCTCTAGGGAGAGGAGTGCTTCCAGAGAGTGCAGATGTTCTTCGTGTTTCACTGTTGCAGTCATTACATTTGGGTTATCTGCTTGCAGGTAGCCCTCAGTCAGCCAGATAATCAAAGTCTTGGGTCCTGCGTCGGTTGCTGTCTCATCTTCCATGACATCAGGTAGTCGGGTATAAAGCATGTGGCCAACTCCATTGCATCAGTCTTTCTTGCCATGCGGTGCCCGAAGCAGAAGCAGTTCGCTAGTGCCGGTTGGCCGACTCCTGAAATTTTCGTTTTTGAGATTCAGATCCGAAGTCTTCAACTAAGCTAAGTACCCAGTTGGGGATCCTTTTCTTCCTCTAAACCGATGTCAGCAAAAGTTAACAATTGTATTTTTTGTGGAAAGCAAACACCTCATAAAGATTTTCATTCATACTGCATTCCTTGCTTAGGCCCAGACCATGACGTACCTCGCTGTCGGTTTTGTGCCTTATTCAAACCTCGAACTATTCATTGTCTGTTCATTTTCGCATCTAAATATTTTGGTACTCTGTTCAATTATCCAGAAATGGCTTCGGTAAGCCACCCAACTACTGACATTCTGAAAAAATGCAAAGATAAAGACAGAGACAGACCGCATAGGTCCAAGGTTGCCGACGACGCTTCTCCTAAGCTAGTCGTCCATTCGCCGTTACTCAGTGAGGTGCTTTTGCAGCCCCTGATACCCGCTACTTCAGATTCGCCAGCCTCTATTGAGACCTATTCGGAGTTCGGTATGCCGCGAGATGCTTCTTCGACTGTGGAATCTGCGGATGTATCTACCTTGGATGGGTCCGGAGCCGCTGTGCAGGCACCAGCTTCTGAGGGTGTATTCAGGCCTACTGACTTGCATATTAAAGTGATGCCATCTTCTTCTTCAAGGCCTTAAACCCGATCCATGCCTCGAAAACTGATGCCCAGACTGCATGGTCAGGCCCCTATGCCTAAAAAACAAATGATAAGAATGGCTAACCTTATTACTCTAATTAGGGGAAGCCACTTTCTCCCTCTAAGAGACCTAGAACTGATTTTCCTTCTGATTCTTCTGATCAGGATTCTGAAATTACTGTTTTCTCTGATGACCAGGAGTTGCCCTTATCTACCTATGAGGGTTCTGATGCAGAAGACTCCATTCCCTCTGCTTCCCCTCCAGAGGATTTTTCTTTTGTGAAACCTTGCATACTTTTAGGGTGCATTTCCCCTGGGAAAGCCAGGATTGCTCTGACTCCAAAAAGAGGTTTAGGGAATTCTTACTCCTACCTCAACACAGGCCTTTAGCTGTCCCTCCTGTACTGGACATTGTAGATGGCTTCTCGGAATCTAGCCTGGCCCCTAACTCTTTACCTCCGGCTCCCAGAAAACCTGACAGGTATTACAGGGTACCTGACTCTCACAAGTTCCTTTTTAAGAATCCTACTGGGGATCCTGAGACCATTTCACCGGGACCCAAAGGCATTAAGGCTACTACTGCCAAAAACCCTGCCCCCTCTGATAGAGATTCCAGCGCCCTGGACAGATGGGGTAAGAAGGTATACACCGCTGCAACTTTGGCCATTAGGGCCTTAAACTGCCAATTTCATATGTTAAAGTATTAGCAGCATATTATTAGATTGCTTAAACAGAAAATTATGTTGATTCCCGACTGTGCTGACAATAAAGAATTACAAGATTTAATGCATTCTGCTGAACAAGTTGGAAAACATACTTTGCAATGTGGTTTTGATTCATTAGAGGCATCTTGCAGGGCTGCTGTCACTGGGTCTGTACTTAGAAGGCATGCTTGGGTTAAGGAGCAATCTTTGCCAGATCATGTTAAAGCTGCTAAATTACTGGATGCTCCATTGAACCAAGACTGCCTGTTTGGCAATAAAGCAGAATAAGTACTTTAAAAAGATGGAGGAAAAAGCTAAATCTATGCAAACTGTTAAAGATTTCCTTCAGGTACAGCCTCCCAGATTTAGTAGACACTGGCCTTCTAAGAATTGGTCCTTTCCTGCCTCTTCTAGGCCTTCTCAGTCCAAACCCAGAACCAGCAGAACACCCAGGCTTCAGTCCCAAAGTACTCACAGGCCTAAACAGTGGGGAGCTCCCACTTCCAAAGCTGGGAGTAGTAAGACACCCCCTATAGTAAACTGTCACAATGACTCAACTTTAAACCTTCCAGCTGACTGTTCCTTTATGCATGCAAAAAGCTGGGAACTCATTACCCAAGACAAACGGCTTTTAAATATAGTTTCTCAAGGATACAGATTCCACTTCCACTCCTTACCAATCCCAAACGGTTGGCCAGACCTACCCCCATATCAGTGGGCAGAGGCTCCACAAACAAGTTCTCTCTCTTATAAGCATCAGGGCTATTGAACCTGTCCAAGAAGAAGAATGGGAGCAAGGTTTCTACTCAAGACTTTTCCTGGTACCCAGAAAAGACAATTCCTGGCGTCCTATCCTGGACCTGTCTATCCTAAACACTTTTTTGTTAATCCCAAAATTCAAAATGCTAACTCTTCATCAGCTGCTTCCCCATGCTAGGCAAAAAAGGCCTGGTTGGCAACACTGGATTTAAAGAAAGCCTACCTGCACATCCCAATAAGGGAATCTTGCAGACGATACCTACGTTTCAGAACAGGCTACATGCACTATCAGTTCTCTGCATTGCCCTTTGGCTTATCTACTGCGCCCAAGGTATTCACAAACTGCCTAGCTCCAGTCATTGCATTTTGCAGGCAAAGAACTATTAAGATATACCCATACCTGGACGATTGTCTAATTCAGGCAGAAAGCCAGTACATACTATTAAATCAACTGGCATTTGTAAAGAAATTACTAACTTCTCTGGGGTACACCATAAACAAAAAGAAACCGCATCTAGTACCCTGCCAACAAATTGTGTTCCTGGGAGCAAGCTTGAATACAACTTCCCAGATGGCCTACCTCACGCCAGAGAAACAAGTTCATTTGACAGCCTACTTCAAACTACTGGCCACAAAGACCCAGTTATCTGCAAGGAAAATACTGCAAGCTCTGGGGTTCATGGCCTCTTGCATTCTACTAATTCCATATGCAAGACTGCATATGAGGAAACTACAATGCTATCTAAAAAGCCTATGGTGTCAACATTCACAGGACCTAGAATCAATGATTCCTATCATACGTTGTCTAAAGATAGAGTTCCTTTGGTGGGCAAAGGCCTGCTACCAAAATAAGAGACTGCCATTCACTCTACCCCCTGCCGCCCAAACCCTAACATACGCATCAGACTATGCATGGGGGGCTCACTTGGCAGGGCAGTGCATTCAGGGTAAATGGAACCCTAGTCAAATGCACCTGCATATCAATCAAAAATAAATGTTATCTGTACAGAATGCTCTGACAGCCTTCAAGGAACACATTCTTCCAGGGCAGTTATTGGTAAAGACGGACAACACTACTGTTATGTGGTACATAAACAATCAGGGGGGAACCCACTCATACCCTCTCTGCAGACTAGCCATGGCTCTGTGGAACACAGCCTTGAGCTACCAAGTGCACCCACCATCTGAAGTCCTGCCAGGCAAGATAAATACACTGGCAGACGACCTAAGCAGAAATCTCATGGACCCACATGAGTGGAAACTGGAACCAAAGATATTCAACATTTTGAGAAACATATGGGGGAGCCCAGATATAGACCTGTTGCCTTCCCTCAGAACTACTAATTGAACAAATTCTGCACAAGGACTCCCCACAGACAAGCTTGGAAAGTGGATGTCCTGTCTTTTTCCCCACTGCCTCTCCTCTCCAAAGTGCTACTAAAGATCAAACAGGACAAACCATGGTCAATACTTATTGCACCAGACTGGCCATGCCGACACTGGTACTCCCTCTTGTGCAGTGTGTTACTTCTGCAACCATGGCACCTGCCTCAGACCCCTGCCCTGCTGTCCCAGCAGGAGGGCCAGATTCTGCACCCACAGCTTCAAACCTTGAACTTTGCAGTCTGGCTGATTACGTGATCTCTCAGTTACCACCCCTCAGTAAGCAAGTGATGGATGTCATTCTGGAGGCAAGGAGGCCTAGTACTAGAAAATCCTATGCTGAAAAATGTAAAAGATTCTGTTCCTGGAGCCAAACATAAGGGATGGACACAACTGTGCCCAATTTACCACACATTCTTCAATACTTAACTGAGATGCTTCACAAGGGCCTTTCCTTTTCTTCCATCAAAATTCATGCCTCTGCTATTTCAGCTCATTATAATACAGAGCCACCTCTCTTCTCTCTTCCACTGCTGAAGCAATTCCTCCAAGGGGCCAAAAACCTAAGACCACCTAGGAGAGCCCCTACTCCAGCCTGGGACCTTAACTTTGTATTGGAAAAGCTCACTCTACCTCCCGTTGAGCCAGCTGCAAATGCAGAGTTGAAATTCCTTTCTTGGAAAACAGCCTTTCTTCTAGCCATCACTTCAGCAAGATGGGGGTCTAAATTACAGGCCCTCATGGCAGTGGAGCCTTTCATCATCTTTCCCTCAGGACCAATCCCTCCTTTATGCCCAAGGTGGTATCCAGTGTGGCCCTTAATCAGTCCATTCATTTGCCAATCTTCTTTAATCCACAGAACAAAGGGGAATGAATACTGCACTCCTTGGACGTACACAGACAACTTAGATTTTACTTGGACAGGACTAAGCCTCTCAGAAAATCTGAACAGCTGCTGGTTGCATTTTCTGCAGGGGCAGAGGGGAAGGCCATTTCAAATTAAGCCATTTCTAAGTGGATAGGCCATTGCATTCATTTCTGCTATAAGCATCATGGAAAGCCTACCCCACAGGCAATAAGACCACATTCAACCAGGACTGCATCTACCTCTACAACCTTTCTCAGAGGCGTACCTACCAAGGACATCCTAGAAGCTGCTACCTGGAGTTCTGTACATACCTTCAAGCATTACCACTTGCCAATTTTTTCTAACTCCAGAGCTGGTTTTGCCACTGCAGTCTTGCAAGGCCTTATAGCTGGTCGTAATGCTATCTAATTGCCTCCTCCCTTCCTTAGCTTTAGGAATCTACCCAAATGTAATGACTGCAACAGTGAAACATGAAGAACATAGTACAGTTGTGTACACTTACCATAAATGTAGATGTTTGAGTGTATTCACTGTTGCAGTCATAGTTCCCCTCCCTCCAGCCCCCTGACTTGTATTGACTATACCTCTATTCTTGCTTACTATGCTTTAAGCTTTCTGGTGTATTTGCTTTTTGTTGGAGGTGTAACCTTGTATATAAGTGCTTCTTATTATAGGTGTTCTGGGGCAAGAAAAACTGATGTAATGGCGCCGGCTGCATGCTTTATACCCCTGACTACCTGACGTCATGGAAGATGAGACAGCAACCGACGCAGGACCCAATACTTTGATAATCTGGCCAACTGAGGGCTACCTGCAAGCAGATAACCCAAATGTAATGACTGCAACAGTGAATGTATTCTTACGTCTGCATTTATGGTAAGTGTGCACAACTGTACTTTTCTGATGTAAACTCTTAGCCTTTAACAGCATAACCTTTATTTTGTTTGAGAGTGATATTTTCATGTTGGAAATTTTGTTGAGACCTTGCCTAAAAAAGGCACTATGGGGGAGGCAAGTTACTTAGCCAGTAGCCGAAAGACTAGAGGTGACAGATGAAGACCATCTCTGGCAAAGCAGTGTGGTCTACCAACAATGTCATCCCAGGCTGACAGGAACTGGATTCCCCTTAGAATGACACCAGAAACTAAGCCAATTGTTGACTTCAGTCATTTTTGTTTAAATTGTGGTATCATCCTAGATTAGGGTAGAATGTTGCTCGAGGCTAGAGACATATCTGCCTGGGACACATATTCATAGAACTCAATCATGTCTCTCATCATATAGTCCAGTGAGGTATTTCTCAAGTCATTCACACCAACATGAACTTTGACAGAGTCATAATGGTACGTATTGTTGCGAGACCTTGTGTGTATGTGTGAGCTGATTGATCCAGGCACCTGATAAACAGCTGACCATAACCTTCTCCTTGTCCAGCCTTGTGAGTGTGACATGCGTGTGTTTCACAATGGAGTCACCCATGACTAAAAAATTTGGTTTAGATATGCTTTGCCTTAGGGACTTATTCAGTGAGACACTGGTGCTTGTGTTTTTATGTGTATTTTAACCAACCTGCTGTCATGTTACTGCAAGTCTAACACTAAATTTCAATGTGTGTATTGAAATGGAGATGGAGGAGAAAGCTTCCCAAAGGAGGACTGCTAAATGAAGTCTTAACTAACTTCTTGATAATTGGCATATTAAAAAGTGTATTTCCGAGCTGTGGAGTTTGCTTTTCTTAAACTGTGTTCACTAAACTCTGTGTGAAATGCAAGTTTTGATTGTAGCTTGTTAAGTTGTGCTGGAAAGTGCTGAATAGTGTCAGTAGGTTTCTTTTTGCCATACTCCAGAGAGAGGCAAAAACAGAAGCTGAACCCTGAGAGGGATACAGGTAAACCAACTTTAAGCCATGTTTAAAAGAATTGTATGGAAAACAGTGATGGAATAGCATTTGCTGCTAAATGGTTTACCAAAGCGGTGATACGAAAATTGTTGAAAGGTTACTTTTCAAAGATGTATATAGTAAATTGCTGAAAGGTTTGCATTTCAGTGGTACGGATCGTGAATGTACTAACGAATGTACTGTGGGCAGAAATGTATTACGGAAGTACTATTAAAGTATGGTGCAGGCATTTAATTGCTTTACTGAAGAAGCTGGGTTAGTGGCCTTCCAAAATGACTGCACACTGATCAATAGCTTAATTTCAGCTCTCCCAGTATGAAAAAAGAAACTGAGAAATAAGAGCCGGTGATATTGTAAGCTTGGGTAAAATTAATGTACTAGCTAGAAAGTACACTGCATGGATGTTAGCAAATAAGAAATTTAGAGAACCTGAAAGAAAATCAGTGAGAAAAAGTGAAGAGAAAATGCTGGCTGGGAAGAATTCTGCAGCTGTTTAGCAAAATGTAGTTCAAGCTTAAGCTCTGGCACAATAGATGGCTTCCAGTAATTTAGAGGAAAAAAATAAATCCCATCTGCTCAGAGGTGATTAAAATAAATGCAACACTGAGGGGAATACGTCAACTCTAATAACAAAAGGCTGGAAGAAATAGAAGATGCTTAAACTACCTTCTCATATGAACTGATAAAACTGCAAAAATCAGAGGTTGAAATAAAAAAAATAAGGCTGGCTGAGTATTAGGCTTTCCAAGAAGAGCTGTTTCAGAAAATGGTACAGTTAGAAGTCAGAGTTTGCAGAGAAAACCTGAGATTTTCTAGTGTGCCAGAGAAACTGGAGAGAACAGACAATATTAATTTTATGAAAGCAAATACAAACAACTGGGCTGGTATTCCACAGCAGGGTTTGTTAATTGAAAGGGCACATTGAGTGTATACACCAATCTTGGCCATAAGAAAGCAGCCAAGACCTGAATTTGTAATGATGAAATCATACCAGTAGAAGTTAATCTGACAAAACTGTGGAAATGATTATTCACTGTACACCAGATGGAAGAGAAACAAATTTATTATAGCAATAAGGGAATGTCGAAAAGCAGGTGAGAGTTTCAAGCTGTCTTCAGAACTTTTTCTGGAGGATCAAAGCCATTTTTGGATCCAGAACAAGTAAGGAGGAAATGCAACATTTTATCCAACAAAAAGTGAACCAGCAAACAGAAGGAGACTCGCCTACTTATTCCTTTGACAGTAAAGCTTATAGAGAGAATTTTCCAGTGAAACCTTTTCCAGTGTTCCAAAGCAAAACGCTTGAGACCAAATAAAGCACAGGAGTTGACTAAAAGAATCAGGAGTACCTAGGACTTGAACCAGAGCCTGGTGCTGAGAGATGGAGATGAACAAGAAGATGACCTGCAAAATTGAATTTATTAAATAAATGGGGGACTATAAAAACATAAATCACATATTTGAAACATGGATTTGCAAGAAAAAGTGGCTGAGAATGGCTAGACTTTTATTGCCTTTGTAAAACTTGTGGGCAGACTGTAAAGCATATACCCCCACTTTGTCATTAATGTTTAGAAGGACACTAAGAGGAAAAAATAGTAACTGTAAGTAAAACAAATTATATTCTTCTTATTAGTATTTGTATAATAAATTTATTTTTTAAACAAGAAACATCTTTACTGAATTATCACTTGTGACATAGGCAGTCATACATTTGTATAAATGAAAACAAACCATATTAATATATTTTCAGTTGAAAATATTGAACATCACATATAATCTTCTATCCAGTCATTGTCAGTAGAACATTACATAGCTCATTCGATTCCTGCCTTCTTTTAACCTTCTTTCCTCTCCCAAAACACTATTCTGCATGTATTACTCCCATAGTTCCCACTTTTTTCCATGCAAGTTTCTCCCACCCCATTCCAAAGATCCCACCTCCAGTTCTTCCATCTCTGTTATTATATTCACTACCTCCAGTGCAGCTGGCCTAGACTTTGATTTCTGTTGTCCAGTAATTGCCTTTTTGGCAGTCACCAGAATTAAACTCAGTAAAGCCTCACTATCTCTAAGCAGCTCTGACTGTGTATCAAAGTTCAAAAAGATAATTTCCTCAGTTACATGAATTTGCTCATCCAGTATTTCTGACATAGTAGTCTGCAGGGAAATTTTGAAGTCTCAAAAAACATAAAGGGCGACAGGCTGTCCGGAACACAAATCCACATTTATTTTAAATATTAAAACACATCATTAAGCAGTTTTGTCATCCAGTTACGACTTCCTCAGAATAAAAAAACACTGCAAAGCCAAACTTAAATAGTTGTGGATTAAACCATTCAAGTACCCCCCACACACACACACACACACACATGCACACAGATTCCACTGGCATTTTTAAAAATACAGGAGTATTTCACTTTCATAGAACAGCGTACTTATATACAATAGAAAGTATAGATTAGCTATTTTTGAAAACATGCAAGCTAATAAATCTTCTACATCACCTACCCTCCTAATAACACCAACAGTAGTAACTATTATATAACAAAGCAGCATCTTGCTCATATAAAATAAAATAAGAAAAAAAAAACACAGTTCTAACTGGAACAGACAGCTATCAAATATTCCTTTTCATGTGTTTTAATATTTTTTCATATTTTTACTATCATATGGAATATCCTAAAAAAATCCAAAAATAAAATTTATCCACAGTATATTACTATTTTTATTTAAAAATCCTCATTAGTATCTTCACAATATTTAAGCTCATAAAAAGAAGTGTGTGTGTGTGTGTGTGTGTGTGTGTGTGTGTGTGTGTGTATATATATATATATATATATATATATATATATGTGTGTGTATATATGTCTACCCAATTAAAGTACTTGTATATGTGTAATAATAATTAAAAAAAATATATATATATATATATATATATATATATATATATAAAATAGTAAGTAAATCGTAATAATACTAATTCATCCTCACTATTTCATCTTGTTAAAGATTTCAACTTAAATGTACAAGTAACTGAGATGTACTCATTAAGTCCCGGCCAAGTGTTTGCATTAAGCGCCATCTGCCAGGTCATCTCTTTCTCCAGGATAAGTGGGTTAAACCCTACCCTACCCTAATGTCTGGTTTCACTTGGTCAATTGCCATGTATTTGAAAATGTAACCTGGATTATCTTGATTGTGTTTGGCCAACACGCTAGCCATAGTATGGTTTCTTAAATTATACTATACCACTTCTAAGCGTAAAACTCAGATCCTTTAGACTCCCTTGCATACCCGGGAGCCATACATATATCCTCCCATTGTTTTTTTGTGAATTGCTTGTCCAGTCTCTCTTCCCATTCCTCTCTAACCTCTCTGATTCCCATATCCATCATGCAACATTTTACAATGCCCTATTTATCTTCCCAATTTCAACAACAGCTTCTGTTGTAGACTCTACCAAAAACTCTACCAGTGCTGGTTCTCCACTTAGGATCTCCCCATTCCTGTCTCCCTGCCTGCACTATGACATCAGTCCCTGATAGGAAAGGCAATCTCCAACCCACAGCCCAAATGTATTCCTGGCCCCCTCCCACTCATCCAAGTCACTCCAATCACCTGCTCCCAATACTCTGGATCCCCTAAGAGTCCTTTCCAGTAACCTCCAGCCCTCTCTTGCCTAGTCAATGCTCCCCATAATTGCAGCCATCCCCACTGGCAGAATACCCCCCTCCTGTACTGACCCATTTTCCAGACTACTCTCTGCTACTTTGTGTGATTATTGTTTTTCTTCTCAAGGATTTGCATCCAAGATTCCAGTCTCTCCTTATTTCTTATGCTTCCATCCTGTTTCATCATCCCTTTCCACTTTGAGTTATAGATTTCTGCTTGTGCTATGTGCCTTAACTGTGAAGCTCTGAAATACCCCTTTAAATCAGGTAATTCCATCTACCCACAACTCCTTTTCCCATTTTTACACATGGGGTTGGGGTGTCACTTTAACAGTGACAATCATCTAGAGCCAAGGTATGCAGTGCTGGATGGTTAGCCCTGCTGCAGTAGTTCCACACCGTACACTCACACCTGTGGCCACTTTAGTGTGTCCAGTCCACCTACTGCTTGTCTTTGGAATGTAGGAGGAAACCCATGCAAACACAGGGAGAACATGCAGACTCCTCATAAAAGGCACCCTAGGTGAGAATTGAACCAGTGAATCTCTTGGGAGGTGACAATGCTATCTGCTGTGCCACTGTGCCACCCTACAGTGTATAAATCAGGTAATCCCAAACCACCTTGTTCTATTGGAAGGATCAACTTAATCCCACTTGACTCTTGCCCTCTTCCTCTCCCACATAAAATTCTTCAACTCTCTTTTAATTGCCATCTATAATGTCTTCTGTGGTTGATAAAATTATGCCTGACCTGTGTAATAAACTAAAGGGATTAAAAACATTTTTACTGCTTGTATCTTGTCATCCATATCCATAAAACAGAGCTGGTTTGTTTAGTCTCTTCCCACATAGCCTTAGCTGCCATAACAGTATCCTTTTTAACCCATACTCCTAACTGCTTAATTTTATCATGTATCCATAAATATGGATATTGCTGCATCGATTTGTGTGTGGGTATGTAGTTTACAGCTATTGCTTTATTTTATCTTCATTAATTTTGTATCCCAAAAAGACTTGAAACCATCTCTGAATGTTGCGCAACACTGAAATGTCCTTTTCTGGTTTTATCATGGACAAAGTTGTTGTTGTTTGTCTTTTGGCTTTTCTTGGTTAGGGGTCGCTAATGATTGGCAGTTGGTTTTTATGGTGTTGAGTTGCCAGCCCAACCTTCAACGAAGGCATGCCCATTCAACAAATGTCTTTCAAACGCCCACTCGACCACGGGGAGGACATGCAGACTCCACACAGAAGGCACTCCCAACCCAAGCTAAGAATCGAACGGGAGAGCCTCTTGCTGTGAGGCAACTCACTACCGCTGCACCACCGTGGAAGTTTTATCAGGGACAAAGTAATATCTGCAATCAAGAAAAGCTGGTTTTATTTGCAGATATTATTTATCAGTTAAAAAGTAATATCTGCAAATAAAACCAACTTTTCTTGATTACCATACCAATTATATACTTCTTTTTCTGAGTACGTTATTTTCTTTGCCAGTGATTCTTGATATAATGCAGTTAACGAAGGGGAAAAAGGATACCCCTGTCTGGTTCCTCTGTTCAAACAGAACTTAGATAAGAGCCCATATACTTTAAATGTCATCTCTGATCCCTCATATAGCCTCCAAATTAACCTTATTATTGTGTCAGTAAATGCAAATGCTTCTCTTGCCCTACTCTTAAAAATCCCAGCTTACTCTGTTGAATGGTTTCTCTGCATCAAGACCCACCAACATCAGAGGCAATTTCTTATATTTTGCTCCTCTCTGGATCATTGTTGTTCTGTTAATGTTATCAGATGTTTGCCTCCTCTCCACAAAACCACATAGATCCATATCAGTTGTGTTATCACCTTTGCCATTCTTTTAGTCATTATGGAGACAAAGCCTTTGCAATCTTGGTTTAGAATTCATATGAGCCTGTATGAAGCTGGATCTGATGAGTCTTTACTATCTTTAGGTATTACAGCCATCACAACTTTCTTCAAGGATGTTGGTGTTTCTTCTCCTTTTAAAATACTGTTAAACCAAACCGTCCAGATCTTTATCACTTTCTTTCATCATAGCTTCCAAACCTGCACAGGAATACCATCTAATCCTGGAGACTTTCCTGTAGATTGGGTATACATCATCATTTTATCTCATATCTCACTATAGTAACTGTTAGTAATTTAGTGTCATCTATCTCTAACCTTGGCATAGGTAATACTTCCATACACATTTCCATTTGTACTTTTTCTTGATTTCCACATTTCTTTGCTTTATGTAGATTTTCATAAAATTTCTGAAATATTTTTAAAACCTCTACAAGATCCCTGGTTATTTTCCTTGTTATGGACTCCCTAATCTTGGCAGCAACCTTTCTACTTTCTGTTGTCTGAACCCTTGTACTAAAAGCTTTTCTGCTCTGGAGTTATCTAAAACAGTTGCTTAACAGCAATCTTTCCAAACTTATGCATATTAGCCAGGTAGTCCCTTGTTTTCTCTTTAGCATTCTTCAGTTGCGCTTCTTCTATGAGATTTCCCCCTATTCTGCGGTAGTTTAACCTTTGTCAGTTCTTATAAATAATTATTTTTATTTTATTTCTAACTTGTTTTTAAGCTCCACTTTGTTATCCTACACCCTATCTGTATTTTTGAAGAAAGTTTTTATTTTCCCTTATAACTCCCATATAATTTCCACTACCTATTCCTTAAATTCCTCTCTGTTTATCAGATAGGTGGAAAAGTACCAGTGCCTCATTTTCATTTTATTGCCTTGCATTTTTATTTTAGTTATTATTCGTGCATAATCTCTGAAGTGGTTACTGGATGTGTAGCAGAACTTTCAGTTAAATGCATATGTTCCTGTGAAATATAATTTCTGTCTGAATTATTATCTAAAGGATTTACTTTTATTCCTGGTAGGAAAGGTAATATTACTGACGTGCTTATTGACTTAAAGTACTTAACTAGGAAAATGAATATTAAAATGAGTTTTTTACAGGATGGACAAGTAAATACTAGTGTTCTAAAGAGACCCAGCAAATTTAATCCTATCACAAATAATACAGTGATGATGTTTGAGAAGGCCCGTGAGTTGGAAATGCGGGAATGCTTCAAAGGCAATATGAACAACAAAGTGAAAAATGTGTATAGTAATTTGACTGATAAAGAAGTTGTAGTGCTTAATGAGCTTATCACAGATAAGGACATTCGTTTTATGAAGCCCGACAAGGGCAATGGAATAGTGATTATGGATAAAAATGACTACTCAGACTCTATGTTTAGGATGTTAACAGGGGAAGCCTATGAAGAAATAACTTTAAATGAAATTCATGTGGCCTATTTAAAGATCGACCTGATGCTAAAGGATATGCTTTATCAAGGACAAATTAATGAAATGGATTTTGAGTATTTGATGAATAACTTTCCGGTAATAAGCAATATTTTTGGCATTCCTAAAATTCACAAGGGTCTGATTGATGTTTCTTTCAGACCAATTGCGGATGGTAAAAGGAATAAAACTTGCTTTATAAGTAAATACTTAGATTTTCATCTTCAAGGGGGGTTAAAAATGTTCAATTACATTACTAAATACTCATGGCATTTTTTATCCCAACTAAATGATGTGAGAATAGGCCCTTCAACTATTTTACTTACTATTGATGTTTGTAACTTATATCCAGTGATTCCTAATAATATTGGGCTAGAATGGTTGGAGAATCAGCTAAATAAGATAGGGTCATTTGATCAGGATCAAATAAATGTTTTTGTGTCCCTTATGGACATGGTATTAAATAACAATTTTTTGTTTTTTGAGGGCAGCTACTATAAGCAGGTACTAGAGTAGCAATGGGGGCAGCGTGTGCCCCTGTTTATGCAAATTATGTCCTATTGGGAACAAGAATATATGTTTCAAAGTGATTTTAATTAATTCATCCAGAAATATATGCGATTTTTGGATGATATTTTTATAATTTGGGATGGTGATATTCAGAGTTTGGAAGCATTCCTGGAATATATTAACAATTCGGTCGATTTTTTAAAATTTACCTTTGTTTGTAGTTATACTGAAATAAATTATTTAGATGTCCATTTGACAGTTGATAATGATAAAAGGAGTCTTATATCAAATATTTATAGAAAACTTACCTTTTAGAATTCTTATTTGGAATATCAGAGCTGGCACCCTGACCACCAGAAAAGGGCTATAATTAAAGGGCAGATGGTCAGGGCTGCCAGAATGGTTAATAACTACTTAAATTTTGAAAAGGAATTAGATTTTATCACAGGAATGTTTTTGAAAAGAGGTTACCCCGAGACCCTTGTAGAAGCTATTAAGGTAGAGATTATAGCTAAAAGAAAGGGAGGGATTTATCAGCCCATATTAAAAAATGGTATAGACATAGGTGAGTTGTTGGTTGAATTTGAAGTGAAAAAGGAAAATAAAATCAAGGAAGGTTTGTTTTTTATAACCACATATAATTGTGACACGTAATCTATGGTGAGGATAATACAGAGGAATTGGGAGTTATTAAAATTAGATACTAGTGTATATAGTAAATTAAGGGCCTATCCTATTAATGTATATAGAAAGGATAGATCATTTAAAAACCTATTAGAGAGCAGTAAGTTAAAATTGACATCTAGGTCTTGTAGGCCGGTTGGGAATTTTAAGTGTGGTAGATGTAATAAATGCAAGTATATTCTTACATCAGGAAATAAGATTAAATTAGGGAAAGAAATTATATTTATTAATAGACATTATGATTGCTATAGCAGAAATGTGGTGTATTTAGCTAAGTGCAATCAGTGTCCGGCGTTTTATATAGGAAAAACCTGTCGTACACTTGGAGAAAGGATAGGGGAGCATTTGCTGGACATTAAACATATGAAAAATACTAATGCACTGGCAAGACATATTAAGATAAATTTAGGTCACGAATTCCAATTTTGTATTATTCAACAAGTTATTAAGGACAGTCAAGGGCATATATTGGATGTCCATTTAGATATTAGTGAAACTAAGTGGCAAATAATGTTAAATGCCACAAGTTATCCTGGAATCAATGACCATATTAGTTTAGCCCCATTACTAAAGTTAAGAAATATACTGGGCTAAAATTTCTGCCATAAAATTTGTTTTCATCTAGACAATTTATAAACTTATATTGTTGGATTAATAAATCCAATTATTTTATTATTCATTTTGTACTGATTTTATCTTGCATATTTTTATGTAATAAATATTATAGTATGTTTTTATTATGGTTTTAACTTATATATGTTTTTAGGTATATGTATGGTCTGATAGGTATGTGTCTTTAACTTTGTGGGAGTGTAATTAATTAATTAACCTGGGAGTGTTATAAAGGGAAGTGGTTTCAGCATGATGTGTTAGTTCTGATGAAGTCTGTATAAGTTCAAGACGAAACCTAGGTCAACTTGTCTGCAATTTGTGATTGTGTGTCTAATAAATGGTATATTTGAGAAGTTCCTTGGTTGGACTGATTTGGACTGATCGAGTTTTCCGTGTAAGAATATTGGTTCTTCAGTTTATTTGGATTTATAATTTCTGTCTTGCCTAGCCCAATTTTTGCACCTTGGGGAATAATATATAATTTGTCTCCAAGCTTCTACTATTGAATTTACATCTTCCATACCAAATATTTTTATAAATTTATTCAAAAATCTACCCTCTTTTGTTATATTTTCCCATTTAGGTCCCCCTAATACATCCTCACTGTTGCAAATCAAATTCCATTTCCCAACTATAAGTAGTATTCACTGAATAAAGCTGTTTGTTTTTCCCAAAATGTTCTTAAGCTCCATTGTAGCAGTTTTAGGTGGAATATAAATACATGCCAGTGTAATCCTCCTCCCTTGCCAGTAGTTCCTCAGTACTGCAAATCTACCATTAGTATCTGTTTTTCCTCTTCTGTCACTGTTGGAGCTCTTCTAGCAATTAATAAGTTCTCCCATTTTCCTTTGGCACAGATATTCAACTGAAATCCTTTATTAAATTCAGACTTTCATTTCTTTCCAAATGTGTCTCCTGAAGCATAGCTATGTGCATACTGCATTTGTTAATATAGTTCACTACTCTTTCTTTTTCGTGTATACTTGTGAGGCCATTCATGTTCAAAGATAATATAGAAAGTGTTGCCATTACAATAAGAAGTTATTCCCATTTGTTATGTCTAACAGCTTTTTTTTAATTTCTGGTTACAGCTTTTGTATTACATACATACACTAATGTTTGGCAGGTTGAGCTTTTATATAGTTGATTGTTGTCATATGCATTTGAACCTATGTCACATCTTACAAGACTTTTTGATTTAATGAAAAACAGCAAACAGAAAAGAAACGGACACCTAGAACACCAACGTAATGTATTAACTTAAAACATACACGCAGAACTATATATATATTTAAGTAATGAAGCTTAGGCTAGTGAAAAAGCATGTATAATTTAATATACTCAAATGAGTAGGAGAGTCTTTAGTGACTGTTGCATTTGTTAAAGATGTTAGAGTAAGCAAGTACAGTTTTAGTTTTAAGACTAAATATGCTTTGCAGTATAACAAGAGAAGGAAAGCTAGACAAAAAAGTATAATCTAATATGCTGAGATCCTGGGCTGCTGTCGTGGGGTATTGTATAAAGAGTGCACTGATTGTATTATATGTAGATTTAAAAAGATCTCTGCTTTTTATAAGGGTGGATGTGTAGAATAATGCCCTTGGCTTAAGCTTTAAGTATTTTTTTAAACAAGGCTTGAAATGTAAGACAAAATGATGAAAGCCTTAAAATGCCAGGTTATTTGCATCTGCAAAGAAATTAACCTGTTTTTTTTCCGTTAGCAAATAATTTCAGTGAGAGTCAAGAAGTCTTCAGCATGAAGGCATTTGTACATTCTTTTTTGAGTGAACTTGACAAAGATCTCTTCATGAATCTGCAGAGTGTTTTTTTTTTCCTTGCTTTGTGCTTTTACATGGAGACGAGCTGCTTGCAGCTGCAAGCTATTAGTCTTTAGAATTCTGAGTATTACTCGCTGAGGGAAATAAAAATGTTAAAGGTTGAATGGTAATCAGTTCGGTGAAAAATAAAGTTTGAGCCTATGGGAAGTGACTAATGGATAATAGCCACCCTAGCAGCCTTAATATGTTAATGCAGTCAATAAAACAGTATACAACTGCATCTTTTCTTATGGCTAGACTGTAATGATTTCTGAAAGCACACAACCTAAGAACAGATAGCAATCAGTGTAAGTGGGAACACAAGCTGTAACATGCTTTAGCAGGGGTACTCTTAATTTTATGTTGGGTAATACCTGTTGGTACAGCTGTCAGTTTGGGGAAGTTCCCATCTGAATGGTCCACATTTATTTTTTGAAGATTTATATATTTTTTAGTGTTCTAAGTTAATAAAAAGTTTTGAAAAATGTGACATTGGTTTAACTGGAGATGAGAAGAACCAACTGTATAATAGATCAGCCTTGTGAATATTAGAGTGTGCATCTAAGACAAAAGATGGAAATGCGCATTAAAAAAACTGTCATGTTTAATAGGTTGGAATGATAGCTTTTTATCATAATGGCTGTACTATCCTTATTATCTTGGAATGTAAATAGCCTTACAGGCACAGACAAAAAAAGAAAAGGAGTATTGAATTATATTAAGAAATGCAGAGAGCAAATAACAATGCTGCAGGAATGAAACAAGCATTTGAATGTGACAAAGAAATTATTGCAGGATGGATATTCAGGTTAATATCTGGGACAAAGGAAAAGAGCAAAATTATCCTAATTAGTAGAAGGGCTCCTATAGTGATAGAAGAGGGGAAGAAAGACTATAATAGTATATTTGTGGTGGTAAGGGGGTATGGAAATGGAGGTAGATTATACTGACTTTTATTTATATTACACAAAGAAACTCCTCTTATGTAACATAAGACAGTTTTGGGAGAAATAATCAGCATTCACCAGGGAATATTGCGTATAGGTGGGGACTGGAACTTGATCTGTGATAACGATGATGTATCAGGAGGGCCCAGAAGGGAAACTAGAACAAAATATGGGAGTGTTCTGAAGTAATTTATGATAAATTGTTGCCAAAATTGGTAGATAAGGATCTTTGTGGTTTTGTAGAGGGGAAACAAACATTTGACAACATTAATAGAACAATGATAATTCATAGAGAAGCAGGCTGTAAGAAAGTGTGTTTGTTTTTGATGGGTCAGTGCAGAGAAAGCATTCAGCAGAGTAAACTGGGATTTTATGAGTAGGGCAGTGGAAGCATTTGCATTCCCTGATGCAATAATAAGGTTAATTAGGAGGATATGTTAAGGATTGGAGGCAAAAAATAAAGTGAGAGGTTTCCTCTCTGATAAATCATGCAGGCAGGGATGTCCTCTTTCCTCTTTATTTGTTTTGCATTTTGAGCCATTGGCAAAGAAATTAAAAAAAATATCTACTACCAACTTACTGCTTATTTACATCAATACCATCATATATCCAGGAAGCAATATAGGTTCTGGTCCGGACGTACCACCATAACAAGTCTTTGCTACCTCACAGATGACATCCCATCCAGTGTGGGCAAAAGAAGCCGTCTTTACTGATCCACAAAAAATCCTTTGATCTAATTGACCATAACTTACTATGTGACATAGCTGAAATGGGCATTAGTGACAGTTCAAAACTTTTTTTTGTAGACTTTCTCACCATTAGACCCTTAAATATAAAAGTAGACACCACCTTCTCTGAAACAGCTACCCTTATGAAAGGAAAACCCCATGGTTCCGTTTTAACCCCTCTGCTCTTTTCAGTGTTTATCAACAAGTTCCAATCTGATCTTCCTCAGATCTAATCCTTTATGCGAATGACAAGGTCATCTACAGGTCAAATAAATCCCACTCTGCTATGCATATTCAGCTCCAAACCCATGACCAGTGGCTAGCAGGCCAGAAATTTATACTCAGTCCCTCAGAAACAAAAACAGTGCTGTTTGAACTAACCAAAAATAGCCAAAGTACCCAGCTCCCTTAATACTGAAGATGTTAACAATACCACCATAGAAACTACATATCGTTCACATACCTTGATATTTGGGGAGACAATCTCTTAACTTTCACCTACCAGTACATTTAAAACACTTGCAAAAAGATCAGCACATTACTGTTCTGGGTGAACAAACTATCACCTCTTCTGTCCAAGCCATCCAAAGCTGCCATAGGCAAAAGTATACTCTTATCTTAACTGGAATATAGACTATCAATTATAGCTGCAGCCTCCAAGAAAAATACCAGCACTTTTCATATCATCTCCAATAAAATCTGCCTGTTCATTACTAATTCCATCAATAATGAACACTACTACCCAACTCTCACCAAGGCTAAATGCCTCCCATTACATCTGAGAACCAAACTTTTACTAGGATCACTCACAAAGCCTTTTCTCCTGGGACATTATCCCCTCTTGCTCATAAACGTTTCACCAAAACACCACAATCTCAGCCCACCCTACTAACTCCAAAAACTAAACTTTATTGCACCGACCATGCTTTCTCCATCCTAGCACCTAAACTATGGGACTTCATTCCCCTCTCAGTCCAAGATGTCCATAAGTACTTTGACTGCAGACAGCAGCTCAAGGAACACCTCTTCACCGAAACGAAATCCAGCTGCACTCACTCAGGTCACATTACATGAACCCTACATCTCCTTTGCACCCCTTTATCTCTGTTTTATCCTTCCTTATCTCAGCTTGTCAGCCCCTTACTTACTGTTTCTTATTCATCCTACTGCCTTCTCTTTGCATATCTGTCACATTTCTCCTTTTTGCTCTTGCCTCTGCATGCCTCCCACACTTTTTCTCTGTCTTCTTCCCATGGTATCCTTTCATACAGCTATTCTCAATCGCCTCTTCTAAAGTCTTCATACTTCTGTATTTGGTACACCTGCTATCCCTGTAGCACAAGCCATCTGGGTCATTATAGCCACATCTTATCCATAAAGCTGTGCTAAGCATTTTTCCATCTATGTTTTGATATTGTAAACTGCTTCTTGAACTAAATGTTGTAGCATATTCTTGCATCTTTAAGTATGTATACATATTTGTTTTTTAGCATATCCTTGAATCTGTAAATATGTTTTCATTCTTTGTGATTTTCTTCACACAGGCTATGCCTGCAAGTGATCTATTGAGATCAGTGCACAACCCTGGTAAACAAATATAAATAAATAAAATAAAAAGTAAATAAAACAAGGGACTCAGAAATGCAGATGTAATTGGTGTGGTAATCAAGAACAATTGGCTTTATTTGCAGATTATATTATTGTTATTATTATGATATTATTATTTTGTACTTGATAAATCCAGAAAAGGATGTCTCGTTGTGGAACATTTTGAGACAGTTTCAAGTTCTTTCAGGATATAAAATTAATAAAGATAAAACAAAGGCTATAGCCGTTAATTGTGTAACCACACACAAATTGGTTCAGCAATACCCATGTTTATTGGGGACACAGTAAGATGACATATTTAGGTGTATGGAATAAAAAGCCTTCTGATATGGCAGCTAAGGATATGTAAGAAGAGACCAAACCAAATATAATACAAAAACTGAGAAACTGGAAGATCTTTATGACTATAGATAGTGAGATACATGGCAGTGAAATTGTTTTTGTTCCTTTAGTTTTATGTACAGGTCAGGCCTATTTGTATCAACCAGAGGAGAAGTTGAGGACAGCAATTAAGAATTGAAGGAAATTTTGGGGAGGGAAAGAGGTCAAGAGTTAAGTTTGATAAGCCGATCCTTTCAATAAAACATGCTGGTTTAGGATTACATAATTTGAAGGGCTACAATGTTAAGCCTCATATATACAACACAAGCAGGTTATAACTCAAAGTGGAAATGGGTTATGATGAAGCAGGGGGAAGTTCAGGAAGTAAGGAGATAGTGGGATTTTTGGATGCATATTCTTAAGGAAAATAATACCAATCATACAGAATATTATACTCCTAAAGTAGCCAAAAATATTCTAAGAACTAAGCCAACACAAGAATGGAGTAAGCAGCAGGGGACAAAATGTACTGGAGAAGACTAGTAAAGCAACCGAAGTATTGGGAGTTAATAACTAGAGAGGGAAGATGTCAAGAAGACATCTGGACTGCAGGCTAGAGATCGTCTTTCCTTTCAGGGATTGATATCAGAGTGCAGGCAGAGAGAAGGGGACAGGGGAACTCTAAGTGAATGACCTGCTCTGGTAGAGTTTTTGATTGAATTTAGAGCAGAAGCTTCTGTTAAAAAAGGATGATTAGTAGGTTATACACAATATTGCCCAGTGCATGTAAGAATCAATTAGAGAAGATTAGTAAAGGTTGGGAAGAGGGACTGGATAAGCAGTATACAAGAGAACAAAGGGAGGACGTACATTAGGTGGCCAGGTATGCAACAGAGTCCAGAAGGTTTAGGGTTTTTACTTGAAAGTGCATCCATAGTTACTTTCACATCCCAACCAGACTTCAGAGAATTTTACACAGGTGGACAGCAAATGTTGGAGGTGTGATGATGAAGAGAGTGTATGTTTTGTGAGTGTAATAAGTTGGCAAATTTAAAAATTTCTTAGAATACTCTGTTATCGGTACTGGGTGGGCAAATGATTGTAGCTAAGGAAGTGGTTCTTTTGAGCTGAGACACATGATCTGAATTGCCTAGACATAATAAGGCCTTACTAGCTTTAATTCTGTTGGATATCAAAAATGCAGTTACAAGAAAATGGAAATCAAAGTCTAAACCATTTGTATTTGAAGTATTGACTATTGTAAAAAAAATAAAAACTAGAAGAGAGAACTTTAGTATAGGGAAGGAGCAAATCGCATCAAAATAAATGGAAATTTGTGGGAACAATACATACAGAATAATGTTCAGGAGGGAGAGTGAGGTTTAAGAGAAGCCAGGAATTAATACATTTGATGGTTATAAAAAAAGGAAACCTATAATACATATGAATTAAAAAAATGTTAATATGTTTTTTTTTTCTTTGTGTTAATGAATGTTTGTCTGTCTCTTGAGTACTAATTTAATAAGAGTGTTTTTTTAAAAGTTGGGTTAGTACAAGTATTGAGTATTGCATGTTTTTGTTGAATTCTTGTATGGCAAAAAGTAGATTACTGCACCAATAAACTATGAAACATTGCAGTTTCACATTTTTTATGACATAGGTAATTCTGTTGGGCTACTTCCCAAATGTAAGAAAAACCTGCTAGTATATGTAAAGCTTGTGCTTAAGTAAAATGACATAGTAACTTAAAAAAATATATTAACAAAGATCTTGTGTGATTACAAAATTTGTGTTCAGAAAACAGCTGTGGCAAGGTTATTGTACTTACTTTCTGATAAATAACAGTTCTGAAGTGTTGCATTGGAAAATGGTGAGTGTACAGTGTATTATAAGCATATAGGCTTAGTGGAGTGAGAATGGCTAAGTGTTGTCAGACTAGAGGCACAGTGGTGTGGTTTCTCTGAAACAGTTACAGAATGATTGTGTGTAGCCTGTAACATTCCTGTATTGTTTTTTTTTTTTTTTCCTGCAACTAGCATGAAAAATGTACTGCGGAAGTTTTATAGAACATAAATGAACTCTGTTGGAAGAAGGAATCAAGTCAAATGAGAGACTGTAGTTAAAGAAATTCTGAAACAAATTGCAGAGTGTTAACACTGGTTGCTGTATAGCATGCAGAACAGAATCCATATAAGCTGCTTAAGCTGATTCAGAGTATGATTTGTTGCACCAGTGACAAAATATACTGCTTACAAGAACAAGAAATTTTCTGTAAATGTAACACGACACAAATGCAGGAAGTAGAAATCAGTGGCCGCTATTACCTTCTCAAGAGAGTGTGAAGTACATCATTTGATTAAAAACTGTATTCCGATAAAGCCTCTGTGTGTGAGCCAAACCTATTTGGGAAGTTAATGAGAAGAAACATGCAATATGTATAGAGCATGTATAAACTGTGCAACTTTGTACACCATTGATTCTTACTATATATATTCTGAAACTGTTTCTTCTAAGTGATTCATAGGTATGTAATGGGCTAGCTGCCCTTGAATCATTTAAGCCTATCCAATTTCTCATCTGGTACTTGAATTAACATAACCTGGTGTCAGTTTGGCTTTAACCATCCTGTGGGCAATAATGTATAATTACTCCTAGTGAGAATAACTGGGATCCTATTGTAGATAATCTGAGGAGATCCATACATGGGATAAAACATTTAGGAGCTGACTCTGTCTATTGGTATTATAGGGGAAGTCCTGGCATACATTTTTCATTACCATCCATAGATCCAAGTTGCTGTAGAATATGGACAGGGATAAGCTTCATTTTACGTGGATGGGGGAGTCTCTTCCAGAGTGGTGGTATCCTCTGCGAGATATACCAGTCCCTCCAAACAGTTCTGTTGATGTTTGAAGAAGAGGTTTAGATCCCTGGACCAAGTATTTCCTGAGGCCAATTAACTTCTTGAAGTGCAGTAGGTCATCACTGGGTTGGAGGATGTCTCTTTAGGAGGGTCTATATTAAATCAGCGAATGCTTAAAAAAGCGAACACAGATTTATCGACCACATGTAAGCAAAAGCTTACAATCTCGAACACTCAGAACAGCGATTTTTTTCCCAGAGAAAAAAATCGCTGTTCCACAAAAAAAAATAAAAATATCAAAACATTACATAAAATGGGGGGCCTTGCCCTCCACAGCCCCTGACGTGGGGGGCTGTGCCCCCACCCCCTACTTAAATATACCGACTCCAAGATCACACTACAGTGACGAAAACAGCAAAGTAACGGAGGCGGCCAAGTGATTTTCCCAGGAAATGAAATTGCTTATATGCCGTTTCTCTATTTTGCTGTTTCGTGCTTTCAAGTTCGATCAAGATGCATTCGAAGGATTGCATCTTCGATTATATAATAGGAACCTGTTTAGGATACTGAGTAGAGTGATGGGGCTTTGAGGTAGTACGCGTAGGGCATATCATTTAGGCATTGCATCCTTTCAGTAAGGTAGCTCTATGGGAGTTCCAGTTGCTGCATGTGTTTGCTTAGATATATACCAAGGGGCATTATACTCTGGCCTAATAAAGGCTGAGGAAAGAGGGACATTGACCTCTCTAGGTGTACATGCAATCTCTTTGTGTATAAACTGCACAATATAGGACTTTTTTTATGACAGTGGACACATGTTGTTGGAAAGTTTGGTCACTGTTAACATAATTTCCAAAATCCTGAACAACTCGGTTAACCCTTATGGGCATATTTTTGTGGTAGTTCCACAGGTAGACGTCTTTACAAAGAATACGATAATGCATTTTTTGCCATTGTGTTTTAAGTCCATGATTCTGGCACTGTTTATTTGTGTGGGAAAAGCCTTCCTCCAGGATGGGCAAGTCATTTGGGTATTCAGTCATCTACTAACTTAGTCAGCCAAATCACTTTGTTGTTGGCTTTTACTTCAGAAAGATAGATGCCAAACAAGAGAGATTCCAGCACTGAACCTTGGGGAACGGGACTGGTGACTGTTCTTCTTGTGTAGGAGATTCCCCTAGTTTGATTTCATGCATTCTATCTGTGATTCAGTTGGCAATCCACCAGGAGATGTAGGGGTTTATACCTTGTATCTTAATAAACAGTAGTACGAAACCCATAGCAAAGTGTATGAAGACTAAATGAAAAGCAAGTATTCTTGCGTAGTTAAATTGCCACTGCTGTGGGACTGATGTACTTAAAATTCATCTTGTGCTTATGTCAAGACTTGCTTCAGCAGTAAATGTGTTGCATTAGAGACATGCAAAAAAAAAAAAAAAAAAAAAAGATGCATGTGGCAAAATTCCTTTATCAAATTTCTATTTTCAATTTGTGAAATGAAAATGTGTTTGAGTTGGATCTAAACAAATTAAACACTAATGGGATAAAAGAGGGTTCTTTGCTGTGTACTCCAAGAAGGAGGTATATGCAGACTTGGTAATAATAAAATGAGATGTGGCAACACAATACCTGTGCTTCTGTTACAGAAGGGGAACAGATGTTAAGCTCTGGTGAAGTACAGCACATGGCTTCAGAAACAAAAGTGGTATTGGTCATGTAATTCTGGTTGCAAATGATGCTGTGGGGCAGCAGATCGAGAGTGCTTTATATCAGAATGTTTCTTACAGGCTCGAACAAGGGTATGCTTTTGCAGTCCAGGGTTACAACTGTGCAAAGTGAAAACCTTATTTGAGAGTGATAATTCTGGTTCTGAAGGTTCTGAGATTGCTAGAATAAATAATGTTTAAGAGCAGGACTTGGGTTTTAAGTTAGAGAACATTGTTAAGAAACGAACTTGTAGAACAGGCAGTGGTGATCATGTCAGCAAACCTGATTATAGTTTGTCAACATTGTATAACTTTGCAAAAAGAAGTCAAGTAAAGTAGCTCTCATTGTCTTTGAGCAGAGAGAATTAATAAAGATGGAACAGATGTTTTTTAAAAATGAAAATAAAGTAATAAAGAGTTTTAGAAAGTTCTTTCAATAGGAAAATCGAATTTTCTTCGTGTTTCACTGTTGCAGTCATCACATTTGGGTTATCCCTGCCAGGGTAGCCCTCGGCCAGCCCGAATACCAGAGGCTTAGTATTTCTCAGTCGGTTGCTGTCGCTTCAGGACTGATGTCAGGTCATCAGTAGTATAAATTAAGGCAGCCAATGCCATTACATCAGTCTTTCTTGCCATGGAGCCCGAAGCAGAAGCAGTTTGCATGTGAGTGCTGGTTGGCCACTACCTGAGTTTCATCTACCGAATTGAAGCTGAAGTCTTCTAAAGCTTAAGTACCCCATTGGGGCACCTTTTTTCTTCCACTACCTGATGTCAGAAAAAGTTAACAATTGTCTCGCCTGTGGAAAGCAAATACCACACCGAGACTTTCATTCTTACTCCGTCACTTTTTTAGGCCCAGACCACAACGTCCCCCGTTGTCACTTCTGTGCTTTGCTCAATGCCAGAACTATCCATCATCGGGCCCTTATTGTAGCTAGATATTTTCGCTTACAGTCCTCGAACTCCAATATGGCTTCGGTAAGCGATTCGACAGCAGATCTTCCGAAAAAACATAAAGATAAAGACAAAGACAGGCCGCACAGATCCAAACCTACCGACGACTCTCCCGTTAAGCTAGTCGTCAGTTCTCCGGTCCTCAGTGAGGTGCTTTCGCAGCCCCTAATGCTCGCTTCTGTGGATTTGCAGGCCGCTACCGAGACCCTTTTGGAGTTCGGATATGTCACAAAACTCTTTTTCGACTAAGGATCCTGCAGTCTTCTCTATCTTGGATGGGTCCAGAGTGGCTGAGCAGGCACCAGCTTCTGAGGAAGTCCTTCTCACTACAGATTCTTAACACAAACTGACGTCTTCTTTCACGACTACCGTTCTTTCGAAAATGACCAAGTTTCTTAGGCCCAGGGTACAAACCACACCCAAGAAACCAACGACCCAATCTTAGGCACCTGCTTCCTTGCCTCAGCCTCAAATGTTTAAAATGGCGGAATACTTTATCATGCTGATCAGGGGAAGCCAAGCTACCCCCACCAAAAGGAAAAGAGATCTGTCCCCTGTAGTTTTGTCTGAACAAGAGTCAGATGACTCTGATGCATCTGAATATGAAGACATGCAACCCCTCTCTACTTATGAGGATTCTGATGCAGGGATTCCATCCTTTCAGCCTCTCCCCCAGATGATTTTTCCTTTGGGGAACCCTTCATACCTTAAGGGAACATTTCCAATGGACGAGTCAGGACTACTCTCAGTCTAAAAAGATACTCTGGGAATTCTTAGATCTTCCACAGTACAGACCCTTGACGATCCCCCCCCAGTCCTGGATGTTGTGGAGGATTTTTTCCTGGAATCCAGCTTGACTCCTGACACCCTCCCTCCTGCACCCAGAAAACCAGACAGGTACTGTAGAGTCCCTGACTCTCACAAATTTTTTTTAAAAATCCTACTGCTGACCCTGATGTAATTTCTCAAGGGCCTAAAGGGAGTAAAGCAACCTCTGCTAAGAATCCCACCCCCTCAGATAGGGATTCCTGAGCACTAGACAGACGGGGTTAAAAAGTATACACCTCAGCTAGTCTTGCTATCAGGGCACTAAATTGTCAGTTCCATATGCTAAAATGTCAGCAACATAGCGTGGAACTCCTCAAACAAAAAATGTCTTCCTTTCCTGCTTGTGCAGAATCTAAAGAGTTACAAAAGTTAATGTATTCTGCAAGTCAAGTAACTAAACACACCTTGCACTGTGGTTTTGACACCCTAGAAGCTTCTTGCAGGGCAGCAGTCACCGGATCTGTCATTAGAAGGCATGCATGGCTGAAGGAACAGCCTTTTCCAGACCATGTCAAATCTAAATTGTTGGATGCCCCCTTGCACAAAGACAACTTATTTGGCACTAAGGCAGAAGAAGTCTTAAAAAAGCTGAAAGAAAAAGCAAAATCTATGCAGACAGTTAAGGATTTCTTACAGGTCCAGCAGGCATTGTCCCACCAAGCACTGATCCTTTCCTGCTCCCACTTAACCAGTCCAGCCCAGGCCCCGGGAAACTAGACCCCACCGACAGCAGCCACAGGGAATGCAGAAATCTAAGCAGTAGACTACCTCCACTTCAAAACAAGGGAGTTCTAAGCCACCCCCTTATGGTAAGAACTCATAATGACTCACCTCCCCCACCCCTCCCTCTGCCCAACCTCATTTACCCCTAGGAGGAAAACTCTCCTTTCACGCAAGCACCTGGGCCACCATTACCAACGACCGCTGGGTGCTCAACATAATGTCCCAGGGATACAGATTTTCTTTTCACACCCTTCCAACCCCAAAAGGGTTCCCAGACCTACCTCCAAACCAGTGGGCAGAGGCTCAAAAGCAAATCCTTTCCCTGCTTTCTATGAGGACAGTAGAGCATGTCCCTGCAGAACAGATAGGCCAAGGTTTCTACTCCAGACTTTTTCTGGTGCCCAGAAAAGATGGTACCTGGTGCCCCATCCTCGATCTATCCATTCTAAACACCTTCCTGGTGATCCCAAAATTCAAAATGCTCACCCTCCAGCAGCTGCTACCCATGTTCTTTAAGGACGTTTGGCTAGCTACCCTAGATCTAAAAGAGGCCTACCTCCACATTCCTATCAGGGAATCATGCAGGGAATATCTCTGTTTCAGGGCAGGATCTCAGCACTTTCAGTTCTCTGCGCTTCACTTTGGCTTATCTACTGCTCCCAGAGTTTTCACAAAATGTCTGGCTCTGGCCTTTGCCTTTTGCAGACAAAGGAATATCTTGATTTACCCATACTTAGACGACTGCCTAATTCAGGCAGACAGCCAGGAAAAGCTTTTCAAGCACCTGGCCTTTGTAAACCCCCTACTAACCTCCCTAGGGTGCACTATCATTGAAAAGAAATCCAAACAAGTGCCCACCCGAAGGATTATATTCCTGGGAGTAAGCCTGGACACAGCATCCCAGATGGCATTCCTTACACCAGGAAAGCAAATTTTCATGACAGCCTACTTCTCTCAACTAGCCACCAGACCCCAGTTACCTGCAAGAAGATCCTGCAAGCTCTGGGGTTCATGACATCTTGCATACTACTCATTCCATATGCCAGACTGCATATGTGGAAACTTCAGTGGTACCTAAAAAGCCTTTGGTGTCAACACTCTCAAGACCTGGAGACTCATACCTATAATTCTTTGCCTCAGAAAACATTTTCTTTGGTGGGCAACAGCATGCTCCCACAACAACCTTTCTCACCACCCTCTGCTGCTCAGACCCTCACCACAGACTCATCAGACTATGCTTGGGGTGCACACCTGGATGATAGGTGCATACAGGGCCAATGCAGCCTGCAGCAAATCCCTCTGCACATCAGTCAAAAAGAGATGATAGCTGTCCAGCACACCTTGATAGCTTTCAAGCCCCTTCTCTCTCCAGGGGCTCTCCTGATCAAAACAGGCAGCACCACTGTGATGTGGTATATCAACAAGCAGGGAGAGACCTACCCTCTATGCAGGCTGGCCATGACCCTTTGGCACACAGCCTCCGCTGTGCAACTGCACCTGTTAGCACAATTCCTACCAGGTTCTGTCAACTCTCTGGCAGACAAATTAAGCAGAAATCTTCTGGACCCACATGCATGGCAGCTCAACAGAAGAACCTTCAGCCTAATAACTCAGAAATGGGGCATCCCGAAGGTCGACCTCTTTGCCTCCCACACCAACCATCAGTTCAGCAAATTCTGCAACAGGGAGCATCACTGCATGGCTTGGAAAGTGGATGCCCTGTCCTTCCCCTTGGTCAATCTGTCAGTCTCTGCCTTTCCTTCTCTACCTCTCATCCCCAGGGTACTGCTCAAAATAAAGGAGGAAAAACCAAGGACAATTCTTATAGCTCCAGACTGGCCTCGCCAGCACTGGTACCCCTTGCTGAGCAGCCTGTCCCGTCTGCCACCATGGCATTTTCCTCAGATTCCAAACCTCCTGATTCAGAGGGAAGGAGAATTCATGCATCCCCAATTGCAGAAACTCAGTTTGGCAGCTTGGCTTATTTCCTAACCCCCCCCCCCCGATCAATCTGCCAACCTCAGTAAACAGGTTCTAGATGTTATACACGAGGCCAGATGCCCTAGCACTAGAAAGTATTATGCTGACAAATGGAAAAGGTTCTGCACCTGGGTTCAGGCTAAGGGAGCCAATACGGCACAGCCCTCCCTCCCTCTCATCCTGGATTACTTATCTGACCTACTACACAGTGGCCTCTTTTTCTCCTCTATAAAAATTCATGCCTCTGCTGTCTCTGCTCATTTTCCCACTGAGCAGCCCCTTTTCTCACACCTTTTGATCAAACAGTTCATCAGAGGGGCTAGCAACTTAATGCCAGCTAGAGGAGCCCCAGCCCCAGCTTGGGACCTTAACTTTGTGTTGGAAAAGCTCAACCTGCCCCCCCCTTCAAACCAGCTTCTTCTGCAGAGCTAAAGATTCTCTCCTGGAAGACAGCTTTCCTTCTGGCCATCACTTCAGCCAGAAGAGTCTCCAAGCTGCAAGCGCTCATGGCTGGGGAACCCTTCATCATCTTCCATGTTGACAGGGTATCCCTCAGAACTAACCCATCCTTAATGCCCAAGGTGGTGTCCAGTGTGGCTCTTAACCAATCCATTCATTTGCCCACCTTTTTCCCTAATCCCCAGAACAAGGTGGAAAGGATCCTGCACTCTCTAGATGTGCACAGACAGCTCAGATTCTATCTAGACAGGACCAGATCCTTCAGAAAGTCTGATCAATTGCTGGTTAGCTTTGCTACAGGGGCAGAAGGCAAATCCATCTTCAAACAAACCATTTCCAAATGAATAGCACACTGCATCCATTTCTGCTACAAACAACATGGAAAGCCACCCCCAATAGGGGTCTGGACCGACTCCACCAGAGCGGCCTCCACCTCTGCAGCTTTCCTCAGAGGAGTCCCCACCAGGGACATCCTGGAGGCTGCCACCTGGACATCTGTTCACACTTTTACCAAACATTACCACCTGCCTCTCTTCTCCAAATCCAGGGCACTGTTTGCCTCTGCAGTCTTGCAGGGCATCCTAGCCAGCCCCTTGTTTTTTTGACTGCCCCCACCCTTTCCCTCAGCTTTGGGAATCAACCCAAATGTGATGACTGCTACAGTGAAACACGAAGAACATAGTACAGTTGTGTAC
This sequence comes from Protopterus annectens, assembly GCF_019279795.1. Lineage (NCBI taxonomy): Eukaryota > Metazoa > Chordata > Ceratodontiformes > Protopteridae > Protopterus > Protopterus annectens. The sequence continues at coordinate 535,994,915 of NC_056746.1, forward strand.
ACTTACCATAAATGTAGATGTTAGAGTGAATTCACTGTTGCAGTCCTGGTTTCCCTCTCTCCATCTCCCTTTTCTTCTCTTTCCTTACAAGGGACATATTGGTATTTACTTCCTACTGCTTGGGTTCTTCCACCAGAACCTGGCTCCTACTTGGGGGCTCCTGACAGGTTAGGGCAAGAAAAACTTATGTAATGGCGTCAGCTGCCTTACTTTATACTACTGACGACTTGACGTCAATCCTGAAGCGACAGCAACCAAAGCAGAAATATTAAGCCTGTGGTATTAGGGCCGGCCGAGGGCTACCCTGGCAGGGATAACCCAAATGTGATGACTGCAACAGTGAATACACTCGAACATCTACATTTATGGTAAGTGTACAGAACTGTACTTTCAGTATCCAAGGACCAAATGTGAAGAATATTTTTTTACCAAAAGGACTTTAATATTTAAAAAACAAGTACTTAGGATTAGCACTTTTGTCTAATCTAATCATCACCAGAACTTACAGTAGCTTATTCTCTACTTCTTTTTATCCGTTCATCAGTCACATTACAAAAGAAGTGTGTACTTATGAAATGACAGTTCACATACAAATCCTTACAGACCATCCTAAAATATTAAAAAAAAGAAATGAAAAAAACTGTTGAGAAGAAAAAAAATCACAACTTGCTAGCTTTTATCTTATGGCTACTGTTAATATTAACACAACTATTTAGACCAGAACTTACAGTGGAATTTGTCCTTGGCTGCCACTGCACCTCTTATTTCAAAAACAGTTCTCCAGTTCCCACCTGTCTAACAAATAGTAAAGCCTAAAATAAATGTTTAAAAATTAAACATTTTACTCTATGATTAGCTAAAATGTTTAATTTTTAAACATTTATTTTAGGCTTTACTATTTGTTAGACAGGTGGGAACTGGAGAACTGTTTTAGAAATAAGAGGTGCAGTGGCAGCCAAGGACAAATTCCACTGTAAGTTCTGGTCTAACATTTTACTCTATGATTAGCTAAACTGCGGTAATGGTGCTGCGGTAGCATTGTCGCCTCATAGCAAGACGTCCCGTTCGATTCCCAGCTAGAGTGTCTTCTGTGTGGAGGCATACGTGAATGGGGGGTGTCCCTTCGTTGAAGGTTGTGTGTCAGGGCTGGTAACCCGGTACATAAAAATCCACTACCAATCATTAGCGGACCGGAGTTCCTCTGTGGCGACCCCTAACCGGGAAAAGCCGAAAGACACAATCAAACAAACTCTATGATTAGCTAGGGTAATAATACAGTCATTGTTGACCTTCTCTCATCCTGGCGGAATGGTTTATTTGCAGCACAGATATACAGCAGTACATCTTATTTTTTTCAGAGAATAAGTAATAAATAGTCATATATTATCAAGTACTTCAATTTCTGTTTAGCTGTTGACATGGAAATACTCAGAAGGAAACTGTTGTACTTTAGATACAAATGTTATTTTCTTGCAGAAGCACCCAGTTATTTTTGCATAAATTAAAACCAGAGACAAAAGGCACATCTGATTATCCCATCCACTCACTGTGGCTGGTTTCTGTTCTGAAACTTATGCTAATGTCGGTATCATCAACATCAAAGTACTTTGTATGACCCTTTTTCAGTCTCTCCATGTATTGCTTCGGTTCCATATGAGTGATAAGCCAAACATTTGGTACCTGTCATTTGCAGAATCTTGACTGAATAAGCCCCTCTGGGGTGTAGTAGAGGGTTAGCAAAGGATATTACAGCATTACGGATGTGATTCAGCTGCTGGACTAAACTTTGAGTACAAAGGTGAATCTATGGATTCATTTGATTTAAGAGGTACTAGTGAAGTTTATTGATGGCAGTGTAGTTGTTCTTGTCTAAAGTACCCCTTTGTTCCAGAGCTTTTGTGGGCCACTTCTCTTTTTTACTAAAGACATTGAAATGCATGACAAGTATTTGGTACATCTAAGGACACAAGTAAGTGGTATAACTCAGTAGAAGGATGTGGATATAGTTCTGCAGAAACTAATGACGGTATGTTTTGTGTTTAGTCCTAAGAGTTAGGAAAGAAATGCAGGGAGCAAAATGAAGCAATTCAGACTGCACATCTTGGTTTTAAATTGAACAATATTGGAAAAATGCATACTTGGCCATTTGTTTTTATATTAAAAAGATTGTCAGGTGCAAGCAGTAAAACATGCACGTCACTCTGCCAGTCTTTTAAAAAATGCTAAAGAAGGGTGTAGCTGTTGTGATGCCCCTGCACTGGCCCAGTAATCAAGGAGCCTTTATTCTCACCACTAGCATCAGTGAGAGACGTGCACATTGGGAGGATGACAAGCACACACACAGTGAAGTACAATTTCCCTTAAGAGCACACACAGATCATAGTCAGTCTCTTTCTCCAGATCCCCAATAAGACTCCCCACTGGCACAGCTATAGGGTTGACATCTCAGCCGAGTGGTCAAGTGAAAACCTTCAGCACCCTCTCTGTCCAACCAGTGCTTCGTGTCCCTACCCAAGTAGCTGACACACGTGCACACACACACACACACACACACACACACTTTGTGATTTGATCTGTATACAATCACACAGCCATTCCTGGGGAAGGCTGGCACAGGTTCCCTAGCTGTGCCCCCTTCTGCAAAGACTAAAAGGTAGTTAGCACTGCCACCAACCAGCTCTTATCAGCTACTATAAGGCCCTTCCCAAAGGGTGACCAAGTCTACGGTGCAATGTTACTATTATCGAAATGGTAAGTGTGTCCAAGACTTGAAGGCAATTTAGGAGTGGCCTGTACAGTGTTACCAAATACATATGCAAGTACTGTAAGAGGTTAAATATCTCTAATCAAACCATTTAATAATAAATAATAAAAGCACAAGACAATACTCAATAACTCAATACAGTGACAACAGAGTTCAGAATCACAGGAAATATTTTAAAACAACATTGCAGGACAGTCTCACATAAATAAAGAAAACATCTAGACTACTCTTGCTATATTCCTATCTCTAAGAGAAATACTATGATGTAAGTCTTGCTTACAGAGCAAGGCAAGTGCTGGTGAGAGGATGTTTGTAGGTCCAGAGACAAATACGAACTGCACTGGCTCACTCTCTGAGATAGTTCTTAAATTAATAATATACATTACTGCTGGGTTAGGTAGATGACATCACTGTTTGACACCTGCCTCTAGTTCCCAGGCTAAACAGATACCAACAGAATTTAACATATCTATATGAAAAATACTGGTCTTGTAGAAGTTGACAGTTGTCTCTTAGAAGCTTGCCTGAAACTGGAAGTCGTAAAACAAATAAAAATTTGACATTTTAAACCTAGTAATTATTTCTGTCTTAAGATAATAGAAAGAAACTGTAGCTGTAGACATTCTGGCTTCTAGCTGTGGTAACGCAGTTGTAAAACTCATAACTTATTTTCTCAGAGTTCGCAAGTTAACTCTGTATGTCCCAGTTTGTACTATGAAAACATATATTTGCAGAGGTATATATATTTCTGCTCTTTTCCAGCAGGATGCACTGTGGTTACATTTTTGAAGCACAGCACATAACATACAGGTTACTTGGATCATATTAATATTGACAATGACATAGAATTATTTACAGATTTCTAGCTAGCTGGGCTGGCAGCCTTCACAGCTGTTTCAAACTCTTTCATCTGAAGAGACTTCAGCACAGTTGAGATATTTCTAAAAATGATGTCACAAGGCATTGAAAAGCCATTCATCTTTGTACAAACATAATTCAGTATCATGTTTTACAAATTGACGTTTTTTTTTAATAAACATCTTTATTAAATTATCACATATGACATAGGCAATTTTACATTGATATAAATAAAAAACAACTTTGACACAGCTTTAGTTGCAAACATTTTACATCATGGACAGCATTGAAACAACTGCAGCTGAAAACATTATACATCACTTATAATCTATCCAGTTACTGTCAGTTAAGTCACAAGTTGACATATTATATAAAACTAGAAATACAAAAGACTTAAAAAAAAAAAAATCATTCTAAGTAAGTCCATGTCTTTAAAACACATTTTATCCAGACCACCCCTCTTGGCTCTTCCTTAATTTTATCTGAAACACAGAACAAAAACATTGAACAAAGAGCATATCTGAGAATGCTTGAATAATGCATTATTAATAATCAGTGTTGTGTGCACACACACACACATACATATGTGTATATAGGAATGTGTGTTTGTGTGTTATATATATTTTTATAATACAGTGACGCAATTTTTTGTTGTACCTTTATCAAAAAGAGTTGCATGAAATACAGGAAGCCCAGTATACAATCACGAAACAGGGATATATCTCCCTGGAACTGAAGAGGTCCTATCCAAGATTCTTTTTGTAAGTTTTCCATGGTCTGTTAATCCTCTCAATACATCCATCTCCAGAACTGTATTGTCTGGAATTTTCCAGTTTTGCTTTCAAATTGTACACCCTTTTACTAATGAAAGATAGTTTGTCACTCAGTTCATTTACTAAATCAGGGCAACCTAAAATGACCTTCCAGAGAACTTTTTTTAATAATAGTGCTGTCCACTATAACTGAGAGGAAGAGCTCTCGTATAATCATTTTTATTTCTTATACTAGTAATGGGACTACTGCGGTGGTGGTGCTGTGGTAGCGTTGTCGCCTCACAGTTAGACGTTGCCCGTTCGATTCTCTGTTAGAGCGTCTTCTGTGTGGCGACATGCGTGAACGGGCGTTCCTTCGTTGAAGGTTGTGCGTTAGGCCTGGCAAGCCAGCACGTAAAACTCTACTGCCAATCATTAGCAGACCGAAGTTCCGCTGTGGCGACCCCTAACCGATAAAAGCTGAAATACACAAACAAACATACTAGTAATGAAACTCACAAGTGTGGAATATGGTCAAACACAAGATATCTGTGCACAGCATTCATGTTCAAGAATCGGTTTATACTTTTCATCAGTTTCTTGTCTCACTTCATCCACAATGTCACAATACAATTTTTTTGTCATTAAACTTCAGATAGTGTAATAAAGTTGTTAAGGTCTTTACAAAAAATGTCATCTGTAACTTGCTTAGCTAGATTACTTGCTTGGCTGTTAATAACATTCCTTTTAACATGTATAGGGCATTCAATAGAGGTGTAGGCATAATTATTTCTAATAATATAGTTTCCAATGCATGTTAGTAGAAAATTATTTAGTATGCTTGATACAGAAAATGTCAGTGTCCGAAAATGTGCACTGAAAAATTACTACATTTGAATGTAAATTGTAAGAAGCCAGGTCCTCTTTCTAGATTTTTTGTAAGGAAATCATATACTGCAGTCCCCATCTATCAAGTCAAAAAGCATTTAATAAATGTATCATACCTCAGTACTTTTAACTTCTAACTCCCATTCACATAATAACAGATTTTCAAATGTTACAGCCACTGCTGTTCCCATGGGATCCCCACAAACTTACTTAAAATACTATCCTCAGAAAATAAAATTATGCGTGACAAAGACTAATAGTTATGTGTTTATCTTGTCATTAGAAAAATCTGTGACATTAGAAAGAAAACTCCTAACTATATCATATCTGACTATATGTGTTACAACTCCCTATAGTGAGGTAATGCCTATTGCCCTAAAAAAAAAAGTATTTTTCTTAACATCAATAACATTTGCTAGTTTTCGTTCCTCCAAAATATCAAAAACATCTCTAAAAAAGACGGTACTGTCTGTACCACCTTATTTAAGTATTTGTGTACATAAACAGTAGTGCATTCAATCTTACTGTCATTTGCTGGAATGACTACCCCAATCTTGGGATGTTGTATATATAAAAAGCTGTAAGTATCCATGTCTGTGAAGCCAGAATGTAATAGGCTGAGCAAAACCAGATCAACTTGCTGGTTTGCCACGTTAATATTTTCTGTAGTTGGTGTATAAAAATACTTATATATTTTCTTCTTGCAAGTGCAGTTATCTTTGATAACCATATTACTACACATTTCATCTTTTGTATTCAGACACTTAGTGATGAGGAATTCATGATTTAAGTTGATGAAGTATTTTTCTGGTGGTGAATCTAAATTGTTTGTATGGCAGCCTTGGAGATGAACTCATAAACTGCAAAGCAGGTACCAAAATTAGATTAAAAATACTATGTTGTCTACAAAACTTTATCATTATTCAAAAACTTCAAAATGCACAAAAGATTCAACTTGCATACATATAATCTCATCTTTTGGGGTCTGCACTGAATTCCTGTCTGTAAAGATATGAAGGAAAGGCCTTTTCCAACAACTTTCTTATTAAACGTAAAGAAACTTAAACTGATTCCATTATATTTGAATTTTGAACTCCAATGCTCCTTTGATAGTTCCAGTTGTTGCAATGGCATTTGCTGTAAATTGTTCTGTTGGAAAGAAAAGATGAAAACTCTGCACTCTCTGTGATGGGTGTGTGTTGGATTTCAGACCTAATTGATCTTCTCTTGCCATCTCTACATGAAGCTCTGTTCTGCTGTTATAATATACCTATAGTTATTTAGCTACATGTATGTGTGTGTGTGTGTGTGTGTGTGTGTGTATATATATATATATATATATATATATATATATATATATATATATACACACACATATATATATATATTTGCGTGTGTGTGTATAAATCTATCTATATATCTGTATATTTATATATACACATGCCTCTGTGTATATTTGTGTATGTATATATATATATATTTGCATGTGTGTATAAATCTATCTATATATCTGTATATTTATATATACACATGCCTCTGTGTATATTTGTGTATATATATATATATATATATATATATATATATGTATATATTTGCATGTGTGTATATAAATCTATCTATGTATCTGTATATTTATATATACACATGCCTCTATGTGCATATTTGTGTATGTGTATATATATATATATATATATATATATATATATATATATATATATGTGTGTGTGTGTGTGTGTGTATGTAATGTATGTTTATATAGGCTTCTTCTCCAGAGACTCTTACTTCATCATAATGTCTTTCATGACTGGAGGAGGAATGTTGATCTAATTATTCCGAGCGACTTGTTTTGGAAGGTTGTATTTCACAGCGTGCTGATTTGTCTGTGTTCAGTTTCTTAATCTTACAGTTGAGAAGGAGTAATCTAATTGTGAAGAAAATCATTTAGTTTGGATTTCAACTTGAGAACTGTTGAATCTCAGCCCAAACAGAAATGTTCTGTTAATCATATGATAACTGGCTGGATAAACTGATTTTTATACACCCTTTTTATCCACAACTTGGAAGGTATTAAATACAGAAGCGTTACAGATTATAATGTGATAAATGAGGTGCATATTGCAATAGTAATGTCATTAAGGATAGTATAGTTTAACAATGTCTCAACAAGTTTCAGCACAGCTTTTGAGAGCTTGTATAATAGTAATGCTGGCAGCATGTGGAAGGATATTAGTTTTTCCAAAGACACTTGAGCCACATTAAATAGGTTTGCTTTTTAATGTTTTTTCATTTTAAGGTGCTTCTTTAAACAAATGTTGTTTGCATTGATATAGACATGTTCTGGTAAGGCGCAAAGGTCAATAAATCTTTTCTGATGTACATAATTTGACAATCTAGGCCTGTTTTCATTAATATGGTAATGATCTGTGGTTAACTCATAGAGAACGACTTGTGGAGGGGGGTTCACGCACAACCTTGGAGCATCCAAGGATTTGGGTAGTATGGTTATAGAACAGAATGAGATAACATAACTGATAAGAAGGAAGCATATTTCAGTATTCTTAGAGATTGTTTTTTTTTACTAGCCAAATTTTCTCTGACCTCCGTTGGAACTATCAGAGTGTCCATTTCCCACATCTTTCTACTACGTTCATGTTTCCTGAATTAATTTGATTGATTGATTGATTGAAAATTAGGACTTACCTGTTGATCAGATGGCCTGATTTGAAGGATTGAGCTTCTTTTCTGAAGGAGTTTCTGAGCTGGGCATAACTTATGGAGTTGAATGGGTTACCAAAAGATCTGAACCCTGGCTTAAGTGTGGTCTATTTGGTAGGATCTACTTTTGGGGTCATAAATGAAGCCGCCAAATAGAACCAATGAACTGGTCTAAATTGCCATTTGCTGCAAGAATTAAAAGGGATGAAACAAAAAAATGAAAATGAGCAGGCTTGGAATCATCACAGACTAGCAGCACACAGCACATTTAAGTTGTTGTAAGACTATAACTGAAGGGCAACAGTAGCTGCTTACAACATTGCTGGATGTACCGGAGAGAGTCAAAGAACCTCTGCACTGAGCACTCTGTGGCTTGGGTTTAAGTAACTGAGACAGAGAAGAGATTCAGCAGAGCAGCTAATGGGTAGATTGTGTGGATAGGTTTGAGAACTTTCAGCAAGCTGGTGGAGCACAGAAATTGCTGGTGTAGAAATTAATAAGATGGTGATCGGGGAGTAACCCAGGAGTTGGCATTGTGTCACACTTTGTTTAATGTGCTTTTGTTTGCTGCTCCTAGCAGTCTGTGTAATGAAGTGAGCCTGTTTACCCCTGACATGAAGATGCATGGTGGTAAAGGACTGGGAACTGTGTGACAAAAGATGCCTGCCATGTCAGTATAGTGATCAGGGAAGGGGCAGCTTGTATTTAATGCAGAAAAGTACAAAGTTGTGCTGCTGACAAACATGAAACCAAAACAATACTTCGGGAGGTAGGGATAACCTTGGATGACTAGAAGAGGTACACTCTGATTGTTCAAGAATGAACCACTGTTTCTAAGACAGCAGGTCAGTGGCAACTGTAACCTCCATGTTTGGATGTATAACATTAGCTGTGGCCTTCAGAAAATTTGAGGTTATTTTTCCATAACAGATGTCATTGGCAAGGCCTGTCTTGCATTATTATGTGGAATATCAGAGGACGAAACTTATGAAGGCTCTTAAAGTGGTCAGAGGAGGTCAAAACTAAGCAACCAGCATAATCATCCATATATGCTTGTGGAGACACATGACCTAGATTTATGTGTAGTCTGGGGGAAGGAAGGGTCAGAAGGAACAGATTCTGGTTCTGTAGAATACCAAAAGGCAGAATTTGAAGAGCCTAATAGGAAATGTTTGTGTTTATTTTTATGTTGGGAGGTGGGTTACAGTTCGACATGACTGACATAATGTGAAGATCTTTACAAGATTGCTACATTTCCTCTTGGAAAGAGTGGTGAACCTATAGAAGTTCTTCCATTCTTGGGTTGTAGAATGCAGTGCTGAAGAGGCCAGAAGCATTGGGATAGATAGTGGCAGCAGAAGGTGGGCACATTGTGTCAGCTTTGTTAGGGATTAGCTCTGGAGTCAGATATACTCTGTAGGCAGGGTGGACTCCTTCCATTGAGTAAGGCTTACTGCTTACATTTCTAGTATTCTGGGATTGTGTACCTTCTAATAAGCTTACCACTGTTGCTAGGTGCTTATCTGCTTTCATTCCTTGGTAGATCTACGTTCTGAGTTACGGTATAGCGATTAGACCAGCCTTGCAGAGTTTCATATCCTTAATCTACTGTTCTAGAAAACCTACTGAATGCTAGAGCCCCTAGATAGTGCAGCTACTTACTGTTACATTCATGCTTTATTCCAGATAAACTATGCAAAATTTACTTGGAATGTCATAAAACCCAGGAAAGGCATGGTAACTTTTATGGAATGTAAATAGGCACATTTGAGTGGTGACAGTATCTTGTTAAGATGCTATTTTTCAATTTTAAAAGTAATAAGTTACAAAGTACTCGACTAACATTGAAATGTAGAAATGTATTTGATTTGCATTCAAAATATGACTTTCAAACTAAATGCCTGTTGAGAAGAAGACTTGACCATCCTAGGATTCATTCATATCCTCCTCACTCTTGGTGATTGCTCATTGCTGACAGACACACACACACACACACACAGACACACACACACACACACACACACACACACACACACACACACACACACACACACACACACACACACACACACAAACACACACACTCCTGAGTTGGATACCACTCTTGTAAACACTGAGGCATACACTTGCACACAAAGTATAATGCACACAAAAATCCATACTTTTGATTGCCTACATGTCATGATTCCTCTTGTGGGACCACCCAGGCACATGCATGCATGCACACACACACACACACACACACACACACACACACACACACACACACACACACACACACACACACACACTCATTCACACTCCAACAGATAGGCATATACACACTGGTACACACTTCACCTCCACAGCTTCGCTAAGCTTACCTGCACTGCAAAGACTCCCACAGGTGTGTAAAGATTCCTAGAGTTTTACTAGGCTAATGACACAGAGGTGCCTTTCTAAGCCTAACCAAGTTTCTCCAAAAGAATAATGTTGTTCTGTATCCACATAGGACATTGAGGGCCAGGCATTTATAAGCAACCTGTGTCCATAAGGGACATGGATACATAAAATTCCTATTCCTGCTCCACTTGGTGACAGCCTTGTTTGTATAGTGGTCACTTTTCCTTCTTGAGTAAAATCTTCCTCTGCCAAGCAGTTCTGACTCAGATAAGCAAATCAGAAGCCACAAACATTTCAGGGAGAGAGCACATGGCTAATGAGTATTGGACACTCCCCCAGACTGCTGCATTAGCATGTGGTTTCACCTGTGAGGGGAAAATGTCGGAGGGAGAGCAGTGTATGAATCAGAAAGGCTTAGTAAGATGCATAAACCTTCCAAATTAAGGCTTCCACATCGATGTAAGCCTTTCAGAATAATTTTCCTTATTAGAAATATGTTTTGTATAATTTTAATAAAAGAAGATATTGTGTAAAAGTTAAAAGCATAAAACCATCAGCATGTAATCCTGTAAAACTGCTTTTCAAGGCCTTTGTAAATGAAGTGGAAGTTCTGATTAGTAAAGTTAACTGTAAAAATGAACGATATTTCCAATAAAAGATGTACCTTTTATTACATTGCATTTCTCAGTGCCCCCTCCTGGTGAGCTGCAGAGATGGCTTCTGCCTCCTCCTCCTCTAACGTGGAAGAAGAAGATGAGAGCCTAAAGGGATGCGAACAGTATGTGCAAAAACACAACATCCAACAGCTGCTGAAAGAGTGCATTGTGAACCTGTGCATAGCAAAACCAGACCGCCCCATGAAATTCCTTCGAGAGTACTTTGAAAAACTGGAGAAGGTCAGTAAACATATGAAAAATGTCTTTTTGCTGAAAGGGTTTGGTGTAGAACTCCTGTTTCAGTTTAGAATGATTTTTGATTTGTATCTTTCTTGAAAGAAGTCTCCTGCTTTGTTTTTAATCACAGAGTCAGTCATTTGAGTCACCAGATGTTTAGAAATAATAAATTTAGATTTTTCTAATGTAGTTTCAATTTTTGTGTGTTTTGTGAAGGTTGTAAGGTTCTAATTATGTGCATTAGCGTTAAGGTCTGCTATCCCCACAATTCTTCAGGGATTCATTTGTTAGTGCACATTTTCCGCTCTTTTTCATAATTACCTAATGAAGATCTGTGTTTGGAGTATTTTATGGTCTTCTGCTATGATTATAGAGCACAATGTCATCAAGTCAAGGTGGTTTCACCTAATCAAGTCTGACAGCGGGAGCAGGACGGATACAAACATAAATATAATCCTGAATCACATAAAACAGGGAGGGGGTCAGAACTGCTGTGTAGAGTTCTGGAAATAGTACAAATAATTTATTTGTAAAATATTGTTTTGCACAGCCGACTCTTCACATGGTTACTGTGTAATTTGTCTCTGCAGGAGGTAGTCAGTCTAACACATTTTCCCTCTTATTTAGTTATTTTTATGATAGTTCAGCTTGAATCTGCCCCATGATTATTTGGAGCATAGTCTTGCTTCCTCTGTTTCTTCTGGCAGATCATTCTTTAAATCTGTTGTTTTTTCATTGGTTTAATTTTTTCTGTTATCATAAATAGAGAAATGGTGGCAGTGTGCTCAGGGGAGCACCAATGTTTCTGTATTTATTATTGTAGATCATCTTTTTACAGGGAAGCCCCAAGTTGAATTTTAAACTGATTGCAGGGAAATGTGGCTAGGGCAATCGGGAAGACTTAACTTCTCTTCAAGAGTCCTGGAATATTTAATATCCACCTAAACTACCACCAGCCTAGGCATCTGTGAATTTCAGTTAAGGCCATGTGAAGGTAAACTACCACCAGCATAGGCATCTGTGAATTTCAGTTAAGGCATTGTGAAGGATGGCAACTGAGGAGCACAGCAATTCTTCCAAGAAACAGTCACTGAAGACTCCCCTCTACATTTAAAATACCCACAAGCACACACTATCTAATAAGAACAAAAATGTTTTACTTAGTTACTCTTTTTTTTTCCTTTTAGTGTCCTTTTAAACATTAGTGATATGAAGTGGGTTTATATATACATATATACACAGATATATATATATATATATATATATATATATATATATATATATATATATATATATATACATACACACATGCACAGTCCACCCACAGGTTTAGCAAAGTCAGCAATAGTCCAGCCTTTCTCAGACACTTTTTCTTGCAAGGTCATATTTCACAAATATGATTTAATGCTTTATAGTCTCCAATTTATTCAGTAATTTCCCTATGTTGCTGGTTTTCTTCATCTCCATCTTGCAGTATAAGATGGGGTTCAAGCCCAAGGTAGTCCTGCTTCGTCTAGTCAACTCCTGTGCTATTTTCTGTCTCAAGCATTTTCCTTTGGAACATTGGAAAGTATTTCACTGGCAAAGTCTCTATATAAGCTGTATTGTCAGAAGAATGAGAACCAGAGTCCCCTTTTGTTTCCTTGCTCACTTTTTTTCTTTTTTGATAAACGTTTTTTATTTCTTCCGTAGCCTTTTCTACAGCAGCAGTGCATTTAATCCTCAAGGAAAGCCTATTCTGAAGACAGCTGGATACAGCAGCTTGAATCCCACACATGCCTCTTGACATTTCATGATTGCAGAGATAAATATGCTTCTCTTCTGTGTAGTATACAGTGAATATTCATTTCCACAAATGCACTTCTGTCTGTGATTTTTAATATTTTCCCTTCTGCCACAATTTTGTCTGGATCAACTCTTTCTGATGCTGTGATTGCTAACCCACGTCATGGTAGGGTTACCACCTGTCCCACTTTGCGAGGGACAGTCCCTTTTGGGCAGTTGTGTCCTGACAAAAAATTGTAAAAATGGCAAATGTCCTGCGATTTTAGGACAAATTTATTTCCTATATTTTATGTAATAGTTGCATAAAACAGTTATTCTGTATCTACAATACCTAAATGTTATAAGAAACAGAATAAGCAACTAAAAATGCTACAAGAATAAGCTTTTATTTAGGCAAAAAAGTTAAGTTCCAACCTTTGTACTGACCATGGGTATGTGTCGGCCTGTAAAATCTGATGTTTTTACCAAAAATGTCCCACTTTGGCCATTTGAAAAGGTGGCAACCCTACGTCATGGCTGCTTTCTAATGGCCAGCTTTGGAGCATACACTCATCGTGCCCTGTCAGTTAATGAATCCTGCTATGGAATACTAGTCCAGTTGCTTATTTGTGCTTTCATAAAATTAATACAATCTGTTCATTCCAGTTTGTATGGTACAACAACAAATCTCAGGTTTTCTCTGTGCACTGTCTTCTAACTCCACCATTTTTGCAGCAGTTCTTCTTAAAAAGACTCATACTCAGCTAGCATTTACTCCATTTGAGCCTCTGGTTTTATCACTTCATCTAAATGGCTATATAAAGCTTCTATTTTTTCAGCCTTTTGTTACTTGAGTAGATATATGCCTTCAATGTTTCATTTATTTTAATCACGTCTGAGTACATTTGATTCATTTTTCTCCTCTAAGATCTGTGTGGCATGGTGGGTTAGTGCAGTGGGCTATAGGTGAGAGGGGCTCAGGTTCGAAACTTGGCAGAGGTGTTCATTTGGGTGAGAGGTTGGCATAATGGTTAAGGTGGTTACATTACAGACACAAGGTGCAGCATTTGATTCTCACATGGGGTAATTGTCTAGGCTTAAAATGGCCCACAATGACAGCCTAGTACTACTCTGTGAACCTAAATTAAGGGAAATTATCTCTTGTACCAAAGCTGAAGCTTGAACTGTTTTTTTTTTTTTTTTTTTTTTTTTTTGCTGAACAGCTGCAGGATAATCCCAGCCAGTGTTTTCTCTTAAATTGTTTTGGTTGATTTTGTTTTATGTTCTCTCTAAATTTTTTCTTTGCTGGCATCCAAGCAGTGTACTACCTGTCCAGTAACTGAATTTTACCGAAGCTGAAAATATCACTGGCCCTTATTTCACAGGTTAGTTTTAGAAGAAGTTAATAGGTCTGCTTCTTCTTAAGCAGTTAACTATGCCCTGATCTGGCAGGCCTCTTTTTACTGACACACGGTCCAAACAGGAATGCTTGTTACTTTCATGGTCTTTGAGTCTTAATTTGAGAAATAGGTAGTAAGGTTGTTGATGCTCCCTTAAGATTGAAGCTTCCCTTTATTTGTTTGCAGATATACTTACTTTTTTGTAAGAATATGATCGCCTTCCTTCCTGCAACATGGTCACAAGTTTCACATTTGTTTAACACCTTTATTGAATTATCACTTAAGACATGGGCAGACATACATTTACATAAAAGAAAACAAACCCATGCTAACATGTTCCAAGTTACAAAAATTATATACATTCACATATATTCTTTTCTATAACCATCATCAATCCAACACCAAATAAATTGCTGAATTCCTGTGTTCCCATAAACCTCACTCCTCCTCTAAAACATTATTCTGCATGTCTTGTTCCCACAATTTCAATTTTTGCTTTGTAATTTGCTCCTACCCTTTTCTAAAGATTCCAGTTTGGTTATCTCTGTTACATTATTCAATACATCGGGTATAGTTAGTTTAGACTTAGAATTCCATTTTCTAAAAATTGCTTTTTGATAGCCACAATAATTTAAATTTAACAGGACAATTCAGATCCTGATTCAAGCTAAAAAATATATATATTTTCCGTAGTTAAGCCTGTTTGCTCACTTAATATTTCTGACAGAGTACTCTGTAGGGAATTTGTAAAGTCTTCCAACTCATTACACTCCCAAAGCATATGTTCCCAGTTACCTCTTTCTTCCCAGTCACACCTCCAACATTTGGCATCTACCTGAGGGAATGTTCTTTGGAGTCTGCCTGGGATATAAAAGTACCTCAGCAAATACTTCCAAGCAAAAATCCTGAATCTTCTAGAGTTTGTTGCATATTTGGTAGATATACATACATCCTGCCATTGTTTCCTCATGAATTGCTTATCCAATCTCCTTTCCCAATTTTTGTCTAACCTCCTCTGATTGATTACTGTAGTTATTGTGCGATAATTTATAAGCCCTATAGTTATCCCTTTTTAAACAGCAGTTTCTGTTATAGATTCAAATAAAAACTCTTATCAGATCAGGCCTTTCACTTAGATTTCCATATCCCTTTTTATTTGCCTGTACTCTGATATCAATCCCTGATAGGGAAGGCAGTCTTTAGCCTGCAGTCCAAATGTCTTCTCGGCCACTTCTCATTCTACTACCTTTCCTTCTCTAATTATTTGCTCCAAATACCTTTGTTCCTTTGCCAGTTTTCTCCAGTAAGTTCCAGCTCCCTTTTGCTGTATTCTTACCCATATCAGCAAAATCTCCTTTCTCCATTCTCATGTTGGCTTAGTTTTTATTATTTTTTGCTACTTTGTGTATAATATTCTGTATGTTATTCTCCTTAAGGATCTGCATCCTGGTGACAGCAGCCGACGCAAGACCCAAGACTTTGGAATTCAGGCCGGCTGAGGGCAACCTGCCAGCATGATTACCCAAATGTAATGACTGCAACAGTGAATAACACCCAAACATCTACATTTATGGTAAGTGTACACAACTGTACTTTTCCAAGGTTTTGTATTATCTTTTGTTTAGTCTTTTCCCACATATCCTTAGCTGCCATAGCAGAATCCTTCTCAATCCATACTCCTGAATATTTCATTTTATTGTGCCCATTAAATATGGGTATTGCTGAACAAATTCATCTGTGCGTGCATAGTTTACAGTTATAGCCATTTTTTTTGTCTTCATTAATTTTATATCTTGAAAAGACTTTAAAACTGTGTCAAAATGTTCCGTAGTATTGAGATGTCCTTTTCTGGTTTTATCATGTGCAAAATATTGTCTGCAAATAAAGCCAACTTTTCTTGATTACCATACCAATTATGCCCTTGAATTCCTGAGTCCCTTATTTTCTTTGTAAATAGCTCTAAATATAAAACAAAAAGGAAAGAGGACACCCCTGCCTGGTTCTTCTCTATAGGCGCAACTTGTCAGAGCGGAACCCTCCCACTTCAAATTTTACCTTCAATCACACATTTATTCTAATTAACCTTATTTTTGTATCAGGGAATGCAAATTCTTCCATTGCCTTACTTATAAACTTCCAGTTTAGTCTGTTGAATGCTTTCTCTGCATAGAGACCCATCAAGATCAACATTATTTTCTTATATTCTGCTTCCCTCTGGATCATGACTATACTATGAATGTTCTCAAATATTTGCCTTCCCTCCACAAAACCACATTGAGCCATATCTATTAATGTTTGCAACACTTTTGCCATTTGTTTAGCTCTTATAGAAAAACACTTCATAATCATGGTTTAAAATTGAAATGGGCCTATATGAAGCTGGGTCTGATGGGTCTTTGCCATCTTTAGGTATTACAGCCACCACCACATTCTTCTAGGATGTTGGTGCTTCTCCTCTGTTTCAAAATAATGTTAAGCAAAACCTTCTGGATCTTCATCACTTACTTCCTCCTAGTTTCCAAACTTCCACAGGAATGCCAGCTACTCCTGGAGACTTTCCTGCAAATTGATTATATATCACTGTTTTTATCTCAATTACTCCTATCTAAACAGTTAGTTGTTGAGTCTCATCTGCTTCAGTTTGTGTTCTTTCTTGATTTTCACATTTCTCTGCTTTATCCAAATGTTCATAAAATTTCTCTAATATCTGTTCAGGATCTCTGGTTATTTTCTTGTTATAGGCTCCCTAAGTTTGGCAACAATCCTAAGTCACTGTTCTAAAAGTTTTTGTGCTCTGAAATTATCAAACAGCAGTTGCTTAACAGGAATCTTTCTAAACTCATGCAAATTACCCAGATACTCCTTTATTTTGTGGTTAGCAATCTGCAGTTGCACTCTTCTTGTTCTGTGAGATTCCCCTATTTTTAAACTCCTAGATTTGTAGTGTGTAATAGGCTAATGACCATTAGGGCCCTTATAAGCCTAACTGTGCAACCTAAATGTGACCCAAAAAGTTTGATTTATTTAGGGGGTGATTTACCGACTGGCTCTGTCCATCAGAGGTATAGGAGCCAGTCCAGAGGTGAATTTCCAGTTACCCATCCATTGAAACAGCCACCCTTACATGGAGCACCTGGATTTGAACCAGAGACCACTTGATCTGGAGGCAAATGCTCTACCGCTGAGCTGTACCCCCATTTCACATTTCATTTTATCCCACTCACTAACTGTAACATAAAGAAATTTCTACCATCCTTGATAATTCTTGAATAATTTACACTACCCATTCCTTAAAAATTCATCTTTTTTTAACAGGTAGGTGGGGAACCGCCAATATTTCATTTTTACTTCATTACCCTGAATTTTTGTCTTCATTGTTATTGGTGCATAATCTGAAGTAGTTATTGATGTTTGTCACAGCTTTCAGTTAAATGTGCATGTTCTTTTGAAATATAATTTTGTCTTGTCTAACCCAAGTACGTACCGTGGGGAATAATTTAGAAATTCTCTGACTGCTTCCTACTGACTTCACATTGTCTATACCAAATATTTTCATATAGTTCTTCAGAAATCCACCCTCTTTTGTTATATTTTCCCTTCCGGGTCTGCCAGATACATCCTCACTGTTGCAAATCAAGTTCCAGTCCCCACCTATAAGTAATATTCCCTGCTGAAACTAATTATTTCTCTCAAAATATTCTCAAGTTCCATAATAGCAGTTTTAGGTGGAACATGCATATATGCCAGCATTATCTTTCTCCCTTCCAGTAACCCTTTACTACCACAAATCTACCATTATTATCCTTTTCCCCCTCTTCTATCACTGTTGGAGTTAATCTTGCAATTAGTATAAGAACACCCCGCTTCCTCTGTCCATGATTTTCAACTGAATATCCATCCTGAAATTCTCTCTTTTATCAGTTTCACATGCTCAGTTCTTTCCATATGTGACTACTGTAGCATTGCTATTTTCACTCTGCACTTCTTAGTTAGTTGTAGTTCAGTACTCTTACCTTTTTGTCTATACCTGTGAGGCTATTCATGTTCCAAAATAATATGCACAGTGTCGCCAGTATGATAAGAAGTTATTTCTACCTATTATAAATGACAACTTTTTTAAATGTCTATTTCCAGCTTTTGTGTTACTTGCACTCACTAGTGTCTGGCAGATTGGTCTATTATAGTTATTTATTGTCCTCTCCATTTGAACCTATGTCACATTTTACAAGACTTTTGTTTTAATGAAAACCCTCAAAAAAAGCACTTCCCCACAATACCCCATAACATATTAATTTAAAATAAACACACAAAACTATGTACATTTTCAAATAATAAGGTTACCCCCCCCCCCCCCGATAGGGACTAGTTGTTCCAAATAGGCAGCTGCACCCTTAGACATTACCTAACCTAAAATAAAGGTTAAACATCCTAAGGCCCATGTTGCTCCTACTTACACTAATTGTCTTATCTTTGTTCCTCTCCCAGATGTGAAAAACAGCTTGGGTGTTTTCAGAAAACATAACTTTTAACGTTTAAGAAAAAATAAACTAGCTATCTTTAAGTAAAACAAAATTATGCACTGCTCTAATAAATGCTTTGAAGTGTTTGGATACCAGGAAAGCTGCTACCTCTTATTCACTTCCAATAATTTCAAACTTTGTTTTTTATAATCTGCTTGTCCCTGTACCCTATAATTTCATGATTTCCTCCGCAAACAATGCCCAGATCCCTCGAGATGTATTACTTGTATCTGTAGTCAGCTTGTCTCCATGGAAACATAACAGGATGTACAGTTGTCCTCAGCTGCAGACTTCTCAACTGACACTGAACATTTATTTGTTAAAGGAAAACTTTTCATAACATTTGCATTGTTCTCTTATTTTTAAAGCCCACATGCTTAAACAAAAATTGTTATTAAATTAAGCCAATGGCATTAATCCAGGCAAGTTTCACATTTTGAGTAATTTTCAGGGTATAAGTGTATTTTAGCAAGATTATAGCTTTGCATATAAACATTTTCCCTTCTGATGCCTTAAAACTCATGTGCCCAGTTAAATGGATCTCATCTGTGTTTTGCGACCTGGGGTTGCATGTTTTTGCAGATTTGACTGGTCAGCAGAATTATTATATGGTCCTTCAGGCATGTTTGAACTTTGTGAAAAATTTCACATTAATGCTTATGCTACATTGCATTTGCTTAGTGGCACAGGCAGATAGTAAAATAAAACACAAGTTTCTTTCACAAAACTTTAGCTGCAGTGGGATTTCTATGTCATGATTATTCGAATCCTGATTTGTTTGAATAGCAGTTGTTAGTTTCAACTTAATTGCAGAGCTTTTGGAGTTATTGATTTCCCCCTTATACCTAAGGTTGCACAGTCTCAGAGATGTTCTATTTGGAGATGTTGGGGTATGGTGGTGCAGGGGAGCTTGCTTCCTTGCAGTAATGCTGTTTAAATGGTATTTGTTAGACATTTTCATGTGTTGACTTTGTTTTTTCCAGTATTTGCTGGTTTGACTATTGTCAGGCCTGCAAATTACTGAGAGTCCAGTAAGACTCTGTAGTCCTATTTAAATGCATTTAACACTCTGCTTCATCTACGTCCTTATCTACTCACTTGCTATTTCTCCACCTATAATTTGTTCCCTTGAATACCTTCATGGATTCCCTGTCTATCACTCATTCTCATAGTCCATTCCATACGTTATAAAGAAATACTTTTCAGGATTTGAGGAGTATTTTCTCTGCAGTCTACTATCTGTTCACCCTCTTTATCCTCCCACCCACAGTTTGTCTTTTGAGTTCAAGATGTCCACGTCACATGTGTTTGATGTGATTTTGTACTAATATATTCTCCTCATCTCCTCTGGTCTGTAGCATCTCTTGTCCATTGTATCCCTTCCCCTCCACCCCACAGATCTTTCTGGTTGCTTTCATATGTGTTCCTTTCAGCAGCCGGTTGTCCTTTACTGAGCTCTTCTCAGACCAGTATCTTCAGCAATGCATACACAGAAGAGTGGAAACAGTAGCTCTTTGCTTCTTGAATCTCTTTCTCCAAAGGTACAATCCTATATTCTATTTGCTTCTGTCACTGTACTCTCATTCTGCTACTGGTGGTGCCATCCAAGTGTGATCAACACCTCCAAATGTTTTACCTATTGTGTTTTTGTATGTCCTCCCCCCCCCATCAATATTTCACACCAGAATTATTTTGGCCTAAGTGTGGTATCTTATATTTGTTTGTATTGAACATCAGTTGCCCCCTTCTACCCACCTTGGCAGCCTTTTCAAATCCTTCCCTACCCTCTTCCCTTATCTTCCGCTGCTGAACATAATCTTTGTGTCATTATTAAAAAAGTTAATACAGCTTTCCTTTTCCACAGATATATCCAAGACAGACAGGCTGAAGAATACTAGACCCAGGAGAGACCACTACAGTATACTTCATCAGTCAGTTTCTTAATTTCTGTCTTTTTCTTTTTTACCACAGCCTTCCTTGTCCCACTGTGTTTTAACCATGCATCAGTCTATTTCAGCAGTTCTCATCATATAGCCTCCTCTATGGGACCAAATCAAAGGCCTTTTGGAAGTCTAAGTGGACCTCATCTGCAGGTATTCCCGTATAACTCTGTTGTAAAACTGGATCAGGTTGGACTGACAGCTCCTTCTGTCCATGAATCCATGTTGTTTACATGAACCTGTGTGGGTTGCTGTCCCAGGGGATTGTTGCCCTTTATCCTTTAGAAATGCTATCTGTCTTCCGTCAAAATTCTGTCCCTAACTTTCCCTTCTACTGTTTTTAAGCTAAACAGACTAGTATTACCCAGATTTTTCCTGCTGCCCCACTGTACAGTGGTACCCCACTTAATGCCCTACAGTGGCCATTCTTTTGACTGACTTCAGTGCCTCTGTCCTATGGAACTGCTTACCTCAACATTACAGTTATAGATCTGAGCTTGTGATGCAGAGGTCTTGCTTAGGAGGTTCCTCAAGAGTATGGACAGTGACTTATTTTGTTCTTTAAGTAGTTATTTCAAAGTTGTCATTGTTTCTGAAAAGAGCATAAATGATTTTTTTTTATCCATCTACATACAGGCAGATATATGCTTTTGCCCAGCTATGTATAGAATTTATAAATTCCCTCTGAAACTAATGGCAGCATGACACTTAATATAACTTATTTGTTTGATAACTAGGTGTGTGAGCTGGTAAAGGACCCTTTGTTTGCAGTCACAACTTGGTCCGCATATTAAAGACAGATGCACAATAAAACAGTGTACAGAGGCAGACATGAACCTAGCATTAGAAATTCAAAGCACATATCAAGAGCATAATAATTGTCTGTTGACCTGAAGAAGTCAACAATAAAAATTTACAACTGAATAATAATAATATAATGAACATAATTAGTTACATACAGTCAAATACAACTTCTGAGAAAAAAATAACTTGCTGCTAGGTACTGATTTGAAATGAACAGTAATGCTGCAAATAAGAGTATTGACATGCAGTGTTATTGTAATGTAGACAGATATACGAGGAAGATGTCATGGAAATTATACTGTTGTCAGAAAGTCCTTTTTATGTTGCAGTATAGATTTAGGCCCCTTGATCTTGTTTGTATTAGGGTTACTGCTAGTTTTGGGGAGAACCAGGTCATTTACAGCTTTTGTAGGTGAGATGTAGATTGCCTCATAGGAGTCTGAAGGAGAAATAGAAGAGATGCAAGTCTTTTAGGTATTCTAGTTGACATGGGGAGCTCATAATGAAAAGTGATTCTGTAAACCATCATGAACCTAAAACCATTATATTGACATTCCTATATTTAAAATGTGCAGCTTTAGAAAATGCCGTTTTGGAAATGTAGGTGACTGGTATCTTTCTAGTGGCGGGTAAAACGGATCTATATTCGAAGACCTAATGTTTAGGTGATTGAACACCTAAACATCGATCTTCTAATATCGAAAGCAAAAAACGGCGAATGGCCGATTTAATGCAGGGAAAGATTTTCCTTGGCCGTTCGCCGGATTTTGCCATTTCCTATACTGTAGAGCGATCTCGGAGTTGGTATATTTAGTTAGGGGGGGTGTGGAGGGCACAGCCCCCCAAGTCAGGGGGTGTGGAGGATGAAGCCCCCCACTTACTTTGGATGTAAACCTTTGTTTTGTTTTAGTGGCCAAAGGACGTGTTTCCCTGGGACGTTCGCTGTTTTCAGATTCAATATTAGAAGATCAATATTTAGGTGTTCGATCACCTAAACATTCGATCTTCTAATATAGACCCAAAAACATTCTTCGTTGCTGCTAGTTGTATCAAAATAATTAATGTGATGCTGTGGTAAGGTATAGGGAAAGTAAATAATACTGTGCGTTTATAACAAAATAATTGCACATTATAAAGAACTTGAGCCTGACATTCTCTCACTATCTGTGTGTGTGTGTGTGTGTGTGTGTGTGTGTGTGTGTGTGTGTGTGTGTGTGTGTGTGTGTGTGTGTGTGTGTGTGTGTGTGTGTGTGTGCGTGCTCTGCGCAAACAGACAGATACATATGCACAAACATACATATACAGATGTACCTGTAACCACAGTAGAGCAGAGAAGTGCTGGAAGTTCTAAGAAGTATCTTAGTAGGATTCTGTTGTATAAGTAAGACTCTGCGTTAAAACTCGTATAAGAGAACTTTGGAAAGCAGTTGGAAGGCTTGTTAAATTATTTTGTTGACATGTTTAAAGAATAATATTTATTTAGATCATTGGATTATTTCTCCAAGTAGATAAATCAATGGGTTTTCATCAAGCACTTCATTTATTGACATTTCAAAGATCCACTTTGATTATAGAGGTACAGGCATTGAGCTTGTAATATATAATAATGGGGTATGGGGAAGGATATTCTTTTAATATATATTATTTATTTTTATTTTTGTCAGACCACAGTGTAGATGAAGACACACTGAGTAATAAAATTACAGGGTGTTCACAGACCATAAATGTTTGTGTACTCTTACAGAATTTTTTGATTTATTTAATTTTGTAAATGTGTCTGTGTCCTTGTGGAATTTGCTGATTTATTTAATTTTCCCAACCAGTTTTCAGGTCCTATTCCTGACCAGTCATTACGAGCAACTGCAGAGTGCTAAAGAGAAAATAAAGAAGTATCTGGATAATATGCATGAATTTAGACAAATTGCTGTTAAGCGACTGTTTTTTGATAGTAACCCCAGAGCACAAAAACTTTTAGCATGGCAGTGTAGGCAACAGGAAGTAAAAAAGGTGGTTGCCAGATTTAGGGTACATATAACAAGAAAAATAGCCAGCGATCCTGTAGAGGTATTAGAGATATTTTGGAAGTGTTATGAATATTTGTATAAAGTAGAGAAATGGTGAAATCAAGAAAAAGCACAAATGGAAATATCTGTTGAAGACAAGTTTGGCAAGGTTAGAGGTAGATGAGAATCCACAACTAACTGTTAAGATATAAGTAGATCAGATAAAAATAGTGATGTATAATCAGTTTGCAGGAAATTCTCCAGGAATTGATGGTATTCCTGTGGAAGCTTGGAAGCTAGGAGGGGAAAAAAGTGATAAATGGTATTTAACAAAACCTTCTGGATCTTTTGGTAGGAGGGGAAGCACTAACATTCTGGAGAAAAGCTATAGTGGTTGTAATACCTAAAGACGGCAAAGACCCATCAGACTCAGCTTCATATAGGCCCATTTCAATTTTAAACCATGATTATAAAGTGTTGATATCTATAATAACTTGCCTACTGAAAAACATCTTGCAGCATTCCGTGTATTTAATATTCCTTTACCGTCTTGACATTTTCATTATGTCACATGACCGTCTTGACATTTTCATTATGTCACATGATCAGTGGGGGAGTGTGTTGTTGTAGTCTCCTTTGTAGTAGCTATGCATTTTGTTGTCGTCGGAACACTGGATGACCTTCTGAGCCTATTGCCATCTTCACCGAAACCCTCATTACCTCCATAGCTTCACAACATACATGACTGGTTTGTCATCTGGCATCAGTATCCCATGTCCCAACCACTGTCTTTCATTGCACGTAAGCATTTGTCTATAGAGTAGAATAGTTTCAAAGAACTTGATGGATAATATGGACCACTGAATAGTGGACGTAATGTTTTTGGCTTTGGTTGCCATTTTTTCTTTGTTTTGAGTTATACCTAGTAATTTGGAAGATTGAAAACTTCAGCCTGCCTAGTTTTTGAGTACTTATATTTTTGGTGTATGTAATTCCACCAGCTTTCACCGGAAGCATCATGACTCATCCATGCCACTCATGCTCCCTAACCTGTTTTGTTCACATTGAACAGACAGAAAGTTCATTAGATGGGTAGTCCATTTCTGTCCTCTGTCTCTTTGGTGATCCCAGCCTGCTACCCACTTTTAGGTCCTGTAGCAATGTTAATACCTCTGGCCACTAGGAAATGCAAGTAGACACGGTTTTATTGCAGTAACACCCCAAATAATTTATTTATGTGTGTTCAGTAGGAAAGAAAGAAATACAGTCAGTGCCAGTTTGACTTGCGTAAGCACAAGGAAAACATGAACTGACAGTACTTGCTTCAGCCTATTTACAAAGGTCTCTGCTTTTAATGCAGCAGCAACAAACACTGGAAATAGCCATTCTTAGGGTTAGTTCAGACCGTTTGGCTGAAAGATGTCAGTCTCTGTGCTCAACACTTTTTGATATTCATGACCATTTGTAGATGAAAAACTTTCTTTCCTCTGTTAAGGTGACAGAGCTTCCCCAACATAGCATCAGTCCTTTTAGCTTATAAGTCTCTCTTGTCTTTTTTCTGGTATAGAACAGGTAATCAGTCATAGAATTCATGTCTGTTCAGACTCCTCCTGTCACTTCTTTCAAATTCACTAAGGGAGACACACAGTATACTGTTATAGGTTTTACTGTTTAGATGTACAGTCTACTAGATTGTACAAGACTCCCTAACAGACTTCAAACTCTCATAACCAAGAACAGCAAGGAACACCTTTCCTTGTTAATTTGCTCATTAACCCATCTATAACTGAACCGAACCCTGACCTGAGCTTTTTTCAACTTAACAATAAACATCCAAAACCGAAAAAGTTCCAAAAAACACAAGCCCCAACTTAACTCTACTGAACTCCTTTTCATTTCACACACATGCTTACCTTTAAAGACCTGTGTGCATGTGATGACTGCACATTTTGTTTCCCCCTAAGTAACTGGATGACTTTTTAGGTTTAACCTTTTCAGATATACCTCCCAACTCAGGTAGCTTATGCTTTACAGGTTAAGCTTTTTCAGATATGTCTCCCGTTATCAGTTCATTACAGTCCTTGAAAGTGGCAGACAAAAATTGTGATTGCTGTTCCGATAGTTCTGATAGTTTTGTATGTGAATATATATGTTTTTATTCTATCATAAATTTTTATTTTGTGGTGTTTGCCATCTGACATTAAGCATATAAGTGAAAGAACCCATGTATTGTACTTGTTAAAGAGTTGCTGTCTGTGCAGACCATCGGGCACTACTCTTGGACGGATACATTTTTACTTCTGTCCTAATATGGTACCTGCTCACTGTTTTAACTGTAGGACAATTCCTTTTTATAACCTAAATGTTTCATAGCATAAGATAGCATCTACTTATGGAATTCTGTTGAGGTAACACAGGAACCTCTGTCTGTACATAACTGCAGGATGGTATTTTGTTGTGAATGTAGGGAAGTCCAGAAAAGCTGGGCTGAAACGTTTTTATTTTTACGGAGTAATTTATATACTTCCTGTGTTATCCTGAGAATGGAGGCTGTACTGTTCGTTGTACTTCTGTTTCTGTGAATATCCATTTTTTCCTTGCTGGATGTGAGTCCACTGTACTTCTGTTATGGACTTTGTCTTTCTTATTTTCAAAATGGACCATTATTCAGAGTGTGAGAAGTCCTAAGGTGTAGTAAAGATGACATAATGAAGTGCTGTATCAGAGACTGACATGCATATCATTTCATAATGCATGATACTTTTTAGAAGGTACACAGTGTATTGTTCAGATTTATTTATTGACATTTGTATACTGGGAAAGTCTGACTGGGCAATAATCCATTTTCAGCAGAGGCCTGGGAGAAAAGCTCCAACGTATTACATGAAAGTTAAAAAAAAAAAACATCTATAGTAAATAGACATGTCATTTATACACATGGAATATAAAATAGATTTGTTAAATTTGTCATTTATGCAAGTATAGTACAACATAATACAGAATAACCTAAGAAATTTTAAGATTGCCTATTGAGGGAATTAAGCTTAATTTGTTTAAATTATGAGAGAGAGAGAGGTGGAACCAATGGTGAAATAAGTAGAGAAAATACATAAATTCAAAAGTGAGAAAGAGTAGTTAGTCAAGATCGGATAATTAATAAAGTTGACAAAGTTACAGAGGTGGAATGAGTGAAATTTCTTTAGTAAAGTAAGAATATGTGTATATAAGAGAAAAGAAATTGTGTATAAATTACAAATGAATATTAAGGATATGGAACAGGAGATGACAGGAATTTAGGGGGAGGGATAAGGAGGTCAGAAAGATGAAAATGATTTTAGGTGGAGAAAGTGAAGGGAGAGGATGTTTGTAAGAAAAAGGGGGTGAGATAAAACTAGATAGAAGATGAAGGTGGTGTGAAAGAAAACTGTAAGATTGGAGTAGCCTGGTGTGAACATGAGCAGATCCAGGAACTAGGGATGTTTTTAAAGAAGGTTTGAATATGTGGGGGGTTGGCTAGTGACCTGATTGTTATAAGGAGTGAATTCCGTGTTTCTGTAACTATATTAGAGTATAGAAAGCAGATTTTTTTGGTATGTGTGATAAGGCATTATCATTTGATCTTGAGGGATGTTGTGGTATGTAATTTTGGCACATTTTACTAAGAGCTGGGCAGAATGAAAGATTGTTTATTATTTTTTGTGCTGTGATTAATTGGGTGTGTGTAACATGCTGAGATAGTTCTAACCAGTTTTGTTCCTTTATTGCAGTACAACAGTGGTCTTGGCACATGACTGTTTATCAGACAGTTTTTTTTTTATTTGTAAATGCTGCAGGACATTTTACACTCTTTTTATTAATAAATGCTATTATACTTGAAAAAAAATAATAGAACCTTGATTGCTTAGAATTTCTTTAAAAAGTAAAAAAATGTATTTTTATTCCTCTTTTTTAGGAATTGTATACCTGTTCTATCTTAGAAACTTCACTTCTGAATTAAATTTGTTATAAGAATTCTGAATCCTTATCTTAGCATTGATAGTTTATCTTATTATTTTATCATGACATTTTAATTGTTTTTTTTTAGTATTCATAAACAGTTTAGTCATTCATATTGGACCTATATTTTGCTGGGGTGCAGAGATATGCATTTGTAAATAGCTCTTTCATTGGCATGTATTCTGTTCTTTGTTAATGCCATTTATAAACATACTCCTGAATTGTCAGTATCTGATGCACACCTTTTTCAACCTCACTGAAAGCCATGAATGGTTCTGGCCAGCCAGCTGCCACCAGGATCTCTCAGCCATGTTGCATTTCTTGCTATGTTCCATATGCATGATGTTAAAGTGGGGGCTGCCACTTAACTTCCGTCCAGACACACTTTCAGGAATTATGTATGAGTCCTGTGACACTGGAGGTACTCATCATTTTCTCTGTGACCTTGCTTTTCTAAGATGCATGCTCTGACATCGACTTATTTGCACTGCCTTGTGTATGCCCGTGTGCATGCACGCATGTGTGTGTGTGTGTGTGTGTGTGTGTGTGTGTGTGTGTGTGTGTGTGTGTGTGTGTGTGTGTGTGTGTGTGTGTGTGTATGGCCCTAATCTTTTTGCTGTATTGTCCTATAATGGACAAGGTGCTGTAGTTAGAGTTTCCAGGGGAATCGCCATGTTATGGGGGGATTCCCTGTCCAGGGTAGAAAGAAGGCTTTCATCTACACAGACTGCTTTGCTGAGTTGCATAATGTGACAGACCATAGTCATTTTTCAATCCATAATCCTCGCATTTTAAATATATTTCTGTCCCTGTGACAGAAAACTAGCTTACCTGTTCTTATGTTCTTGCATGGAACCCCTCAGCAGGATAGTAACTACCAGAGATATGATCAGCTTTGTAAGTGAATAAAACTGTTTGTGGACGTGATGGAACTTCCATTTCCTACTTAACCCTTACAACAGCTACACTATTACTTTCACTGCTGCATTTTCAAAGATGAAATGTAACCCTGTCAAGGACTGTAGCCATATACTGTAAAATAGTTTATTGCTGAAGTTATCACCCTGGATAGCATTGTCTGATACATAGCCGGCCTTAGGCATAGGCTAACTAGGCGGTCGCCTAGGGTGCCACTGTAGCAGGGGCACTTTTCCAGTATTTATTTGGTATAGGTAGACCAGGATGGGGGCACCGGGTGTTGTGGGGGTGGGTGCCATTGAGCCCTTTTGCCTAGGGCACCTGTTGACCTAAGGCCGCTCCTGGTCTGATAGCAGACTAAAATCTAATCTTAGGTCATTTTTAGAATTATTATCTAAAATTCTGTGGCTGCTTGCCCTCTTTTGGTTATATCTAGTTTTAAAGTTGTAATTTGTTTAACAAATAGTAATCCCAAATGTATGTTGGTTATTTCAGCACCAAGAAACTCTTTCAGCTGAGTGACTATAATTTTCTTTGTCCTTGCTATTATTTAAATATTTTATTAGTCCAGTGAAATATGGATGTTTAAGGAACACAGTTTGTGTGAGAGGAATGCAGATGTCAAATAATAACCTGTAACTATAAAAAAGTGTGACTATGCTTTCATAATTTGAAGTGGCAGAAACTAGGAAGCAAGAAAAACAACACAGAAGAAATGTAATTATGCCTTGGTAGGAAAGTTAGGAGGTGAGAATGAAACTGAGTGAGTGACAAGCTGAGATTGTTTGGGGGGGTTCAACTACGGATGAAGTAAGACTGCTTTAAGTTGGTAATTATATTTTAAAGTAAGACTGTACTAATATTTTTCTTTTCACTGTAAATTATGATAAGACGATGCAGTGCTTCAGAGTATGGCTTTAGCCTGCACTGCTGAAATCAGCGTCTCAGAACGCTGAATGTAAACAGTGTATATGCCAGCAGAGGGAGACATGACATTTATTTAATTATTGTGTGATTAATTTATGTATTGATATCCTAGTTTACAAATGTGAGCCAAGGGTCTATTTTTAAAATACTGCATCAAAGTAGATGTGTATGTATGGTGAAAGAACCTGCACTGCTTAAATGGGATAAGGCACATTATAAAGCAATTGAAACAACAGAATCAGGGACCTACAGCAGAAACAAAAAGAAATATAATTACAAATAAAAATAAACACCGCTGAAACCATTCTTCAGCAATTGTAGTAACTTTATTGCATAATACCAAAACAGAAATAGTCAGGTGACTAGAACAACATATGAAGGAATAGCTACAAGGAGAAGGTTGTAAAGTGGAGATGAGACAGGATGATGGGAAGAATATGAGGGAAGAGAAAAGTGTAAACCAAGATTTTGAGTCAGGAAGGGTTATCTAGACAAGGGAAAGATTTAAAGACAAAACACTTACTTTGAGGCAGGTTTTGGGACTTAGAAGAATGGATATTGGATGAGACACCAAATAGGTAACAGGGACCTTAATGAGGAACTGTATTGTCATACCTCCGAGAGCACCTTGAGTTTCCCCCAGAATTATTTTGTTCCATATCTAGTAAAATACGTAATTTTTTGTAACATAACTGTGTGGATTAAAGTCACTAAATGCTAGCCGCTACAGTTACTAGCATGTTATATTTAGAAAATGCATATTAGCAGCAACCCTTTTAATCTCTCATCTTTCTGTTGTATCACCAGCATTAAACAGTGTTACCAGTTTTGTACATTTTCTTACATCCTCCTGATATCATTCCACATTCAGTACTCTATGCACTATTTAATTACTCAGATCGTCCTCTTTTTCTTGCCCTACCCTACACCTAATAAATCATACTTAACCCTCTGTATTGCTACATTCAGTAGTCTGTTTCCCTTTTCTATATGTAATACATCCTATCTACTCTATTCTCCTCATCACAACCTGTAGTCTTCTGCAGTTATTAGCCTGTTACCCTTCTGCATGCTGCTGTGCTCCTTCTACCACTAAACGATCCTACTTGTCCCTCTCTGTATCTATGCGTAACCGCTATACCATAGCAGAAACAATTTATCTTGCTCCTCATGTTTAGAATTTCTGCCAAGTGTTCTTCACAAGTAAAGTTTGCTGACCTGTACTATATGTAGCTATGTAATGGTCTTAATTCATACTTTCTGTATGTTGCATTTGTACAAACATGTATAGTGTGTAGCTCTCCCTCTACAAATTACATTTGTGCATATATCATCTACTTTGTATGTATTTTGTTATTTAGGAGCTTTACTTCAAGGCCTTTGCAAAAAGTGGCTTTTGCTCAGTTGAACTATTTTGGAAAACAAATGCAAATAAGTATAAGTGAATTTCTGATTGAATATATGTCAACTTTTGTCTTTAATACTTCATTTGGGAGGCTGTGAAAGATACAGAATGTTAGAGGAAGACACAGTGATCTTGCTATTTGGATTTAGGGATTGAAAGGAAGGCACAGCACATACAAGAGTTTTTTTTTTCTTATTAGAACTTGTAAGGTTAATAAAGACATGACAAGGTATTATTTGTGACCATTCTTAAAACCATATTTGGAACAAGGAGAGCTTGTTTAGTAGCCCACTGATTGTAGACATTCTTATGTCTTTTAATAGGATAAGCAAGTATTTGGGAGAGGTAAATTTAGTAGTACTCAGATTTCAGGGAGTTTCTCCAGTGTTGCACTTTTCTGAAAGGGCACTTAATTAGGAGCTGACAGTCGCAGAAGTATATATGCTTTGTGCAGGATAGTTGTTGGATGGGTGTAGTCCTTTTTGCAGTTAGTCAGAAGGCTGTCACTGATTTATTCTGTGAGATCACTGTATGTAAAACTACTCAGCCATTTAGTAAGATGGATAACTTGCCATAAGCAAGCATTTTTGAACATCAAAAATGGATAGAATCTGAAACAAGAATAAAAGCATTTTATGGTGTGGAGAACAACTAACTGCATCATTGCCTGTGGAGCAGATTTTTGGGTGGTCCCACAAAGTGGGGCATTATGGAATAGCCAAAGAGCAATGGGTCTAGTAGAGAAGCTTCTGGAAGTATACAACTGACACGGAGACAAGGCAAAAAGAAGATTCCAATTTCTGACCCAGTCTGTTTTCAGGCTAAGGTGAAATCATGCATTTGCACATTATCAGAAAATCCATTAGTATGGAGAGTTCTTTTTTTTAAGGTATGTAGTTGCTGAGTTTTGCAACTGAGATTTTATGAAACCTATAAATAAGTATTTAAACGGTGCGTACTGTTTCAGTGCTGGTGATTTATTGTTAGTGAACAGGAGCACAGATGTCGTGCTGTAGGTTCTTTAAAAGCCGTCTTGCTTTATAGATGAACAGACATAGCTGTAAAGGTTTATCAGTGGTTTAGCTGAAGAGACAACACTTCCCATTGTTTCATAAAGAACTTCATATCTGAAGCCAAATAGGCGTTGTGAATAGGAAAGTTAATTGATCCTGCAATAACAGATTAGCAAACATTTTTCCCTAACCAAGGAACAAACTAACCACACAGATTAAATTCACGAACTAACAAACACCAACATGTAGCAGTGCTCAGTGAAAATAATCCAACAACCAGCTAAAATGTACTATTTATTGAATCAAAATAATAAAAGATGAGCGCTTTCGTTCTTACAATATCAGAACTTCTTCAGAATTGATTAATACCATTGACAACAAGTTTAAATGACAAAACTCATAAAATCACGTGTGTGCCAACCAACCAAACAACACTCTTAATTAACATTAAAAAACTTTATTGACATATTTCTGGTCTATACACTTAAAAAAAGTTTAAAGGAGGTAGCCCAAATATGCAAGGACTCCTGGCATTTTCTTCATCAGTTGAATAATATACAGTGTTATTTTGAGGCTATTTTTGTTACAGTTGATCTACAGAATTTATTTTCTGTAATACCCCATGACAATGGGCTCCTTTGGTTCGAGGAACAATTATATAAACACATTATCTGCATGTAAATCTTAGTTAATGCACTGGTAACACTTATTGAGATTGTTTTAGAGAACAGTTTTGTGTATTTTGAGGGCCAGTACTTTGTGCAAACGACAGGAGTAGCCATGGTGGCAGCTTGTGCCCCCCGTGTTTGTTAATTATGTTATGGCTGAATGGGAAGATTATAATATTCTAATAGCCATTATAGTAAGAGTTGGACCCTCTATATTCTATTTTTGGACATCTTTATTTTGTGGGTAGATGCTGAAACAAGACTTGTAACACAGTGGAATGTCTGCATTTTATTAGTATCCACAGTACAGAAAAAAAGTTTTTTGAATATCAAGTTAAGCAAAAACTATAGTTTGGGTAAATATAGTACCATTATTCATGGAAAATCAACTTTTTTCCAACTCCTGCGTCCGTTATACTAGTTGGCATCCTAAGCACCAAAAAAGGTTAGTGATCAATGGCCAAATTGTATGTTTTGTCAGAATGATATGCAAACTAGAGACCTTTAAAGTAGAAGTAGATAAAGTTTTGAAAATGTGTGTTTACCATGAGGGGTTACCCTAGTGAGTTTTTAAAGGAAATTTCTAATGAAGTGGTTGCCAGAAGGGAATAAGGACAGCGAAAAATTGTTTATTTTACCTATAGTTTAGATAGTTATAACATATTAGGTTGCATTTATAAAAATTGGAAGGTGATTTCCCTAGAGCCTCATGTAAAAGAAAAATTAGGTGAAAGACCTTATCATGTCTTTAGAAGGAGTAAGACATTCAAAAATGACCGAGTCCAGTAGACAAGAGGGATGAGATAAAATTAGGACAAAAACAAGTAACTGTAAAATGCGGATGCTGTACTCCATGTCCATGCATTCGTACAGATAGTAATTTCACTCTTAGGGATAGCACATATAAAATTAGTGGTCATTATTTTTGTTGTCACGAAAAATGTGGTTTATCTTGCACAATGCCAGGATTGTTCTGTTTTTTAATGTGGGAAAGACCTCTAGACGTTTTAAAGATTGGGTATATGAACATTTGCAGAATATAAAAAAAAACAGAAGTACCAGTGCATTATATAGACATATTGCTGTTTTTTTCTACTCATGTTTAAATTTTTTATTATAGAACAAGTAAAAATTGAACCTCAGGGTTGGATTATTTCTGAACATCTTGATGCCTGTAAACTTAAATGGCAATCAAGGTTAGATCCTATCCATTACCCAGGGTTGAATGATGCTTGTTCCATCAACCTTATTTTAAAACCAAAGTTTTATACTGTTAATTAAGTGTGTTGGTTGGTTAGTTGGCACAAACATGCAATTGTATGAGTTTTGTCATTTAAACTTGTTGCAGGAATGAAAGCACTCAACTTTTATTATTTTGATTCAGTAAATAGTAGATTTTAACTGGTTGTTGAATTATTTTTGCTGAGCCCTTCTAAAGGTGTTGGCGTTTGTTTGTTTTTCCCTAACTTCTGATCTCTGAAAAAAGGTACATTTGGACATCAGAATCCTGATCTTTTTGTCTGTCATGCCTGTACTTCTGCATGGAGCTTTGCCCTTCCCATAGTGCTGTACCTTTGAGAAAACAGAATCATCTCCCTTCTTTTGTGTACCATTATACTGAAAGTTTTGTTTTCTGAGAATCTGATGTTTTCTCATTTATAATAAGCTGTTGTTTGAAAGCAGAAATTTCAGTAGCATGATTACTTTGCGCTGTTCTTGGGATTTATGGGGAGTGGTAACAGCAAATTTTACAGAATGTTTAGAAACAGGCTGATATACTTGAGTTCATAAGGCCCTTTTTTGAAAGAGTAATATTAAGGATGGGTAACAAACATTTCAGGTTTAGTGTGTTGTATAAAATCATGTACTGCAAATGAGATGTATTTTGAAACATTCTGGGATAAGACAGTTTTGGATTAGAATATTTTATTTTATTTAAAATTTATTAATAGGATAGGTGAACTGGTCCAAGGATCATTTTCAGTCATGTCCAAGGCCAGATAATAAAACTAAACATTCAACAGAATGCAGGACTATTTACATAGAAATGTACATTGGCATTGTCAGTAACATAGTTATAGATACAGCACAGTATCAAATTATCATTTAGGAACAGACACTTTTCAATTTTCAGGTAGGTACAGCTCATTACTGATTATGAGGCAGAAGTCACTTGATCTCTAAAATAGCTTGGTGGAGTGAAGGATGGGAGAAACCATATAGCCAAGATCCACAAAGGGATAATAAAATTAGTTAGCTGGTTGTTTACAGTTAGATATATTAATGTTATTGCAAGTAGTGAGATGCATGGATCCACTAATCTGCTTGAGGGAGGCTAGATATTCACTGTTTACTGAGTAACAGAGGTTACATTTGAATAGACTTTGCTTATTCGCAAGTATCTGTATCTTCTTTTTTGTAAAAGTTTAGCATCTTGGTTTGTTGGAAGCAAATGCCAGAGGAGATGAACGTAACAGTAGGGTGGTAACACATAGACTATTGTTTCAGACCTTTAATCTTAGATGATGTGAAGGACGAAGGAGTATCATACACATCTGTAAATGACCCCAGTGTTAATTGCTCGTCCACTGTGGCAGGTACACAAAGGTATGTTGTTCGTCCACTATGGCTGGTACACAAACATATGTTGTTACTATCACAAAGGTTGGTGTAACTGTGGAAGAGTAAATCATTTTAATGTTGTTGTTGTTGTTTGTCTTTCGGCTGTTTCCCGGTAAGGGGTCGCCACAGCGGAAGTAGATTTTTACGAAACGCCGAGGTGCCAGCTCGACGCCCAGCCTTCAACGAAGGCATGCCCATTTACGCACGCATGTCTTTCGAACGCTACCCAACAGCGGGGAAGACATGCAGACTCCACACAGAAGGCACTCCCAAGCCACGCCGAGAATCGAATGGGAGAACCTCTTGCTGTAAGGTAACAACACTACCACCGTAAATCATTTTAATAACATTCATTTAATGATACAAAAGCTCTGTTAGGGGTGCAGTAAGGCATATGCCATGTAAATCACAACAAAACTTTAAATAAAAAAAAATTTTACTGACAGATATATAAATTAAGAAAGGACACATTTACCATGGTTTATGTTTATATATATATATATATATATATATATATATATATATATATATATATATATATATATATATATATATATTAAATGGCTCTTTTTTCAGTACTTTTTTAGAATTGAAAGAAAATTGTGATGGGAAAGACACACACTGACTGGGCTTGTGGAAACTACACTTGTTGGGGTAGGGGCTATACTCATGAAGTTAGTATATAGTTCAAAACATTTTGACTGTACCCCAAGCCCCATAATTGGAGATTTATCAATAAGTAATTTCGGAAGTACTTGTACATAGGCACATGTATCTTTTTAACCCCTTTTAACTGGTTGGCTAAACTCATTTTTCCCGGAGATGCTTTCACCTGTGACATGGAAAGAATAGTTCACATAAAAGATGATGATTCCCCATTACTGCATAAGTAATAAGTACATTATTAAATCAGAAGGAAGTGATGTATTGTGTGAGTCTGAAGAAGCCTAGTAGGTGAAAGCGCTTACTCTGATCAATAAAAATTTTGTATTTTTACTTTGAAGTTCGTTGGATTCCATATGTGCTTTTGAAATATTTCTATACAGTTCCTAGCTGTGTTCTCTCCTCCGTGCTTGGTTATCTCATTACTACATTATAAGATAACTTGATCACAAGGACTCAGTATTTAAAGGGACAATCCCAGTGTTTAAAATTAGGGTCCAAGTTAAGCTGACAGAAGTCACGGACACTTTTACACGTCATTTTCATTCCTACCCAGTGTCATTTTCATTTTAAATATCCTGTAAATCCATAGTTCCAGTCTTCCTTCATCTCCCAGGATAAGCTAATCTTTGGATTTGTGTTCCTCTCTGACTTGCATTGGATTAGGGAATTATGCCCCCAGCTTCTGGCTCATATTTAAAATAAAGAAAGCTGTGCCAGGGAAAAGGGACATCAATGTATACTAATTTTTAAATTTTGCATCACTCATGCTTCTACAGATGTACAAGCAGCCCACTCATAAAAAATAGTGCATTTGTCTAGTAGTATTCAGAAATCAGTGCATATCAAATTAGAAGCCAAAAAGGAACAGAAGAATGTGTTTAGTAATGCTCCAACCTTCTGTCACACATTTGCTTTCTATGGAATTACAAGCAGGTCAGAAAGTCATTTAGGC
This sequence comes from Protopterus annectens, assembly GCF_019279795.1. NCBI lineage: Eukaryota > Metazoa > Chordata > Ceratodontiformes > Protopteridae > Protopterus > Protopterus annectens. The sequence goes on from NC_056746.1 coordinate 536,031,765, forward strand.
CAGTATTCAAAAATTAGAGTACAATAAAACATGAAAGAAAGAGAAATAGTGTCCACTACTGTTTGCCTGACTCAGATGCTTTCTGTAGGTAGAAGCCATGTCATAAAATTGCTGTAGATGGCCAGGATTCACAGTCAGCACAGAATAAAATATAAAATGAAAGAAACAAAAAAACTCTGTTTACTAATGTTGTAAAAGCCTTGCATTACTGATGTGCTTTCTAGAGTAGCAGCAGCAGTCAGGTCATAAAATGCCTGAAAGGCTACTTTTCTCAATGGGTAAAATGCACAGATTAAACTAATGAATGGCTCACAGGGAGAGATGTTGTCAGTACAGCTTCAATTTGAGATGGAATTTGGCTAACATCTTTGAAACTTCCTTCAGGAACTCTTCACCCGACCCCTCAGCCAAAGGTGAGCATGCTCAGAAAGGCAAACCTGAAATGTAAACAAAGACTGAATCAAACAAAAAATCCCTACTGCTGTCCCTTTAACATAAATCAGTACAAGGAAGTTATGTTGGAGCACAATCTGCTTATTGAACAGTAAATAGAAACCATAATTGGTAGGATGGTCAGCAATCTGTGGGAAGAACATGCATCAGTACAACAAAACCACTTCCAATTGAGTACTTCTGAAAGTGGGTTATGGGGCTTAAGAGTGACTAGCTGCTGCTGAATCTCCTCAGTAAAAATAACAAGCTGTTATCAGTAAAGCCTTAGAATATGTAATGTCTGAGATAAGTATCACAAGAGGACTATGACACTGACCTGTGAAGCTTTCAGGGGGATAAGCTTGAAGGCTTCCTGAATCACCGCATGTTATGTGCTCCCTATTAAAAGTATGAGACTGGAAATTGCAGATCCCACAAAGTGTACAATAGAATAACAGCAAATTTTGAAACTCTTGTTATTCAGATAACCCTAGTTTGCAAAGCAGAACACCATCCTCGCACTCCTAATACTTGCAGATTCTATCTCCAGGATTGATATGTCAGAATTAGGGGGATAATGTAAAGTATTGCAGTGTGTTGGACATGGTGCATATACATTTAATTTTTGCACATTTAGTCACACAGTTCTAAGGAACACAATTGTGTTCCTCACAGTTTTAAGAGGAATCCTAACTTGTATGCTAGGTTTAAACAATGATGTACTCACAGTACACATCCAGGGGTATCTAGTCATCTTCAATACAGCACAAATAGTTTTGGGCAGCACCAACAACTTTAATAGCAGACAGAATGGCAGGACAGCAGAAAGATTAACACCTTCGTATCTCATCACATACCCTAGACCACCTGGCAAACCAGATGTACTCTAGGAATTATGGGATACTTGACTTCTTAAAGATACAGTACTGTAATGCATATCCATCGTATATACATGCTAAAAGCAATATACACTTTTTATCATCACAGTAGAGATGCATATGTACAAGGAATGTGGTGAAATGCATGTAGACACAAAAGATCATAAGAAGTATACCCTTGAGTTGAGAAACGTGTGTGTGTGTGTGTGTGTGTGTGTGTGTGTGTGTGTGTGTGTGTGTGTTTACATGTGCATGCACGTTTTCAGGGTTGTGGGCAGCAAGAAACTGTGGCTGATCCAGCAGGACAGTGGTGTAACCTGCAGTGGACTGATGCAGTTTTGTATTTATTTATTTATTTTTTTAGCTGAAAAGTTGAAGTACAGAGCAGGTTGTATATTTGTGGTGCTCATAACGTGCTGAAAGATAATGGCAGCAGCAGTAATGGGGCCTTACTTATTATGTGATGCCAGTAGTGCCTGTTATGGAATAGTCGGGAGGCAACACAATTATGTGGGCCTAGAAGAAGGAAATCATTTTTACTGCATGTTAGTAGAAGTTCTTATAAAGTCCTAATGGGCAGACAACAAACCATACTTTTGAAATAAGTGGAATTAAGAACTGGTGTGTTGGACTTGCAACAGTAAATCAGTAAATATAATATAGAACTGAACTCTTTTGGTGAAGGGGACTGGTACTGGGAAAGAAAACACAGATGACGTAAGAGTAGAGTGGTAGTTTGGTTAGCGGAAGGGGCCTATTTTATGCATATGTGGTTGCATATTTATTTTTATTGCAGTAGCCACTTGCATGCACATTTGTTTAATGAATGTTAAAATGTTTGACAGATGTTGCCTGGCAGTCTTTTACCACATAGCAAGTGATTGTCCTGTCTTTTTGTTAGCAAGGATTCATTGACGGCAGCAGTTATGTCTTGGATTGTGGTTGGGAGGTTAGACTAACAAGCTCTGGAAAAAGTTAAGACAACCATTTGGAAGACATCATTTATCATTATTTCTGTGAATACATCAAGGATTTTTTAATCTGCTTAGAATTAATTACTGAAGTCCCAGTGCAGGTCATTGCAGACAGGTGTCCTAATGTGTGTTCAGCAGAAGAGACTAGAAGGAGTTCAGATGCACACAACTCCATGTTAGCTGACATACATTGTTACAGAAATGAGTATATAGCTTCTGGCTGGTTCTTCATTAAGATTAATTATGTGACTCCTGAATGCCATTGCAATGAACCTTATCTTACTGTGAAAAGACACAATCCATTTAAGCTTAAAAAGGCAGTAACCTATAAAATCTGTAAATAACTGTTTAGTCGATTGATACTGCTCTAATGAACCTGAACATCTGTTGTTAATTTACTTTGTAATGTAATAACTGCCGTAAATATTTATTTGTAATTTTGTTCAGAGTTTAAAGGTGTAAAACATGTATGTACAGCTTTAAATATTGTCACTGGCTCTTATACAGAATCAAGCTGATGTCATTTTTTTATTTATTTTGATATGTTAGGATTTCTGTAGTATTGCTTACTATTTGACATTCAGCTTAGCTGAAATTAATAAGTTTTTATCATTCAACTTAAATAGCGGGACATAAAATATTCCTTCATTAAACAAGATTTGAACAAACACTTTTTAAACACTTCAAAACAAGTTGAAAATGATTCAGGATAGGATGGATTAATAAATGGAATGTCACTGTAACCCTGATACTTTGGACCTTTATGCATTTTTGCATAGAGCAGGGTAATGAGTTCTACATAGCTAGTGCCATAAAGTAAAAACAAAAAAAAAAAGTTATCACTGGTGACCTTTATATAAAATCTGGGATTCCGGTGTTGTCAGGAGATTAGAGATTACATCTTTCAGGCAGGGAGATCCCTAGTTGTATGGGGCTTTGTAGGTCAGAAGTTAGACTCTGGTGATGGTGAACACACCCCATGAGAATATGTCACTGATGAAATGCAGGCAGCAATGTCGTCTCGTTCTGCTTGGGAATTATTTACTTTGATTGCCGTGGGGCATGTCACTACCCACCTACCTACAGTACCAACCTCTGAACATGGGGAACATTCTGTGTTGATGCACCCTGTGGGTAAGGTGCATGTAGATAAAAGGAAGTGCGTGCTCATCTTTCCATATGGAACCCGTAGCAAATTCCAACTCTCTCCTCCATAACAGACAGACTGTTTTGCTGGCACTCACATTGATAACTAATATTAGTATTTGCTGTACCACTAAGTACAGACAATGTTCTGCTCCATCTGTGGCAGGTGGGTTCCATTCAGGTAACCCGTGTGTGGTGAACTGCAGTGAGATCATCAACATGATCAGTGTAAGGAAGTCCGAAGCAAAGAGCACAAAGGTGACACAGATAAATCATTTATTTATTTGACAGTTGTTTACTGTGGGGGGGGCGAAGAAACGTAGGGAGAGGACTGTTTAACTTTATTTCTGCAGAGTTCTTATGCTAAGATGCTTTGTTGGAGGGGGGGGGGGGCTGTGGTTGTAACAGTTTTATTTTATCTTTGTCCAGAATTCTTCTGCTAAGAGAGTGAGAAAGGAAGGCTTGTTTGTAATTAATGTCCAGATCTGATACAGGTTTTTACCTAGTCTTGCATAAGAATATTCAGTATTGCATTTTTGTTTTGTGTACAGTTGTGCTGAAATATTGGCAGTGGGGGGGATAGTGGCAGTGAGAATGCTGCAGAATATTCAGATGTTTTAATGTATACCAATGCAAACCCTGTTCTGCTAGTATGTTTTTTGTATACCGGCAATGTTTACAACTATGTCTGATGCTACACCTTTGTTCTAAGATAGTTTTTGCTCTGTCCGGAATTATTGTGCTGATAGGTTGGTAGGGGGGATATGGTCTGTGAGAATGTTGCGCAATATTCAGATGGTTGCCTGGTATTTATCTAGTTTCATTGAAACATGTAGAGTTATGCAATGCATTTTACTGCAAAATCTGTTATTCCAGCATCTGTATTTGCTAATAAACACATTGTTTTTTAATGTTATGCCTTTGTGTTTTTATTTTACTTTCACTTCATCCAGATTTATTGTGCTGAGACACTGGGGGGGCTGTAAGGGCTGTGACAATTCTGCAGAATGTACTGATGTCTTAATGTGTACCAGTGCACCCCCTGTTCTAGTATCGAAGTTGATCATAGCAACGTTTCAAACTATCCCTGATGTTATGCCTTTGTTCTGCATTTTGTTTTTGTCTTTGTCTGGAATTGTTAAGCTGAGAGGCTAGGAGAGGGTTAGGGGCTGTGAGAATGTTGCACAATGTTTAGATGTTTGACCTGTATTTTTGGTCTATTAGTCATCAAAAATGTGAATTCACACAATGCATGCTACTGGAAAAATCTGTTATTCTGCCATCCTACCATCTTTATTAATTCATAACCATAATGTTTAAACCCCTAATGTTATGTTCTTGTTTTTTTTTTTTTTTTTGTACCTCTTCTAGAATTGTGCTGAGACTTTTGGGAGGACTATGAGAGTTCTGTAGAATGCTGTGATTATTTTAATGAATGCTAATGCAATCCCTGTTATTCTAATATCTTTCTAAGTTTATCATAGCAGTGTTTGCAACTATCCTTGATGTTACACCTTTGTTCTGCAGTTATTTTCAGCTTTGGAATTATGCTGAGAGGTTAGGAGGTTGATAGGGGTTGTGAGAATGTTACACAATGTCCAGATGTTTGTTAGTTTTGGTCTGTTCATCATAAATGTGGTGGGGTCACACAGTGCATGGTACTGCAAAATCTTATTCTAGCATCATTATTAGTTCATAAGCCCAGTATTTTAAATTCTTAATGTTCAGTCTTACTGTAGTGCTGTCTTCATCATGTGTGGGTGTCTATGTCCTGTCTGTGAGTCTGTGTAGCTCTCTGCCTTGTGTCTCTGTCCTGTGTGAGGGAGTCTGTGTGGGTGGCTTTGTGTACCTCTGTGGGACTGGCTACCTTGATTAAGTACAGAGGCTTGCCATAATGTAACAACATTGCTACTAAATGCCAGTCAGTGTGCGTGCGTGTGTGCGCGTGTGTGTGCGTGTGTGTGCGTGTGTGTGTGTGCGTGTGCGTGTGTGTGCGTGTGCGTGTGCGTGTGTGTGTGTTTGTGTGTGAGAGTATCTGTGAGTGCCTACCTTGCTCTGGTACAGGGACTTGTCGTAAATGCCAGTCAGTGTGTGAACCTCTGTGTGTGGCTACCTTGCTGTGGTACAGAGGCTTGTCATAATTTATTGGCACTAAAATTTATTTATTCAACATTTGTTGACTGGGAAAGTCCGACTAGGACAGAGCCTATTTTTAGCAGAGGCCCAGGGAGAAACATTGCAGAAGCACGTCTTTGGAATCTGGGAGGAAACCCACGCGAACGCAGGGAAGACATGTAGACTCTGCACAGAAGGCACCCCAGCTGAGAATCAAACTGGAAAACCTCTTGTTGCGGGGTGACAACATTAACTGCTGCACCACTGCACAGTCCCAGTCAGTGTGTGTGTATACCATTGTGAGGGGCTATCTTGCTGTGGTACAGGGACTAGTCATAATTTAACATTGGTACTAAATGCCAGCCGGCATGTACCTTGACATTTCAAGTCTTTTTAATGGTCTGAATGTAGTAACACTAAACAGTGATTGTTAAATGGTGCTGCATGAGCTTGATGGGGAAGGAGGTATGATGGCAATGTGGTCACACTTTTTATATTCTCCTGGATAGGGCCCCCAACTTGAAACTTGCTGGGGGCCCCCCAAAATGCTAGCAATGGCCCTGTTTGTAAGTTAGTTATGATAGCGGCACCATAAAGAAGGGAGGAAAGTAAAAATGTTTTTACAAGGGTAGTTTTGGTTGCTGCAGAAAGAAATGTTTGTTTCTATACAAGAGTCCCAGTTTTGATGAGTTTTTATATTTTGCTGTAAATGGGGGTTGAATGAAAGTTTGTCAATGATAACTCCTAGAAGTTTGATTTCCTGCACTATTTCTATGACAGTGTTGTCAGATGCAAGGATGTTAAAATGATCAGTGACAGGGGAGGTATTTTGGGATGAAAGAGTACTAGTTTTGTCTTCGTTGGTTTTAGAAGGAGTTGGGCATTTCTTAGCCAGGATTCGACTGCAGTAAAGGACTGTTGAGTTCTTAAAAGTAGTTCCAGTAGTGATTGAGCAGTACAGATTATGGTGGAATCATCAGTATATTGAATGAGGGCCCCAGGGTGAGAGGCAGTGTGAAGGTTGTTTGTGAAAATGTTGAAGAGTAGTGGTCCTAGGATGGAGCCTTGAGGGATTCCAGTAGGGTTGTGGAGATAGGGTGAGAGTTCATTGGACCATTTCACTGCTTGTTTACGATCCTTGTGGTAGCTCTGAAACCATTTTACTGTGTTATGTGAGAAGCCTAAGTTAGACAGTGTGTTTAATAGTAAGGGGTGAGACACTGTGTCAAAGGCCTTGGAAAGATCAAGAAATACTGAGGCTGTATAGCATCCTGCATCTCTGGCCTTGTTCACAGTGTCTGTAAAAGATAACAAGGCTGCAGATGTGCTGTGGCTAGGTCGGAAGCCATGTTGGGTTTTGGTTAAGAGATTGTTTTGCAGTAGATGGTGCATTAGCTACTGACGGATACCTCTATCAAGAATTTTGGATATGGGTGACAAGATGGATATAAGATGGAAATTGGATGGATCAAAAGAGTTGCCTCTTTTATAGATGGGGGTGATGTGAGATTGTTTCCATGTGGTAGATACTTCGGATTCAGATAAAGACCAATTTATATGGATACTGTTTGGGTAGGTGATTGAATTAGCAGCCAGTTTGAGGTAGTGTGGTGGAAGATTATCACCTGAGGTAGAGCAGGGTTTTAGTTTTTGTAGCAGTTTCTTAATGGTTTCAGTGGGTTTGAGCTGAAATAAGAATGGGGTTTGTATAACATTTTGTTGAGTGGGGGGGGGAGGTCATTAATGACAGGGTTAGAAGTAGTTGATGGTCTGGGGTTGGTGTCTGAATAAGATGAAAGGTGGGAGGTCCAGCATTAGGGGTCTTAGTAGGTCTGATATTGATTTTTTGAAGTGCTTGTTAAAGTTTTTGGTTATTTGTGATGGAGGGGTATCAGGTGATAGGGTGTGCTCTCTATTTGTTGCAGGGTTCAATAGAGAAGATATGGAGTGAAAACATTTATTGGAATTAATTTTATGTTGGAGTTGAAGCTGGGAATAATATGACTTATCTCTATTGATTAGTTTTTTCACTTTGTTACATAGTGTTTTGAAGTTGACATGATTTTGTTCATCTTTGTTTAGTTTCCAGGTTTTCCAGGCTATAGTTCCCTTTGTTTCATCAGGTGTTTACTTTCCTTGGAGAGCCATGGCACTGAGTTCTTTTTGATTCTTTTCATACGAATGGGAGCTGGTGCATTAAGTATGTGAAGAAAGGTATTATTAAAGTATAGCACATCATTAAAGGGTAGTTGTTCAAGGGGTGTCAAGTTTATTTCATGTAGGAGATTGTTGAATTTATGCTGACAAAAATTAGTTGAGGTCCTAACTGATTTTATAGTGTGTACTCTTAGCTGTTGGGAGTTTGTTTTAAGGAAGTAAGCTGGCTGAGGGAGCTAGACAGTGTACCAGAAGAGGGGTAATTGTCGGGGTGGGATACTAGGATCCAGTCTAGGGTGGATTGGCAGGTAAGATCTTTGCTGCATCTTGTTGTAGTATTGATAAGCTGAGAAAAAACATACAGATTTATACTGTTTGTGGGGGAGTTGGAAGCTGTAGTTTGCCAATCTATATTTACGTCTCCTAAGATTATCGTTTGGGATGGCCAGGATAAAATATTTTCCAACACTGGTATATTGTTACCTGGTGGGATATATATATATATATACCTCAAATAAAAAACTTTGAGAACGTTCTAGAAAAAGAAATTAGAAAATTAGAAATGAAAGACAAGTGTAAGAATAAATATATAACTAATATGAAGAAAGATGAGTGGGAGGTTTTGAATGAAATAATGGAAAATTCCAAAGTAAGGGTAATGAAACCAGATAAAGGGGGAGGGATTGTTATTATGGAGAACACTATGTATGAAACTAAAATGTATTCTATACTTTTAGATGAAAGAAAATATTCAATAGCCTCCAAAAATGAGTTGGCAGTAGCATATAAGAAAATTGATATGGTATTAGAAAATTTATTAATGGATAAAGCTATTGATATTAGAACTCATAAATACCTAGAGGTAAAGAAGCCAAGGGTAGCAACCATGTTTGGCATACCCAAGATTCATAAGAATCAGACCAATCCCCCCTTAAGACCAATAGTTTCAGCAGAAGGAGCAAAAATTACCCCATTAGCTAAATATGTAGACAATAAAGTTAAACACCTATGGATGAATAACGAAATTATTTTAAGAGATTCATGGGATTTTTTAAGAGAACTCACTACAAACATATATAAAGAAGAAATAATCTTTGTTACAATAGATATTATAGACCTCTTCTCTAGTATACCACATGTTGAGGGTATGGAACTATTTGAAGAAAGTGTATATGCAGATGGGAAGTTGTCTCATGAAGAAAAAGTAACTGTAGTGACCCTAATGGACTCCATTTTGAAATACAATTATTTAATGTTCAATGGAGAATATTATAAACAGAAGTACGTGGATGGTGTCACCTTCGTGTGTTGAACTGGAAATCAGTATTGCATTCTACTCTACGGCTTTTTTTAGTTTTGATTGTTTGGTTATTATTGAAAAGCCACACTACTTTTGGTTAATATATATATATATATATATATATATATATATATATATATATACTTTTTTGTTTTGGCTTTTTGGCTTTTCCCGGTTAGGGGTCGCCACAGCGGAACTCCGGTCCGCTAATGATTGGCAGTAGATTTTTTTATGGTGCCAAGTTGCCAGCCCGATGCCCAACCTTCAACAAAGGCACGCCCATTCACACATCTCTTTCGAACGCCACTCGACCATGGGGAGGACATGCAGACTCCACACAGAAGGCACTCCAGCCGAGAATCGAACAAGAGAACCTCTTGCTGTGAGGCAACAACACTACTGCTGCACCACCGCGGCTATGTGTGTATATATATATATATATATATATATATATATATATATATCCATCTTTTCCATTGCTGAGGTACTAATCTCTTTTTTGAACCTCAACATATTAAAAAGAATTTGCATAATTGTAATATATATATATATATATATATATATATATATATATTACTATTACTATTATGCAAATTCTTTTTAATATGTTGAGGTTCAAAAAAGAGATTAGTACCTCAGCAATGGAAAAGATGGGTATATTGCTGGTGTAGGGTGTGGTAGTGAGTGTAAAGGGATATAGAAGGGCTACCCCCCCCCCCCGCCTTTTTTTTTTAGATTGATCTCTTGTGGTTATGGCAAAGTTTGGCGGTATTATTTCTGAGTCTTTTACATTGGGGTGTAGCCATGTTCCCGTAAGGGCTAGTATTTCAGGTTTATTTTGATCAATCCAGGCATGCAGTCGGGCTGTTTTATTACATATACTTGTAAGATTCATTGTAAATATGTTAACATTTTTGGGGTTACTCTTGTGGTCAGGATTAGAGGGTGGGCCAGGGTTGGGATGTATATGTCTACATTTGAATAGAAAGGTAATAAGGAATGAATACCATGGGAAGTGTTTTTTATTCCTAGGTGATGGTACTGGTGTTGTGGTTTCATAGGAGGTGAGAAGGCTAATTTGTGGCTTGAATAATATGGGAGGGTATAGGCGAAAAGCTGGGAGGAGATATGTGTTTATTGGGGTGATGGTTGGAGGAGGTTGTTGATGTGTATTGGTGTGTGGGGGTAAGTGAGGATATAACTGTAGTGAGGTTGAGAATTAAGAGTAAAGAAGCTAGGCAGGTTAGGAGGAGCATGTCAACTGTGATAGTGGGTTTTAAAATAGTAAAAGTGGTATTTATGTCTTAGAATGTAATATCAGGTGTAAATAGAGATTATCTTGTGATATTTATGCAGCTGATGGTAAGGTTGGAAATATTTGACTTCAGGGTGGGCTTTGACAATGTAGGTAGGTGTTTTGCCTTGTGGTTTGTAATAGGGAGGGGGTGGGGGAGATGTGACTGGTCAGTAGTAAAATTATGGTCCAATGTTAGTTTGTGCATATAGTAGAAGAGAAGGTGGCAAGCCTAGCATTAATGTAATTCATTCTGAGGTGGTGACTGTATTGTGATGGTGAAGTAGAGTAAGATGCAAAGAATTATAATGGGGGATGAGACTATAAGGTGATGGATGTAAGGGAAAGCAGGTAACTTTGGTTAAATAAAAGAAGGTAAGGTGTGAATGAAATGTGGGCGTGGACAAGGTAGAGTTGTATATAACTGGATCATAGGAATGAGGGGGAGTGGTTTGCATGGGATATGAGTAGATTTGCTGGAGGTGGCTGGGATATGGGGAAGGGCGGAGGAGTGGAGCGAATGAAGTGAGAAGAACCCCCCCCCCCAGATGATTTACCACCATAAACGATCAGTGAGGTAGAATGTTCATGGATACAAAAACATAGCGAGTTAAAGGCACGGTGACTGAACCCTAAATACTTGACTCGAGTCACAGCATCTAATTTTATAGTTATGCACTTTTCGGTGTCTTTCAAGGGAATATGCTGAAGTGTTAATGTAGCTTCACCTTCAGCAGTAAAAGGTCTGTGAGTGTGGGTTAGTAAGTAGGGGTGGGGATATCCTTTCAGCAGATTCAACACTACAAACAGAACACACTAGTGCATGAGTTAACAAATTAAGTTATTAGCTCGAGTTTTGGAAATTGCCTTACATAGATTTAACTCTGTGTATTTCTTCCTTGTGAACTTTTGCAACTGCAGGTGAAATTCAGCTGCGCAAGTACTTCAGGTAGTGGTATATGATAATTTTTGCAGGAGCAGCAGTAGTTATACTAACTATGTGCTTGTTTTAATAGATTTAACTCTGTGTATTTGTTCCTTTTGAACTTTTGCAACTGCAGGTGAAATTCAGCTGTGCAAGTTAAAACTACGATAAAAACATACAATAAAAACCTAGCCAAGTTAGAGTTTTCACTGTGTGATACCTTAAAGCTCCTGTAATACAGGCCCATGGGATATATGCAAATGTCCCCTTTTGGACATTCAGAAACCAAATTGCTGAAACATTTAATCATACCTCTCAACTGTACAGATTTTTGCAGAATGTCCAGATTTTTGACTCATATTTTTGGTCCATTTCTCATAAAAATTGTGGTTTTCTGGCAAATCATTGAGGACTGAAGTCAGAAAATAATGGCACACATTTGAGTTTCAGGCTTTATATCCGTCAGAAACTTCATGCTAATGCATAACCTGTTATTCTATTCACTTTTTAAGTTTGTAAGAGCAATATTTAAAAAGTGTCCCCATTTTAGGCCTTTGTCCCCCCATTATTTGTGCCTTGGCTCAGATTTCTTGCTCTAACAGTTAGAGAGGTACGCACTTAATGTCCATGACTTTTTACTTTTTCTTTTTAGGTCTTTATGGATACATTCTTCTAGCGGTGTTATTGGCAGTATTGTTTTCAGTGGTTTAAATAAATAAAATGAAAAATGTCCAAAACCTGAGATTTTAGACTAAAGCTACATTAAAAGAAAATGATGTTGCAGGTTTCAGTGGTCTGAAGTCCTAAATCTTTTTTGTTAGGGTAGTCTAGTCTCAGTTGTCAGGTAACTTGATTCAGTATTAGTCATTATTTAGTTTGGCAGCTTTTCCATTAACTAGTGTGTTGGTTGCGAGAGACATTTTAAAATGAGTTACAATTTTTTTTTCTTTTTGTATCTGTAGTGGAATATGCTGCACCAGTATGGAAGTGTAATCTGTTTTAGTAACATGAAGTATTGCTTCCTGATATTTGTATATTATAACTTTATAATAGCAACAGGTGAGGTCAGTTATTTATTCTAATATGAAAAGGTTTTACTACCTAATGTTCTTAATGTTTCAGAATGCATTAACAGCTATGGCTTGCTCTGTGATCAGCAACATAGCTTCTGTAATGCTTTCAGTACTGTAACAGCCCCTGTTATTACCACTGATATTTATAGCAAGATTAGTCACAGCCTCATTCCTGCTGGTGTGTGCACTGACATGACAAGGGCCTTTTAAACCGTCAATCATTTCCTACCATGCAGTAAACTTGCCAAGTTCATCTTTGGAGACAATAAAATTACTTATTTTTTGAAGGACACATCCCTTCAGGTTTATGCCAGTAACGTATTCCCTAAAAGTAGTATACTTAAAACTGGTATACCAGAAGCATACGTTCTTTGTCCACTGATATTTTCCGTTTTTATTAATGATCTTGTACTGAATTTCCCGTAAACTCGGTATAATCATGTTCTGTGATGACTTATAGCATATAGAAGGCAGTATACAGTAGATTGCCTCTAGATAAAACTTGCAAAAAATTTCTCTCAGCACTATACATAACCAGCAGAAAAAAGACTATTGAATAACCTCAAGAAAACCAGTGTCATAATGTTCCCTGTACCATATACCTACTTTAGATTTTTTTTTAAATGACGACAACATTCTTATCCTAATGTAACTTAAACATACTTGGGACTTGCCTTAGATGCATGCCTTCATTTTAGAAGCATAGTGGCAAAATTGCTTTTGAAGTGCAGTCCCAACTAAAACTTTGCTACAGGATTTCACACCTTTTCAGTCCTGGTGCTTGTGCAGCTATCACAAGGAATGCCCTGATACCTAAACCTGAGTTTGGCCTAACCCCTGGTGTGTTTTTATTCATCCTGTGTACACAAAAACTACACAACATTGAAAACAAATCTGTCTGGTCATCCTTTTGGAAGATCAGCATGTGCACCACTCCTGTGTCTTACAAAAATTCAGTTGGATTACCTATAAATAGTTGTGCTATACTCCTTCTTGATACCCTCCTATTAAAAATCCTATATCTAGACTAAATCAAAAAGCATTACCCTAGCAAGACCTTGTTTTAACACTGATAGGTGAAAAAGTTTTCCAAAGAATGTGTCCATCCACCTGGCATCTCTTGCCTAATAATGTAAAAAAGAAAAAAAAAAAAAATCACTAATTTTTATTGGAATTCAAAACAGCATTAAAGGAACGTCTTCAGCATAAGGCCACTTGTACTTGCTTTTGAGATGGTGTTTAAACAATCTCACCTTGAATTCTCCTTACAACTTGTGAAGAGGATTCCTTTTTCACTGTTTGTAATATTGCATATCTTACATGTTATCCATTTCTTAAACATCATTCCGTTTTACTTGTATATATGGCTTGCCCCTAATTAGAGCTGGATAATAGTCAAATGGGGCCTTAGGCAGGGTAATAGACTGCCCCTCCCCAGCCATATCAGTATCCCGTTACTTAACTCTCTCTCTCCCCAATTACCATAAAATACTGTTCAGACATTTCAGTTTGCACACTATTTTCTTCTTTACTTTTACACCAATCACAGAAGTTTGGGATTACTTTAGAACTTTTATTTCAACATTTTACGAAAAGCATTGACAGCCAATTGCCAAAGAAAACAAAAAGCTCTCACAGTAGAAACAGACTTAGCATGAGCAATAGTAAACTTCTCTTTTCTTCAAACTTTCATTAATTGAAAGTGCATCTGGAAAACCACTAAACAGATATATATTTTATTATTTTTTTATTTATACTTTTATTGACTGGGTTAGTCCCACTAGGCTAGTAGCCTCTTTTCAGGGGAGATGCACTGTGGTATTTATACTACTAGGTGAAATTTAGCCAGGGCATCAGGGAACTTCTCATCATTGTTGTGAGTAGGAATCATTTTGAAGGAGCACTTCTTGTTTCTGTTCCAGGTATAGAGGTGGCCTGGAGAAACAGGGAGGCAGATGGAGAGAGAATGATATGATGGAGTAGTCAAAGAAATGAAGGAGAAAGCATATATGAAGACCAAAGAATGTGTACAGGATTCTGAGGAAATGTTTCAAAGAAACCTGTTTGCAGATGACTCACAAAATGATGGCTGTATAATTACAACCCTCCAGTCAGGAGGTTTGTGGGATGATTTATTTAAAGAAATGGAGGTGCAGAGTGAGCCAGAAAATGAAGATGTTTCCTTGGGGGACATTATGAAGAAAACACAAAAGGAGGATAGAGGCAGTCTTGAAGAATAGTGATGTGATGGACAGGAAAGCATATGCAGAGAAAGTAAAAGAAGGCAAAAGTGGAGTAGCAGAAAGGAAGGCAAAAAAATTAAAATGGAAGCATGTAGTAATTCAAAGTAAAGAAGACAAAGAAATGGACAGACATGGTGTAGGACAATTTAATAACCCCTTTGATTGTAAATGAGGTATTAGCAAAGAGATATTTTGTGACAATAGAAAATTTTCTTGGAGAATATGAAAAAAAGACTGCTATCCATTGAATCTTTATGTGATAAAAGCATTTAAGAGTGAAATAAAAAAGAAGATTCATGTACAAGTTCAAACAGAGGTAGAAAGAGACTTTGAAAGTACATTTGAAAGGTTTTTATAAAGAAGTACTAGGCAGTTTATGATAAAAGGGTTTATGGACTTGTGGCTGGGATTGTGATGTTTGGTTAAAAATTGAAAGATAAGCAATTGTACATATACCAAGCATGATAAATGTGGAGGGGAATAGGGGTATTGTAAAATACTTATTTTTTTGTGGAAAAAAGGGCATTTGATAAGTAACTGTGACAAAAGAAAATGTTATATTTGTGTGGAAATAGGACATACTGCAAAAAATGTGAATCAAAATGTTAGAAATGCAACAAAATTGGTCATTTATGGATGGATTGCAAAAAATGAAAATAAGAGTAAGGAAAAGGAAAAAAAAAAGAGAAGGAAGTGAACAAAGAGAAGGAAACATCAGAAGAAGTAGAAATAGAAGAAAAATTGGATGAGGAAAAAAATAGAGGGGACACAGAAGAAGAGGTGATAAAAGGAAAAAAAATATGTTAAAAGGATAAAAGACAGAAAAAAGAAATTTCAAAGGGATAAGTACAAAAGAAAAAAAGAAAGGAAATTGATGAAAAATAATATATACAGCTAAATATTGAGGTTTGGTATAATAGTTAAGGTGTTTGAGACACAGACACAAGGTACAGTGTTTGATTCTCACTGTTTAGAAAGAAATTGGTTAAGCTTAAAATGGCTTATTATAGCAATAACCCATGCCTGGGTGTGGGTAATGCTGGATTTATCCACGGTTGGCGTGGTTTGGTCACGAGGGCGAAGCCTGAGTGGCCAAACAAAGCCAACCGTGGGTAAATCCAGCATTACCCTCACCCAGAAGTGGGTTATTGCTATTATAAAATGACATTATTTAAGAAAAAAAATAATTACTTTTCTTAAATAATGGCATTGTATAATGCCTCCTTGCTGCTCTTCCGCAGCTGTCTGGTATTCTGCGGCAGTTCTGATGTACTGCGCATGTGTATGCCTATGCAGTACATTAGAACTGTGGGCAAAAGCAACGAAGAAAGCAAGATCTGCGTTGCTTTTTACAAACTGTTTTTGCTATGTTTAATGGGTTTAACATAGCGAGACAGCTTTAAAAAAGCAACGGAGACTCTCCGTTGCTTTTTTTAAAGCTGCCTTGGTATGTTAAACCCATTTAACATCGCAAGACAATTTTGAAAAAAGCAACGGAGAAAGCAAGATCTGCGTTGCTTTTTGCAAACTGTTTTCGCTATCTTAAATGGGTTTAACATAGTGAGACAGCTTTAAAAAAGCAACGGAGACTCTCTGTTGCTTTTTTTAAAGCTGCCTCGGTATGTTAAACCCATTTAACATAGCGAGACAGTTTTTAAAAAAGCAATGGAGAAAGCAAGATCTCCGTTGCTTTTTAAAAACTGTCTCGCTATGTTAAAGGAGTTTAATATAGCGAGACAGCTTTAAAAAAGCAATGGAGAATCTCTGTTGCTTTTTTTAAAGCTGTCTCGCTATGTTAAACTCGTTTAACATAGAGAAACAGTGTGAAAAAAGAGTTGTAGTAATGGAAAAAGCCCGGGCGACCGGACCTTTTTCCATTACTATAACTCTGATTTACAGCATGCACGCTGACCAATCAGCGTGCGCGTTTTTGAATATTAATGGGGGGGAGTTGTATAATAAGAAAGTTAGCCCAGTAATTGGCTATGAATTTATGAAACCATGAATCTAAGGAAAAGGAGAAATTAAATCTTAGAGTGTTTTCTGTAAATGTGACTGGTATTAAGAATATAGTAAGAAGCATAGGAATTGTAAAGTAGTGTAATACATGTGATGTAGATTTAATTATATTAGAAAACACAAGACTTTTTAACACATAAGGAAAGATTACAAATAGAGAAACTACGGGTGGAAAGATGATCTGGAATTTAGGAAATGAGAGATGTTCTGGAATAGCTGTATTCTGTAGAAATACAGTAAAGGGTAGTACATGTAATTTTAAGAGAAAATGTATGCTTTTACTAACTGTAAAGAAAGGGCAGACTTATTTCATCAAAGTTTAGACTATGTATTGATGAATATGAATATTACAATAAGAGGAGACTTTAATTGTGATTTAAGAGGCAAGTGTAAAAAGAAGGGAAAAGATATAAGAAAAATGTTAGAAGTTCTAAGATGCGGAAAGTTAAAACTTTGGGGCAAAAATTCATGGACTTACAAAAGGGGGTATGGGTAGAGCTGAAATAGATTATTTTATAGTGTCAGAGGGTTTATTTATAGGAGAAGGAGAGGTAGTTGAAGTAGGATTTTCTGATCATCTTGCAGTATGGCTAGAGATAAAAGAAAACAAGGAATATATAAAAATAGGCAAAGGTATAAAAAGGATAAATGAGAAATCATGGAATGAAGAAGGAAAGAGATTAGTAATACAGTTATGGAAAGCTCATATTAGTATGAGAGCATTTTATAAAAAAATGGTCTGAATGGTGAGTGATATTTAAGGAAAAATACAAACATTTTTTTTTTTACAGTGGCAATATGCGTTAAAAGCAGAGAAAGAAAAATAGATAAAAAACATAAAACAATGCATTGGAAGATTTAGAACAGTAATAGAAAGCACTTTGACGAAGAAAAAATGTATGAAAGAAATGAAAAAATACAAGAATTGTTATATAAGCAAAGATACTTTTTACAAGGAAAAAGAGAAGTGTTAAGTTACTTAAGCAAAGTGTAATAAGAGAAAAAATGTGGAAGGAGAAATAGAAAGAACTTGTTAAAAATGATGTAGTATAGTACAGTATGTACAAGAAATGTTTAAGGAAAGAAGATAGTGAAAATATGTGCCAAGTAAAAAAGTTAACAGAAAAAGAGAATAAAAAGTTGGAAAAAGAGATTTCTTTAAATGAGCTAGATAAAGTATTAGGACAAGTAAATATAGATTCAGCTGCAGGCCCAGTTGGAATAGAGTATGAAATGCATAAAAGTTTAAGGGATTGTCAAAATATTTTTTAAAGATTTTGATTGAATGGTTAAATGAAGGTTTTATGTAAAAACAATTATGTAGTGGAATAGTTAAATTCATATGGAAGAATGAAGATAGAAGAGAATTAAAAATGGAGACCAGTAGTATTCAGTAATAATGATTATAAAATCTTTATGAAAATAATACAAAAGAAATTTGAAATTAAAATGGGAAACATTATGGAAGATAGTATGCATAATATAAAGGGGAAGGGTTGTCAAGAATTATTAATAAAGAAACTGGGGATGATATGAACAGAAAAGAAGAAGCAAAAATCATGATATAAGACATTAATAAGGCATATGACACAACTGGACATGAAATCTTATGGGTGATGATGAAAGACTAGAATATAAGTAAGAAAGTTGGGATAGTGTGTATGTCAGCATATAGTAAAAGTAAAATAAAATACTTGTAAATGGCTGGTTAAGCCAAGAGGTACATATGAAGAGTGGTGTAAGACAGGGATGTTCAGTGAGTTGTACATTCTTTGCATTAGTTATGAATGTGATATTATGTGAAATACATTACTAAATGAAGGAGGTGGTGTATATAGCACCTGAAAGGTTAAGATTTCCAGTTATGTTTATATAGATATAATAATAATTGCAAAAAAAATTGGAAAAAAGTAATTTGCACAAATGAATGTTTTATAGATGACAGTGATGGCTTTAAATAAAGAGAAAATAAAAGGTTTAAGTGATATAGTAAAGATTGGGGTTATATATTTTACAATGAATGAGTTTTCTGTGCTGGGTATAAAATTTAGAATAAAGATGTAAGTAGAATTCAATGGGAAAAACAAAAAATAAAGCAAACATGTCTTCTCTGGAGAACATTTAAATTATTATTTAGAAGAAGGCTTATTTGATGGAGTATTGTTGGGAAAGTAGCATATTTAGCAAGTGTGTTTATGTTGCCAACAGTATTTGAAAAGGAATTATTGCAGGTATTTTTCATTTTATGGGATTTTGGATTAAACCCAGTAAAAAGAGGAGTTTTGTATGTAAATAAAGGAGGAGGAGGTTTAGGGTTAATTAACCCAGTGGTATACACTGCTTTATTACATTTGTGCAAATTGTTAAAGTGGGTAAATGAAAAAGATGAGAGATTAGTAGTAAAATTGTATAAATATAAGTATGATAGATTTTGGGGTATGGTGAAAGAGATTGTATAAATGAAGAAATAAAATGTTACCAAGAAGAAATATTTTTGTGGAAAAGAAAATTTGGTGATATAGAAAAAGATAGAACATTATGGTATAAAATGTAATGATAAAACATTACTATGTAAAACCATAGGGGAATGTAACCGATGGAAACATTAAAGCTATAAAAATAAGAAGCAGATGGTGTAATCAGAAAGTAGAATGTCAAGGTTTTTGTGCAGACTAGTAGTAGATAAAAAAGGGAATGTCCCATATAAAAAATAATAGAATATGTTTACATTGTCAAGAAGAAACCACTAAGGAACATATGTTTTTGAAATGTAGAAGAGTAAAAAGAGAGAACTATACAAGGAAGATTTTTTGAAGATATAAAAACTTAATTAAATGTGGATATGATTAAATATGGATATTATAAGAACAGAAGTAAAGCATACGTTAAAAGAATAGACAAAAAGTTAAAATGTTATATGGAATGAAAGAATAAATGAAATTGTTTAATAGTAAACGAATTTTAGCAACAATATTAAGTAAAGCCAGATGGTGGCTATGGGAAAAGAAATGCAGGTCTAATAAGGATGAAAATTTAGCATGATTATATAGAAAATTATGAATATGTGTAAACAGATTTGTATGTTTATATATTTGTATATAAACATTTGTAAATATGTAAATATTTTGTAAGTAAGTGTTATTTTAGTATATAAAGGACCCCTACTCCCTATCCATAATCAAGCTGTTGGTATGGGCGAGTACATGGGCACGTTGCATTCCTGTCGCTGAAGTGTCTGGAAGGATGGTGCGCAAGAAGAAAAATAAGTGAAAGGGAGTGAAAGTGAATGCTAGCTCAGAAAAAGTAAATATTGCACTTGTTGAAGATTCCAAAGAAGTATTTCAGAAAAAGTTGTTCGATCGAACTGAGAAGACAAGAACGTACAGTTACCTCTCTGCAATTCAGAGGGTTGTGGGATGATTTACTGCAGGAATGAAATAATCAGTGAACCAGAGAATAAGGTATTGTGGGGCACATTATGGAAAAAAATAAGAGGTGGATGTAGATGCGACACCAGAAGAAGGCAGTGAAAAAGCAAAGAAAATGTATGCAGAGACAGTAACAGGTAGACACAATGGATCAAGAGAAAAAAGAAAGGAGGACAGTGTGATTTGTAGTAAGAATATAAAGCAAAAGAGATCAAAAGTTGAACAAATATGAGTTATGGGACAATGTAATTCTGCCTTTGAGTGTGAAAACACAAGAGGTAAAAACATTTATTTTGATTAACAGAGAGTCATTTTTTGACATTTTTTGACACTATACAAGGTATGCAGAAGTTTCTTTGACTAGGAAAAAGGACAAAATAATAATCCTTGGCATAAATATATACAGTAAAAGCATCTTTTTGGGAAACTAAAAAGAAAATTCATATACAGTTTTAAACCAAAGTGGAAAGAGAGACTTTAAAAGAACATTTAAAAATATACATAAAGGAAATAATAGACATTTCAAAAGTTTATGATAATGGGGGTTTATGGACTGGAGCATGGGATTGCAGTGTTATTTTAAAAATGGAAATGGAAAAAAAATTTACATATTCTGAGTATTATAAATGTTTATGGTAACAAGGGTGCTGTAAATATTGGGTGCAACCAAAGAAAGAAATGTTAAATATATGGTACAACAGGACATGTAGCAAAGAAATGTGAAATTGAATGTTATAAATATAAAAAAATTGGACATTTATGGATGGGTTGTAAAGAAAACGATTATGGGTGAAGTACTATTAATCAGAGTAAACATGAACAAAATAGGAGTGAAGATGAGATAGAAATAGATGAAACTTTAGAAGAAAAAAGGGAGATACTCAAGAAAATAGTGGAGAAGAATTAGATGTGAAATCAGAAGTTAGTGACAAAGAAGCTATCATTTGGAAGATGGTAAAAGGGGAAAACAGAATCCCATTGGAAGAAGAGTAAATGTTGGAAAAAAATAAAGCCATTAATATAAAGGAAAAGGAGAAAGGGAATGAATATCATATCCTTTTTTTAATAAGAAAGTACTGTTAAAGTAGGATAGTATCTCCTAAATTAATAAACAGAGAAAGGAATAATTTAAGGATTCTTTCATTGAAAGTTAATAGTAGGAAAAATATTACAAGATAGCAATTTTAGAATGGTGTAACAAATATGATGTTGATATTATTTTGGATGATATAAGATTTTTCTGGACGATATAAGATTTTTGACACATGAAAGATTACAGACCAAAAAATAAATAAATAAACGGGATGGGAAATAATATGGAGCATAAGGAATGAGCAGTGTTCAGGAATAGCAGTTCTGTGTAGAAGGGTATTGAAACTTTTGGATGTTAAAATGTGAAAATTAATTATAGGTGTAAAATGGCAAGAAAAGGTTTATAAATTTATTGCTGTATATGCTTATGTGATTAATAAAGAGTGGAGAATTTATTTCATAAAATATTGGATTATGTAGTAAATATGAATATAATTATTACCAAAAGAGTTCAGTTGTGATTTAAGAGGCTATAGAAAAGATGTAAAAAAGATGATGGAAGTAATGAAATGTGGACAATTTATTATATGGAATAAAAAAACATGGGCATACAGGAAAGGTAATTAAAATCTGAAATTGATTATTTTTTAGTATCAGAAGAAATATATATATATAATGGAAGAAAAAAACTATTGGAATATGTTTCTCAGATCATTTGACAATATAGTTGGAAATGTAATAAAGAACATAGGAAAAGGCAGAAAAAGAGTAAAAGAAATGGAATGACAAAGGAAAGAAAGATGTCAATTGATTATGGAAGGACCATATTGCCATGAAAGCATTTTATAGTGGTGGGAATTGTGGATTACTTTTAAAGTAAAATATAAAGATAGTTATTTACTTTAGCAGAATAAAGTAAGAAAGAAAAACAGGAATATGCTAAAACATATAGAAATGTGATGGCTAATTTAGAATAATAAAATATTATGGAAAAATTAATAAACAAAATTATGAGAAAGTTAATGAATTATTGTATAAATAAAGATATATTTACAAGGAAGAAGTTTCAATGTATCTAAGTAAGATAGTGAAGGAGGCTAGTGTAATAAGAGAAATGAAAGATAAAGGAGGGAATGTAAATAAAGGTCAGCAATAAATGATGGAAATTGTTGCAGGGTATGTGGAAGAAATATTTATTTAAAAAAGAGACATGGTGTCAGGACATGGCAGTAAAAAAATTCTGAACAAATTAATACAGAATTTGAAAAGAGATTACACTATATGAATAGAAAAAAACACTTTTTAAACAGTTGGATGTAGAATCAGCATCTGGTCTGGATGGTGTTAGGTTTGAAATATATAAAAATCTAAAAAGATGGCAGAAAAATACTTGTGTATTTACTGAATGGTTAAATGAAGGATTAAAGTATAAGGTGTTGTGTAGTGGGATATTAAAATTTATATGGAAAATGAGAAAAAGAAAATATAAAAATTTCAGACAAGTAATTTTAAATAATACAGACTATCAGATATTTATGAGAATAATATAAAACAATTTGAGAATAAGATGCAATGCATAATGGAGGAAAGTATATATGGTATTAAAGGAAAGGGATGTCCGGATTTATTAATGACAGAGAAATAAGAGATGAAATGATGAGAAAGAAAGAAGATGCAAAACTTATGGTAGATGATATTAAAACAGCTGATTCAATACAGCATGATATGCTGAAGGAAAAATGGATATATATACAATGTTCGCAATAAAATCAAGCAAGTGTATATAACAGCATATGAGAATAAAGTAAGAGTCTTAATCAGTGGTTGGCTAAGTAAAGAAGTAGATATGAACAATGGTATAAGACAAGGGTTTCCTAGAGTAGTATTTTTACAGTAGTTAGAGAGGTTAATCAGAAAGTGAAGAATGTGAATTTTATAATTCAAACAAATGGTAAAATTCCAGTTATGATGTCATTTACATATTATAAAATAGCAACTAAAAATAGAGACTGGGTGAGAGACATTATTATTTTGTTGAATGCTTAAAAGAAAGAGGTATGACTCTTAATAAAGAAAAAAAGTAAAGGAATGGGTGTTATAATAAAACTAGCAGGTATACAGTTTTCTATGAAGGAAATATCTGTTTTAGGGATACATTTTTGGTAAAAAAGGTAATAAAAAGGGGTGGGATAAAATAAAGGAAATAACATGTGTATATTATGGAAGATGTACAAATTAACATACAAGACAAAAGTAAATTTGATTAAGTATTTATGGGTAAGATAGCATATGTATCTAGTGTTATGGTTTAAAGAATGTATGAAAAACTTTTATTAGCAATGTTATTCTCCTTTATATAGGGATCAGGATTAAATCTTGTTAAAAGGGGTGTATTATAAATGAATAAAGAGGATTAGGTGTTGTAAATCCAATAGTATGTGCTGTGTCATTAAATTTGCATCAGGTATTGAAATGGTTAAGTAAAAATTTGAGAATTTAATGATAAATGTATTTAAGTATAAGGAATTGTGTAAAGAATAAGAAGTAATGAAAGAATGTTTTAATGAAGAAATGGAGAATTATCACAAAAAATAAGAATATGGAAAATAAAGATTGATGAAGTGGAAGAAGATAGAAAAATATGGCATCAAAATATTATGAGGAAATATTATTGTATTAACCCAAGAGAAAATATTCCAGAAGTAAAGATTAAAGCAGTTAAAGAAAGAAAGAAATGGTGTAGCTATAATGTTCAGTGTTATTGGGAATATAAAAAAAATACCTGTAAAGGCAATTATGCCTTATAAAAAGAAAAGTGAAAGAAAATGTGGGAAGAAACAACAGAACATGTTTTTTTAAAACCTGAGAGAGATCAAAAAATATGGAATACATTATGTATAGATTTTTTTTGAAAATTTTCAGGATTAATGAGGATATAAATATGAGTATGATTGAATATGGATACTATGAGAATATAAACAAAAATATCAAAGTGGACTTGGACAAAAAAGTGTGTTATGTATTATGTGTATTATGGAATGAAAGAATTAATTATGTTTGTTGGAAATTAGATATAGTCATTATTATTAAAAAAGGATTAGGTTATGGAAAAAGAAGTCGAGGTTGCTATAAAACATGTATATATGAATGTCAAGTTTGATGTGTAAAAATATGAAAATGATTAAATAAATTTGTAAATATGTATAAAATAAAGGAGCCCTTTTCGGTAGGTGCTATGGGATCGTTTACATCCATCTGAGCTACCACCAACTCAAGCAGATGGGGCCTCAGTTTAGTATCTCATCCAATAGACAGCACCCTCAAAAGACTGCATTACCCGCTTACACTGCACTGCAGTGTTAGTAATTAGTCTACGTGATGTGTGAATAGAACGTACAGCATTCTGCACCAAAGGTGAGTGTGCTTCTTATTGTGCCACTGATGCAGAATATAGGGAAGCACTAATCAGTGGATATGTGAAAGGTGCAAGTTTCCCTTTTCAGGGACAACCAAAGAGCACTGGCTGGTGAAGTGGCTTGATCATAGTGACCCAACAGACCCATGAAGGTTGAGGAAGTTAAACTCTGCAATGTAGGAAGCAGTTTATTAACCACTCATAGTCTTACTCATCGGCAATAAATGCCAGACAAACTCTTGTAGCCCACAGTGCTTTTTACACCCACATGCCCACAAAAGCAAGCTGAATTAAAAATGTATTCATAGCTAAAATATTAATATTAAACTCGTTTGCCATTAACTCATTATCTGAAAGCAGTATACTTAACACTGGTGTACCACAAGGATCTGTTCTGTGTCCCATTATTCGCAACCAGGTAGCAAACACACTATTAGTAGTCAGCAAATGCAAGGCAACCAAGGATTGTACCCAAAGAACACGACTCCTATGAATATGCTTCTGTTTGCTATAATTAATTCCTTCCTTTATACCATAACTACTCTGGGATGCAGATACCAAGTGTGTGTGTGTATATATATATGTATATATATGTGTATATATATATATATATATATATATATATATAGATATACATACATACATACATACATAGTCATATGTAGATGCATAGATGTGACCATCAATCACAGCCTCTTGGAATGACTGTGTACACATCGGGTATTTGCTTGCAGAGATAAAGATCCAAAAGCAGGAATAGATTTTAAGTATTTCTCTTGTGTTCTTAGAAACTTGCTAAATGAACACAGTTCATATTAACAATAATTTTTTAAAGGATACAAAGTCTGACACTTATGCGCCTGTCATTGTGGGACTGCAGTGCACAACAGTTTGCCAGAAAGCCACAATTTGTACAAGGAACATACCAAAATATTTCTCCACGTCTTTGGTCAAGAATTCTGGATAGCACCAAAATAATTGAGGGGCAAAGGTCAAACGGGTAATTTAAAAATATACATATGTTTTGTTTTATTTTATTTTATGGATATGTTCACTATCCCTTTTCAGTTGTGACCTGGGAGCAGTGTCTGGTTAGGTGATTAAAGCTGCACAGTAGGCAAACAGAGAGAGAATGAATTAAACCTTGTTCTTTTGATTAAAGAAACCATTCTTAACAGCTCAGAGCCCCAAGTGCCAATTTGCTTAAAATGATAGCGGAACAACAGGTGTTACATAGATATGCATTTTCTATACAATAAGAGCTGTGCAACTCCAGTGTCTGGCATTACTGACAGACTAATCCTCAGTGATTTACCAGAAAGACAGACATTTTACGAGGGCCAGTACAGGGTAAAAATATGAGGCAAAAGCATGGACACTGAGGTCATTGATGATCTGACTGAAAGTATAAGTACGTTTTACGAATTGAGAAGGGACGGGACCGTACAGGACAGAAATATGAAAGGATGTTCACATTCTGCAAAAGTCATAGTTATGCTTGGTTTAGGTTCATTGGGCTTGGCTAGTCACTGAAAAGGGTCTGCAGACCAACTCACTTACCAAAAAATGGCAACAAAATAATGAACAAACCACGACTGAAGGAAGAAAACAGTCATATGTATGAAGTACGTAATAGTAATGGCAAACCCTATTTTTCCCATTCAACAGGAGGGAGCCCTAGTAATTCTAGGGCTAATAATGACAGAATTGGAATTCCAATATCATACTCCAGTGATATTAAGTTATTTTGTAAAATTTTTGAAAAAAAATGGAATATATTAACATCGATAACTGAATTAGACAATGTAATTGATACAGTACCACATTTCTCATTTATTAATAGAATGTCACGAAAGAGGCAGCTTTGTTATAAGTCCTCAGGAATGACCAGCAAGAAATGCTCTAACAGAGTAGGCACCTTCCCCGGCAGAAATTGTACAGCCTGTAAGTACATATATTCAGGCTCTTCTTTCACACACAAGTCAGAAATTTAAAGTTGAGGCTGACTTCTGTGCTGATTGTAAAATGCAGAATGTGGTCTATTTAGTTTTTGTAAATATTGTGATGCCCTTTATATTGGGAAGACAAGTAGATGACTTAAAGATAGAATCCTGAAACATATGAGGGACATTGTAAAAAATAAGGAAACTAGTGCACTGGCTAAGCATGTACAAGAAAAAGGGATGCCCCATGTTTTTAACTTTTTTGTATTAGAATGCTTGAGAGGTGGAGATATTAAGAACAGGACAGAGGAGAATGAACAGAAGTGGATTATGAAACTGCAGGCTGATAAACCCCCTGGAATTAATGGTATGGTATCACATAAACCTTTTTTGAAAGCCAGACCATTGAAACATTAAGATTATGTATCGAATGTTTTCTATACTATGTATTATTTTATACATTTTACCAATAGTTTGTACATTTTTTAAATATTTTTAGCTTTTAAGTAATTAAAGTTTTAGATAAACACAGTTTCTAATTTAGTTAGTACATTCTACACTGTGATAGGCTGTCTTTTAATTTAAATTTGGCTGTTCCGTAGTATGATTTAAGTCTGAAGAAATTATCAGTTTGGATCATGAAAACGCTAACTTCTTATTAAATTTTGTTTGTTTTCTTCCTTCAGTCGTGGTTTGTTCGTTATTTTGTTGTCATTTTTCGCTTTGAGGTGAATACCGAGCATTTTACCCAGTATCTGTGCCTTTTTCATTACAGCTCACTTACCAGATTAACAAAAGGAAATAAATAAGTTGTGATTTGAGTTAATTAGATTATTCTGTTGTAGCAAATGTGACAAGATCTCAGATTTTATTTCAGTGGTTTATCATGAAGCTGTTTATAGAACAGATGAAATTTAAACATGCAAATGTTATACCAGAGGTAGAAAAAACAATAAAAGTTCAATACATAAATGCTTTACAGACTGTTGCAATATTAGTTTAAAAAGAAATATTCAAGAATGTGAGATTGCGTGTATGTATGTGTGTGTTTGTTGATCAGAGCGATTGTATTTGTCCAAACAGATATATCACATTCACTTCAGAAATGTGGTGGAATTATCACTTGTGACTTTGGCAAACTTATATTTATATAAAAATAATCAAACCATATTAACAAGTTCACGTTTACAAATGTTATACATCACATTTATATATTCAAAGCAACATTACATAAATTGTTTGATTCCTGTCTTCTCTTAAACCTCATTCCTCCTCCAAAACATTTTTGCTGCATGTACTGTTCCCACAATTTCCATTTTTTCTCTATAATTTACTCCTACTCTTTTCTAAAGATCCACTTCCTGTTGTTTTATCTCTGTTACTTTATTTACTACTTCAAGTTTAGTTGGTTTAGATTTTGATTTCCATTTTCTAGTAATAGCTTTTTTAGCAGCCACTAGATTAAATTTAACAAGGCCTTATTATGTCTAGGTAGCTCAGATCTTGTATCCCAGCTCATTTGCTGGCCCAGTATTCCTGACAGAGTACTCTGTGGGGAATTTTTAAACAGTGCCAATTGATTAAAATCTGGGAACATATGCTCCCAGATACCTCTTTCTTCCCCATTACACCTCCAACATTTGCCATCTTTAGAGTCTGCTTAACGTATATAAATATCCGTGCAAACACTTCCAGGCAAAAATCCTAAGTCTTCCAGATTTTGTTGCATATTTGGGAATGAAATGTATGCCCGTAATCTCTCTTCCCAATCTTTTCTGATCTCTTATAATTGATTCCTGTATTTATCATCATTTTATATGTCATACTAATTATCCCTTTTTTAACAGCAGATTATGTTCTAGATTGAATTAAAAACTCAACCAGTGCATGTCTTTCATTTAGGCTTCCTCTATCCCTTTTCCTTTGTCTATACTTTGTCATTTCCTAATAGCGAAGGCAGTAACTACCCTGCAATCCAAATGTCTTTTTGACCTCTTCCCATTCTGCTACCTTTCCCTCCCAAATTATTTGTTTCCAATACCTTGGCTCCTTTGCCAGCTTCCTCCAGTAAGTTCTAACCACTTCTTGCCTATTCTGTGTACCTCATCGCTATTGGCAGAATCTCCTTTCTTCATTCCTGTGTTGACTTAGTTCTTAGTATACTTACTGCTACTTTATGAATATAATATTCTGTATGACTGTTGATGTTCTCCTTAAGGATCTGTATCCAAAATTCTATTCTTTCCTTATTTCTTAAATTACCTACCTCCCAGCTTTATCATTCCTTTCCTCTTTGAACTGTAGCTTTCTGCTTGTAGTATATACAAGAGTCTTAACTTTGTTGCTATAAAATATGCCTTCAAGTTAGGCAATCCTAAACTTCCTCATGCCCTCTTTCCCACCCAAGTAAAATTCTTAAACTCTTCATTAATTCCTATCTGCAACTTCTCCTATGATTGATAATAATATGCCTGACCAGTATATTAAAACTGAAGGGACTAAAACATTTTAACTGCTTATATCTTGCTATCCATATTACACATCCATAGGCAAGAGCGTCCAGTTTCTCAGTTTTTGTATTATGTTATGTTTAGTCACTTCCCACATATACTTAGCTGCCATAAAGGAGTCCTTTTTCTCTAGAACTGCAGTTTGTCACCAAAATGTATGAACGCTTTCTCAATAAACTAAAAAGAACTCACTCATTTATAGTAAGTCATTACAAAAATATATGGCTTATAGTAATCCAAAAACAAAAAAATACTATCTGTACTGCTCATTTCCTGCCCTTTCCTATACTAGAATAGTCCGGATCCCAGATCTTCTGGTTTCAGGACTTTAGTTTGTGTTTCTGAGTGGTCCAGACCTTGTTGTGCCAGTGGGAGGTCTTACTGCATATCAGTGAAAGTGGTAAGCACTAGAGCAGCCTATCTGCTGCAAGAGGAGTGGTCTCCAGCTCTGAAATGTACCTTATTGGCCGTTTTGGGCTAATTCCTATCCTTTACAAGTTTCAAGTTAAAAACTGTGTTTGCGCTTGTTTTAGCTCAGCGGATCCTGTTTGGGCATCCTCCAGACTAATGCAGCACCAGAAACGAGACGGAGAGAATTCTAAGTACCTTTTTTACTTTCTTTTGACTGTTTTAAGC
Source organism: Protopterus annectens (assembly GCF_019279795.1). NCBI lineage: Eukaryota > Metazoa > Chordata > Ceratodontiformes > Protopteridae > Protopterus > Protopterus annectens. The sequence goes on from NC_056746.1 coordinate 536,061,285, forward strand.
TAATCACACTTTAAAAATACTTTTTTTACTGTTATTTGCTGTATTTTTGCTGCATTGTAGTGTTAATTCATTTTTACTGTATGTGCACTTGTTTTACCTATTTAAAACTTAAGATTTAAATGAATTTATAACTGTAGGGGTCACACTCGAGTGTGACAGCCTTTTCTGTGCATTTATACTGTTTTAAGTGCTTTTTTCTGCTTAAAGTTAAAAAAAAAATCTGTGTTTGCGTGAGTTTGCGCATCGCGACTTAGCTAAGGTTAAACTATTCCCAGCGCCTTAAAGTCTGCTCTTCAGTTTTTCTCTTAGAACAAGCCAGTTTCTCATTTGTATCACTTGAATCTGTTTTTGTGTGCTCGGCACTGGCTCAGAACAGCTGATAACACTAAATAAGCCACAAATCTCTGAAGCACTAAACGTTCATCATTACCTAGTGGCCAACAGTCCTTTTGTTACTTATCTTCCTCAAAGTTACCTTGAGGAAACAAGCCCGAGTACTTATTAACCTCACTGTCTAGAGGGAAAAGTGGCTCCCAGTCATGTCCAAGGGATAGCTCCCGGTGTTCTCTCCTGTCTACCTGATGAATGTGGGCATCTTGGGGCAATGTAGCAATTGCCTCATGTACACCGACAACCCTCTCCTCCTACCACCCAACACTACAGCCTGTGAGAGATGCATTTATCTAGCCAAACTGGAGGCAAAGCTCTCTCAACCAAAGACTGAACTTGTCAGTCAGGAGGAGAAGGCAAACACCCACTCCACACCACACACACCACATAGTCCCAGTACATCTACACCACCAAGACCCATGCATAGATACACAAAATCATTCTCTGAGGCTCTCAATAAGAATCTACCCAAACACCAGAGACCTCCAAAGCAGAAACACAAGCAACCTCAAGCCCTCGCCACAACCCAAAAGACACAACACACAGACTCAGTGTGCCACTCAACCACTACCCATAGGGCAAAACTATGTACCTAACACATTGGTCATAGATGACTCTATAGTCAGGCACACTGACATTCCACTCACCAGAATAGACAAGGAGAAGGTTACTGTTAGCTCCCTGTTGGGTGCCAGGATCTGCCACATAAGCCACGCACTCAAGTCACTCCACAACAAGTACAAATATGACTCAGTCATTGTCCATGTTGGTGTGGACGACCTGAGACGTACCTCCCTTGATTACATGAAAAGAGACATGGAGGAGCTCTCTGATCATGTAATCTAGGCAAGTATGAGCCTAGCCCTGAGTAGCATCCTACCTTCACTCAGAATGATACCACAGTGCAAGGACAAAATGATTGACTTCAAAAATTGGCTAAAGTTCTGGTGTCATTCAAAGGGAATCCGTCTGCCTGGGACGACATGGTTGACAGGCCTTGATGCTTTGCCAGAGATGGCCTGCACTTGTCGCCCCTGGGATTTGGGATACTGGCTAAGGCTCTTGCCACCCCTATAGTGACATTTTTGGCAAAGCTCAAAAAACAAAACCACCACCGTAACAGATACAAGCAAGCAAAAACTGAGGATAATGCCACTCAGTGCTAAAAGTCTAAACCTCAGAATGCACTCACTCGAGGCACTCCTTAAAATGGAGAATATCGATGTCTGTGCAGTGACTGAAACATGGTTCAAGGCTCTAAAGAGCACCCCCTGCATTACCAGGATACAACTCATACCATACCTTTCGGCCAACAAACCAGGAACGGAACACCAAGGGCGGAGGTGTGTCCATATTCATTAAGGACAGCCACACCTCCAGGCTAGTTGCTCAACATAATTCATCCAAAATTAGCCAAGTGCAACTAACTCTGGCAAAACTGGAATTCATATTGTAGCTTGCTACAGATCCCCCACCATGCCCAAGGATTCCCACTCCTCTTTTCTTGATATAATAGAAAATGTCAGGGTCCAACATACCCTAATATTGGGAGATTTCAGCTACCCTACCATTAACTGGGAAAACTACTCTTGTACCAACTCCTTTTCTCAATGCTTTCTAGAATTCATGAACTCCAATGCCCTGGATCAACTTGTCCACACCCCTACCAGGGGCAATAATATCCTAGACCTAGTAATTACCAACATGAGTGACAGGTGCTCCACAAACCTGAAGTCAACTCCTCGTTGGTCAGATCTGACCATAAACTAATCACCCTAGATATCCACATACTGCCCCCACCCCCCACTAAGGAAGCGACAGTAAAAAGCTTCTCCAAAGCCAACTTCGTGCTTCTTAAGGCAGAAGTGGCCAATTTCATAGCACCCATGCAGATGGGGACAATACAGTTATGACTGCTGAATCTTATACAAATGCAGTCTATAAGCACCTACACGGGTGCATGGATCGGGCTATCCCTAATAGAACCAAGATGCAGTCTTCTAAAAAAAAAAAGGAAACCAATTTGGTGGTTCCCTGCTATCAACAAACTTTACAACATAAGGAAGAAACTGTTGCAAAAGAGAATAAAATCCCATGAGTGGAGGAGCTCCCTGGTCAGCCTCAGCAAGGAGCTGAGATCTCTCATAAAATCCTCCAAAGCGAACTATGAAAATAAGATTGCCACTGACTCTAAGGATAACCACAAAGCATTCTACAGCTATGTCAAGAATCTCAATGGCAACACCCAGATCTGCTCTGAGTTACAGCACAATGCCAGAAAAGTCACAAATCCAACTGATATCACCAGCATCCTGGCTGATAGGTTCAGTGCCAGCTTTACCTCCCCCTCACCTCCTAAAGGGCCCATAGCCATACTTGAAGAATGCAGTGTCCCTGCAGTCACCACTGACAGGTGAAAACTGCGCTATCAAAAGCCAAGAACAGAGCATCCATGAGACCGGATAATATACATGGCTACGTTCTACATGAACTCCAGAATGAACTAGCCCCCCCACCTAAGCACCATGTTCAATCATAGCCTCTCGACAGGCTTTGTACCCACTGAATGGTGCACGGCAGCAGTTGTACCACTCCACAAGGGGGAGCTACCACGGACCCCAGGTACTATCGCCCTATTTGCCTGACGAGCCTGGTCTGCAAGGCCATGGAGCGAATTATCATGGAACCCATAAACAAGGATATTGGTAACCTTCAAACTCTGGACCCCACCCAGTTTGGATTTGTGAAGGGCAGATCATGTCTCCTGAAGCTGATCGACTTCTTTGAAACAGTCACTAAAGCTGTGGATGAGGGTAAGGCAGTAGTCCACACAGCCTATCTTGACCTCACCAAGGCTTTCGACACCATCCCCCATTCTGGTATCATAGATAAACTCACCAAGCTGAGTATAAATCCATATGCCACAAGATGGGTCGCCAACTGGCTCACAGACAGAGCCCACACTGTTAAAATTGCGGACTTCAAATCTGACTCCAAACCTGTGACAAGTGGAGTACCACAGGGTTCAGTCTTGGGTCCCCTCCTGTTTGGGATCTATTTCTCTGATGTACAGGCCAACACAGAGGGCCTCTGACTGACTGACAGAGTTTGCAGACGACTGCAAATTGAGTGCCATAGTTGAGTCCCCAAACGATGTGGACATCCAGCAAAAGGGCCTCACTGAGACTGATGCCTGGTGCCAGAGCCATGTCCTCAAGCTCAATGCCAAAAAATGAATCATCATCATCCCCTTTGGTAAAAACCCTGTACCCATGGACTACCACATAGGCGGCAGCCCACTTAATGCCGAAGGCGTGATGAGACCTCGGGACTCTAGTGTTTAGTAAGTAGCCTCTCCTTTGATAATCACATTGCCACAGTAGTCAGGGAATCCTTCTGTGGCACACCTCATCATGAAAGGGTTCTCATCCAGGAAAAAAGAAGTCATTGCCCCCTCTACTTGGCTTTCATCAGACCCATTATAGAGTACAATGCCCTATTTGGAATGTACCTTTAAAGGCATCTGCAGCAGCTGGAAAGGCCACAAAAATACCAAACAAATAGGATTATTGGGCTCAAACAGTTACCCTACGCTGACCACCTCAAAAAACTCCGGCTTTGCTCCATAGCATATCACCTACTCCAAGGTGATCTCTGCCTAACATACAAAGCTATGTCAAACCCTGAGCTGCTGGACATGCTACACCTAAAGAAATCACAATCCCTCAGAGCTACATGCTGTAGAGACCTAAACATCGTCACCACAATTAACAGAACATGCTGGAGGGATAGCTTCCTGTCCCAGAGACTTCAAATACTCTGGAGCAAGCTACCTATCTATGTCAAGCAGAGTTTGTCACTAGCACTCTTCAAGAAAAATCTTGATGAATGGATGGGTAATAGGAAATTCACCCTGGGAATCACTGCTGGACATGCTTCACCTAAAGAAATCCCAATCCCTCAGAGCTTACATGCTCTAGAGACCTAAACATCGTCACCACAATTAACAGAACATGCTGGAGGGATAGATTCCTGTCCCAGAGACTTCAAATACTCTGGAGCAAGCTACCTATCTATGTCAAGCAGAGTTTGTCACTAGCACTCTTCAAGAAAAATCTTGATGAGTGGATGGGTAATAGGAAATTCACCCTGGGAATCACTTCAGTGGCCCTGCTGGACAGAGGCACAGGTAATTAGCATCCATGGGTGGTGTGTGTAAGCCAGGGAACCTTGTTGGCTATGCTTACATAGGCCCTAGGGCCGATAGCCTAGTACCTACCTATGAACCTATTCACAGTTTGAAAATGTAACCTAATGATTGAAGCCATTTATTTGCAGAGAGGCAACAAAAGAAAGTTTTTTTTTTTGTTTTGTTTTTTTTTTTTTTAACAAAGGGACAATCCTTCTAATAAAAAATGCGTTATGAGTTTAATAGAACATATGTGTGTTCAAGATTACTCTTCTCAGGTTACAAAAGTAAAAACAAGGTATTAGATATTTTATGCATTTATTAGGAGTAGCTGTTGGCAATGTCTTATGTTTTTCTTTTTTTTTTTTTTTTTTTCCCGTTTACAGTGGCAATTCTCTGACATGTAACAGAATAGGGCCCATCAGTCTGACCTTCTTAACAAATGAATAAATAATTTATACCTATACAACTGCAATACTTTCTATTCTTGCGTTACCTTTTGCAAGTGAAAATGCATTAGACTGTCAGCATGACATTTCACAGTTTCATTTATATAAACATATATATAGAACTGTTTAGCATCAATAAGATTATCACCGAACTCTTATCTTGGTCATATGTAGTCACTTGATTTTTTTATTTTTTTTTTTAACTTTTTTCCTGTGGTTTGATTCTGATGAGCCTTTTCATCCTTCTGGATTACATGGTGCTTGTTGTATCCTCTGCATACTGTGAAGTTACTTACTTTTTGTTATTTTCGAGGACCTGTTTTGTGGGAGGTGCAGTTATCCGGTTTGTTTCATCAAAAGTACCCCCTCCTCAAAGGCTCAGATGTGCAGCCCCTGCAATGTATATCTGTGACATTAAGATCCTGCGGTAGTGCTGTGAGTATATTAACCCCTTCTTGTGATTTATATCCATGAGATGGCAGTGCACCTTCCCCTTTCACTTGGCACTTCCATTTTTTAAGATTGCTCCTAAATGCGTAACTGCCATATTTGGAACAGTATTTTACAATTTTTGAGCAGGTCAACTAGTTGCATCACACTGTTGGATTTTGGTATTGGAGCCAATTTAAACTGCAGGTATATTTTGAATATACTGTAGTCCATGTGAGACCTAAGAAGATCGAAAAAGCATTTTAACTTTGGTAAAGTTGTCATAGAGCTGTGTGACTGGCTTCAGTGAATGAAAATATCAAACAGATATTTTACATTTCATGTGCAAAACATAGAAGCTAGTGGCTTGCTGTATTTGAATGAGGCATACATATAATTTGTGGGGATTTCCAGAAACAGAGACAGACTGGCGAAGGGGATGTAAAATACCTAAGGAGTTGACTTCTCAAAGTACTTTACTTCCTGGGGATAACTGGACCTGTCAGTAAATTGTGTGATTTATCGGTTAACCTAAGTTAATCCAGTGAGGAAGATCAGACTTCATCAAGCCACTGTCTTTTGATCTGTGCAGAGCCACCTTTGCACTCACCATCAACCCCCTTTTCCACCATTTTTTCTACATGGATCACAGTGTTGCATCAATAGTTGCTACTTCTCTTGCTTCAGTGCCACTCACTTATCTTCTCTGGCACTCACTGCTGTTGTACATCTTCTCTCATGCAGTCCATCTACTTATTGGCTGTATGTCCTCATTTCCTCTTGCCTTCTTCCTGTCTCTCCCAAATCTTCTTAACTGAATTATCTTCTACTTTCCTTTACAGTGGTTCAAGCACACGTGATTTGTTCTCTTTGACCCTCTCTGCAATTGGAGCTACGCTGGCATCTGCTCTTAGGCTGCCGTTTCTTCCTCTGTGCCATTCTGCATTCTACTGCCCATCTTGGGCATCTCATCTCAATCACCTCTGGCTTTCTCAGTTGCTGCGTCTTCAATTCCCAGGTTTCTGTACAACAGAGAAGGATTGGGTGAACTTCTGTTTTATACACCTTTCTTGTTTGGCATATTTCTGAAATACACTACCCCTGACACTCTGTGCCAGTTTGCTTTATTACCTGCGATTGCACCTTTGACCTCCTCATTCAGATTTTCCTTTCCATCAACAACCCTTCCCAGATACTTGAAGCCATTCACCTATTCCACTGTTTTCCTTTCTGCCTCAGTTTTCACCTCCTTCTCATATCCCCTATTTCCTGCCATAGCAAATGTCTTGTCTGTGCTCACTTTCATCTTGTGCCTTCAGTTTTATAGTCCGTTCCAATGTCCTTTGCTTAAGTTCCTAGTCAGAATATGCTTGTAATACCACATCATCTACATATAGCAGCTATGTTGATATGTTCCCTCAGACCTGTTTACTAATGTAGTTTGTCATCAGTATGAACAGCAGTGGATTCAAAGTTGAACTCTGATGCACACCCACTGTCTCTGGGAACCCCCTTTGTGAGGCAAGCACTTTTCGTACTTGTGTCACTGGGTTCTTGTACATGTCTTGCAGTAATTCTACCAGTATTTCTGGGGAATTTGAACCATCACAGGACAGCCCAAAATCAGATTTCTTAGGACCTTTTCATATAATTTCTTCAAGTCTAAGAATGTCCAATTGGATTCTTTCCTCATCTTTAGCTTCTTCTCCACTATCTTTTTCTCTGCAAACATCAGGTTGGTTGTGCTGTATCCTGTTCTGAGTCCAGGCTGCTTATCTGCCAATCTTGCTTCTTAGTACTCCACATATTCTTTTACCAGTCCCCTTCTACAGCACTGTCTTGTACCAAGACAAAAGCTTGATAACTTGGTATAGCCAAATGCACTTCCAAAGCATGGTGCTGCGTATCATCAGACTACCTTCTAGGATGGGTAAGCTGGCATCAGCCACTTAATCACACCGTCTCCCACCTGGCTCTTCCAGAGCCAAAGCCACCACTGGAAGCATCAGGTGGTATATTTTCTAACCATCCCTCTTAATTCTGTTCGACAACCTATATGGGCGTATCTTTGGCCAGAGTGAGGGTTTCTTGACTCCTGTCAGTTTGGTGAGGAGAGCCTTTTCCTCCATAAAATCTCCGCTGTGCGTGAAATATCACCATGACAATAAGGCTGTATCACCATGCTCCCTCCCCTGATGTCTTAAAATGTTAAATTTCTCACTTTGAATTCTTATGCAGTCTGTGCAGCAGTTTTTTACCTGAAGTATAATGATTCTAACCAATGCAATTTACAAAGGATTATGAGGACCTTTTACAGCTTTAACAGTTACAAATTAATACACAGTGTCTCAAAGGGCCTGTCATTTATTTATTTATTGGTGATAGTAGCATACTGTTAGAAGCATACTATAAGAAGGAAATGACTTTACAACAGCAAAAACAAACCTAGTCTAACTCATCATCATAATCATTTTCTAAACCACTTACAGTGGTAAAGGTAACTGTAATGACACGATAAACCAGATACACCAGGATTCCTCATGTCCAGCTTATCCTGTGGGATCCACAGGCAAGCCAAGAGATACAATCTCTCCAGTGTTTTCTAGGTCAGCCTCAGAGCCACCCTTCCAGTGGACTGAGCCTGGTACACTTCCCATGGGAGGTGTCTAGGGAACATCCTCACAAGGTGCCCAAACCACCTCAACTTATTCCTTTCAAGATGGAAAAACAGTGGTTGGACTGAAAATAACTGTCTGATGTTTTTTTCTGGGAAGGGGGGGGTCTTCATTTATTGCCTTTCATTCTCTCTCACACACCCACATGCACATGCGCACACACAACATCCCACAAAAAATATAAAATGAGACAAAGATGCAGTTTGAAAGGACAGATGGCTAGAAAGACAGACAACACAAAACAGTTGGAACCTTGCAGCTCCTTGTGGGATTTATATTTCAGTGACATTTTGAACAGGGAGCTGCACAGACAGAAATGCATCTCATTCAGAGCTGAATGGCAGGTTTCATCTCTCTGCCGGTACTGATGTTCTTGGGCCATGCTCAGGAAAGGAATAGGCAATAGCAATCAAAATGGACTACTCTCAAGCCCAAAGGAAAAAAGTAACTACAGAAGCCCCCACTCTGCACATACCAGAGGCAAAACTCCAAGAAGCTCATAGTCCTAAAAGAAGCAAATGCCCAAGCATAAGTGCATTGGTATATATAGTCCAAGCAGCAGAAAGATAGTTCATCAAAAGGATCCATTTTAAACTTTTTTCTCTGTCTATATCCCAAAGAATAGGAAGGGGATAGTCACTTTTTGATTGTTGCAGCAAAGTCTACAGTGTGTAAAGCAGTGCACACATACATGTGCAATAACATACCTGAAATGTTTGACATGGTGGTGTGGTACATGACAAATTTATGGAACTCGTGGCAATGATGTCACATCAAACTTCATCAAAGTCTGATTCTGCTGACACATCACAGGCAGTTTAATATTCTGAGTGTGATTTTATTTGTTTGGACCCCCAACTATCGCATTTATATTGCGATAGCTTAGGGTTATTAAGCAACTTCAAAGCATTGCCAACTCGGATTTCAAGATGTATAGCTTAGAAAGCTGACCTCTATATAAGATGACCTTAAAATATAAAAGAGTTCTTATTTACAACACTGCTTTAATAATTGTTACAGGTCACTATGCAAAGTTTTTTACTGGGTGTATTAAACAGCTGGTGTAAAACCCATAATCACACAATTTGCTATTGTGGCAGGACAACACCACAGGAGGTAGGTTTCCCTTAACCACATCACCACACAAACAGAGCTTTATAAGCTGTGCAGGAAACATCTACAGAAGTCACTGTGGTTTGCCTTGAAGGGTTTCTAAACATCTCTTTGTGTAGAGAGAAACAACAGCATTACTAGTGCAAATATACAGAAAATTGATCTCGGTCTAATTAGCATTTATATGTGTTCTTCAGTAGGCAGACACATGGCATGCTTTTACCTAGGTCAGTAATAGGTACATACACAAGTACTTTCTAGGCTGTTCATCTGAGAGGCTGTTAAGAAGCCCTTCCCATGGTAGCTTTTTTTAACCCTTTTATTTTGTGTACTATGGTTGTCAGGAGGGTAAAATGAAGTTTGCAGCATCAGATTCAGTTCTGTAGCTGCTTGTCTGCAGGTCAGAGCTAGAAAATTCATGTCTTAGGTAATTAAGCTTAAGTAAATGATAAACACCATTTTGACTCTGACATCTTGTTTTTACAGGTTCAAAGGTGAATACTAAGCTAGCTGTCCTAAAGGGCCATTTTAAGCCTAGTAATAACTTAAGGTCCGAATCAAACTCTGTACTTTATGTCTGCTAGGTAAAGACCTTAACCATTACGACAAACCCAAAATGACCATGTTATAGTTATGATAAATAGAGTCATATAGATTATCTCTCTTAAATATATTAATATAGTTTTGTTCAAACATATAATGCTTGGGCAGTGCAACACAATTTGGAAAGAGAAAGTATTGCATCCTTATAAACAATACAAGAGCATATTCTACAGAGGGTACATGAAATAATTTAAACCAAGACCAAAATTACTATCTGGCAGAAATAAAAATCTGAAAATTACACAATTACACAATGTTAGAGTAAATGCTTACAGAATGTACCTTTCAAATTTATGACATCTATAGAACAATACGCTGTGAGTCAAAGAATATAGTAAAAGTTAACAGTGAGCTTTATGGGATCTGGCCTTGCCTGCAGGAGGCACAGTAGCGCCACATTAACAAATCATTATAGCTTGGAATTGCTAAGAAAGGCATAGCTAGATGTGCAGTTACAAATACTATTCTGATGATAACAAAATGGCTGCTAGTGTATATATGACACCTGGATAACAGCAGGTATGACAAGCTGCAAGTGCTCTTTACATAACCAGCTGCATATCAGAAGACAGCATTAGATAACATTCCAAAATCCCTTCATAAAGAGATACGACTCCCATATAAGTATGTTCTAGAAACCCTAAATGTAAATTAATGATGAAACAGAGAGAGTTAAGTTGAAAGTCAAGTGCCATTTCAAAAAGGACCACTCACTTTTAAGAAGAAATGACTATGCCTGTTAGTTTTGCTGAACAGTTTATCAGGCCATGCAGGACCACTGACGGCCAATTCACTTTACAGTTTGACATGCAGGTCTACATTTCATACAACTTGAATAAACTTTAGAGATTCTCTATTGAGTAAGAAGTTTTTCTACACTTGTTGTTTATTTACTTATCTATTTCAATACTAGATTATAGATAGATGGGCTGTTCTTCCGACCTACTACCAAAACTACATCATATTTTTAGGCTGTTTATTGCCCTTAATGAAAGCAGGGAAAACATTCAGAACATATCACTAATAAACTTGAAAATACTGAACGTTATCTACTGCAGGACAAAAAGAAACGAGACCCAACAGTCTCCAACATCCTAGAAAAGCAGACTTTAGTAAAAAGAAAGCTGGTAAAATTCTTAAGTGCTTTCATCCCCCCAAAAATGGGACTTCATCAAAATAAGTGCAAAACTGTTTAAACTTCCTATATAATAAAAAAACAAATCATGTGATTAGGTCAGATTCATTTAAGCTGATTATCAACAGTTTAGTTACTTAACACATCATTAAACACAAAACTTAAAATATACAAGTAATTCTAAAAAATATTTGTTTGAAAACTGCAAACATATTTAAAAAATAAAATAATAGCGTGTATTCAGAGCCAACATAAAAATAAGCATGTATGAGCATGTGCATGTACATTTTGTATATATAACTTACATTGTTAAAATTTCTGTGCTGTAATTTTCAAAACTGGCTGGATTGAAATAAAATCATTTAAACCAGAAAAGTCTAAAAGCTTTCAGCTCTAATTGCCAAGACGTTTCTCTATATTCAAATTTGGTTGCCCAAACACCACCCTCAGAATTAACCTTTTCTTGCTCAAGTATTCCAAACATAAAATGTCCACAGGCATCATTACCTAACAAATGCTTTGAGGGGGCATTGGCTAGGTTGTTTTTCTTAATGTCATATTGGTGTTCATATAGTCGTTTGCGTAGACATCTTTTGTTTTTTTTCTTGTATAGAAGGCAAGGCAGCCCTCACATTTCGTAATATAAACAATACCTTTACTTCCATGGTTACCTTTTTGTAAGAGCACTGCAGACTTTAAAATATCATCCAAGGTTAAAAACTCCTCTTCTGTGATGTAACTGCATTGACTTGGTGCTGCTGTTACCCGTAGGGAAAAATATGTGTACTGGCCCCTGGTGTGGAAATTCAAAAATGCCTTTCAAATTATTACCCGTTTTGTAAATAAAATACAATCTCTCCAGTGTTTCCTAGGTCAGCCTCAGAGCCACCCTCCCAGTGGGCTGAGCCTGGTACACTTCCCATGGGAGGTGTCTAGGGAACATCTTCACAAGGTGCCCAAACCACCTCAACTTATTCCTTTCAAGATGGAAAAACAGTGGTTGGACTGAAAATAACTGTCTGGGTTTTTTTTTCTGGGAAGGGGGGGGTCTTCATTTATTGCCTTTCATTCTCTGTCACACACCCACATGCACATGCACACACACACACCCAGTAAGTTAAAAATAGAGGGGTTTGCTCTGAAACATTCCAGTTCCTTCCTATAATATTTTTGATTACCTGAAGGTTGGCATTGTATTCAGCTACCATTGAGCATTCGTATGGTTTGGTCGACTCTAGTTCTCTAATATTGTTTGTCACCTGATTCATAAGACCAACTCCTAGAAGGGGTTTTCATTTTATACCCCATCCAAATTTAACTTCCTTGTACATCTCTCTTCAAAGTTTTTCAGGATAACCTCTATCTAAAAACATTTAAAAAAATTTCCCTACATTCTATCCACATCTGTTTTTCGGAGGTCATTTTGACCGCCCTAATACATTGCCCCTTCATTAAGCTCTTTTTTTGAAAAAAATGGGTGAGAGCTTGGAAATTGTAGGTAGCAATTACTAAATGTAGGCTTTTTATAGATCTGGGATTTAAAACCACCCTTGCTGTTCTTGATAAGTGTGTCCAAAAAATTCATATTAACTCTGTTGAATTGAACTTTAAAAAAATTAGTTGTTTTGTTAACAAAAGCTTCAGGATGGGTATCAGTGCCTTCCCAAAGTACAAAGGTATCATCTAGGAAGGGCAAATACAATTTTACATTCTGAAAAAAACTCATTTTTGACCACAAAATGCTTTATCCAGCCCTTTATCACTAGATTGGCATAAATGGGCGCACAAGCTTCACCAATGTCTACACCCTTTACTTGCTTAAATAGCTTCCATTCAAAATAGACATAGTTGTTGTCTGATACTAGAGCCACTAAATCACAAATTAAAATAATCCTTCCATTTGTTAAAAAATTGTTATCCAATAAACTTTCTTGAAACAATCTAATCCCTCTTCATAGAAAATGGAAGAAAACAAATCCACCATATTTACAGTGAGAAAACTAATCTTGTTATTCCATAATTTGGGTTTTATTTGGCCCAGGAAGTCCCATGAATATTTTAATAAATGTGGTGCTAATTCATAAAGTGGTTTAAGGCATCTGTCAATCAACACAGCAGTAAGATATGTTTTGGACCCCTGGGCAGCCACTATTGGTCTAAAAGGAGTATTACAAATATCCTTGTGAGCTTTCGGTATCCTGAAAATAAATGGAATAACAGGGTTGGAGAATTCAAAAATTTCATACTTTTAAGTTACCGTTTGAAAAGAAGTCCTCCAATCTTAAATCATTATGACGGTAGGCAATATTCGCTTGGTTTCTAGCAACCGAAATGTAGGTGTCAGTATTGTGCAAAATATTGAGTATGGTAATAGAATAATTGTTAGAATCAAACAGTACTGTACCACCTTCCTTGATGGGTTTCATGATTCACTGTAAAGAGCATAAAGCTCTTCAGTAATACCCTTTTCAAAAATACTAATTAAGGGGTGCATAGGTGGATTAAATAAACTTTCCTTCTTGATAGGCATATCTAATTTGTAAAAAGTACTATTGAGGAGTTACGGTTAGGACTAAAAGTTAATTCTAAATTTAATTTCCTTGTATACATTTTAAGTTCTCTTAGGGAATCTGCCAAGTTCATTTTTTTAGCCAGACCGAATTTCATATATTTTTGAAATAACGAAAAATGCTCTTTTCTTGTAGTACGACCTGTTTAATTAAAATATTGTAACCATTGTAGGACATAAGGATCCCCTTGCTTTGTACTGGTAAAGAGAGGAGGTTTGTTGGTGAACTGACCTCTTCCTGTGTTAGAAAAGTGGGGAAGAACTGGGCAGAATGCTCCCATGGTCAAAAAAAAATCCTGCAAAAAAATTGTATCAGTCTTTTCAGGACTTATCAGTAGTCAACATGATTTGTTTTATTTTTATATAAGGAAGGTTAAACAGTTTTGCACTTATTCTGATGAAGTCACATTTTGTGGGTAAGAAAGAGCTTAATTAAAACTTGTACCAGTTTTCTTTTTAGTAAAGGCGACTTTTTTAGAATGTTGGACTCAGTTGGGTCCAGTTTCCTTGGGTCCTGCAGTAGGTTACTTTCCGTATTTTCAAGTTTTTTAGTGTTTATTGCTCTTCCCTAAGCTGTGGCCAACATTAATAAGCAGGAAAGAATTCCCATACAGTGTTCCAAGAAGGAAGTGCACTTCAACAGCTTAAGGTGTATACTAAAGCAGTAATCCATGACTGCATATGTGGGTATATCAGAATTTACCCTCAGTTAGCAGGTGGTTTGATCACAAGGGTGAAGCCCAAGTGATTAAACAAAGCCAACCGCGAGTGAATTTGATATACGCATGCACAGTCATGGATTATTGCTTTTATACAATAATGTTGTTTAAAAAAAGAAATTACTTAACTTTCTTAAGTAATTCAGTTGTACAAGGGGAATTCTGTCTTCTTCCGTGTTGCCTTATTCACTATTCTGAGGTACTGCACATGCATATGGGACTTATTTCCCACGCTTGTACAGTACATAATTGTAGGAGAAGTAATGGAGAAAACAGAATCTGTGTTGATGTTTACAGGCAGAGTGCAAAAATATGAGTAAAATCAGGTGTGTTTCTGTTTTTAGTTTTGCAGAATGCACTTGATTTTTCTTATGTTATGGTGTTGTCCTCCATTATATGCCAATAGAAAAGTCTGTCCGCTCAGTGTTAATTCAACAGCCAAACTTTTTTTCTGTTGGTATGTGCGTGATTTACATCAGGCACTCTGGTTCAGCTGTCCAATCAGCATGCTAATTTTTGAATAGTAATGAGCTGTTACTATATAAAAGGCGTTTTGCTGCATTTACTGCCCAAGCCCACTGTTTCTACAGTACTAAGCACCACATGCATGTCGCTTCCTATACAGAAGGTGCACAGTATAGCTAAGTTTGTTTAATATAATGACAAAACCTTGTGTACTCATCTTTTGTGAGTGGAATAATTGCTACGTGCTAACATTGCTGCCATCACCTAAACTACTGAACCCGCAGTTCATATGATAGTAAAGCATACAAATGCAGGTGTCTAAAGCCCTTATTTGTGTTTAACTTCATAAAATATTCAGTTTTAAGAATGGTCTGAATTGGAGTAGTGCAGCCAGACTTAATAAAATTCCTTACAAAACAATGCAGCCTGATGAAGACATAGCCCAGGAACTGAGTATACAACTAAAACATGAAGATTAGCAAGAAATAAAAGAGGAAAGGGATGTAGGGAAGTCAAAATCAGATGACCTAAATGTAAACAGAACACTGGTGAAACACTGCAATACACAGAAAGATGCATCACCAACAATGAAAGTTATTAACAGCTACATAGATAACTGGTAAGATACATTCCTAATATACTGAATGCAGGTTTGGGTCCTTGATGTTCATGATGATGATGTGCACAGTATGAAATCACTTTGCAAAGTAAGTGTATACTGAGGGACTGCAACAACTTAGTACATGCAGACTTTAAAGAAAGACAACAGACAGGGCCATAACATAAAAGCATCAACAGCTTAAAAGTATGGAGAATAACATAAGGAAACATCAAATTCAAAAGAATATATGAAGAACAACAGAGCGCGATCTGAAGACAAAGGGTGGATGGCTGAAGGGGTTACAAGGAAGTATAACTTGCTCTAAATGTTATTTGATTGGAGTAACTTTCCTGAAATATTCTAGGATCAAAAATAGTTTGTTGCACAGTCAGTAACAGTAGCTATTTCCAAATATATGCTTCTGATTTAGTAGCATCTGCTTCTCTTCCTAAAGGTAAGTAAGTGGGCAAACCAGGAGAGCCAAGTGGGCTTTATATGTCACCAGAATCTGATTCTTTAACTGCATAATGGTCAACTTTTTGTCCATAATTAGAAATTGATTTTGATGATAAAAGCTATAGAAAACAACAAATGGGTTTAGTTTTTCAATTCTCATCATAAATGTCTACTCTTGACAACCAAATAGAACTTAGTAAAGTTGTAAGGAAAAAATAAAATTGTCAAGTCTGGCTTCATTTTTTTTTACAAGAGAAAACCGCTGTTGAAACCATGAACTTAGTATTAGTAAACAATGGTGGAGACAAACATTACACAGTTTTTTCTGAAGGGGGCATATGAATTGGAGAATGAATACTTGTTTACATAAAAGGCTTCACTAGCAAGATGGTACTAGTATGTTGAGTTTTTAAAGTATTTAAAGAAAATCTCCACCTTCTCTTACAGTTTAACTCAATCTGTAGCTTGCTTTTCTCCCTACACTAAGGTTCCAGCATTGTGTAGGAACCAGAAACCTCCTTGTATTTCATAAAACTTTCATTTCTTTGCCTTGGAGCCAAAGGAAAGCCCTCCCACTTTTTTTAAAGCTTAAATTCACATATTTTGCAGACAAGTTTGTCTCCGCCTACATGACATCCCACAGACACACAGAAATCTGTAGTTTACCCTGTCAGGTACTGCTGTCAGTCTTGTACAGTTAATTTGCCCTGCTGATGTGAGGAACTCAGCAGCTGCTATAAAAAAGACAGAGATGTGTGAAACTGTTTTCCATTGTCTTTACTGCATTGAGGAAGAGAATCTGCACTGATTCACAGCTGTTTTCAGTGTTAGCCATGCCTTTCATATGCTATGTGTCGTTTCATTAAAACATTACTGGGAAATTAAAAATACTTTTTCTATCTTGATATATGAATTATGTGTGTATCAGACATGTTACGTAAAGTTAAATAGCAGTGTGTGCGTATAATGGATGCGTAGATTACATGCCTGTATCTGTGTGTGCATACACATGTAAACATATACAACTAGTGACTGATCTACTTTTAAATAATGAATCCCATAACATCAAAAAGCAAAATATCAAGACCAAAACAATGAAACACCAAAATACTAATAAGTCACAAAACCGAATCCCAAAACCATGAAACAAAGTAAATTACTAAAACCTGCACTTTATCAGGGGGCTACGCCTCCCTGCACCACCCACACCCCCTGCAAATTTAATATACCAAATCCGAGATCACACTGTGTTGAACAAAGTAAATCAGACACATCTGCATTATTTCCTTCTAAACCTCCCTTCCACAGCAACACGTACCATTACATAAAACTACCTCTCCAATATGGTAGTACGTTCCCGACAACAAAACGCAAACACTAACATTTCCTATCTGTACACCTGGCTTTTAAAACAACAAATATGGTCCCGATACAAGCTATATTTATTTTAGATAATATACACTTACCAAAATGTCTCCAGACACGAAACAAGCAGTCTACCTAACTCCGCTATACTCCCAAAATGACGTGCTACAAATCCCTAGACAAACTGCACCATTCTCCAACTTTCCATTAAAATACAAATGACAAGTCAGCACGCTACAATAAAATGCTTTAAAACTACAATACACTACACCTACCACTTGTACAAATGTAAAACACCTCTCCTTATCTACTTTTCAACATTCTACACATTGGCTATCTGAACTTTCAGTATTTTGGCATTTTGTAGTTTTGGTCTCGATATTTTGTGTTTTGATGTTATGGCATTTGTTATTTAAAAGTAGATGCCTAGTGACACGTCACCTCCCAATGTGCAATTAAGTAACTTTTTAATGTAAAAAAAAAAAAATTCCTTTAAAATAACTGTATTGTACACTGCAACCACCAAAACTGTCTTTCTATTTATTTACTTTAATGTATGTGTAATGCAAAGTGCAGTTAATTTATTGTTTTAAATCTTGAGATGTCTCTGTAATAAACGTATAAATGCTTTTGCTTTTATAGGTGTTTTGCACGTTGTCATAATAACTTTGTATATGTAACCATGGAGCTTTTCTCCATGGGTATCCATTGAAAGGGGGTTTAATTCTCATTAGGACTTTCCTGTTAAACACATGTAAATACGTAAGTAAATAAACAATTGGAGTGATGAGGGTGTCGCTCCAGGCTCATGTGAATAAAATAGGCCCCTGCCGTTTCTATTTCAACTTTAGTCTGAAGTCATGGAGAATTGAAACAATAAGTATAGGCCAATTATAATTTTCAGCTCCATATACAAAAGGCACATAATCCAGCACCGAGTATAAGTGAAGCCAGAGTATACTTACTGCCTGGCATCAGACATTCAGATAGTGGAACAGGAATGAGTTGCTGCATGCCTTAATTCACTGATGGGTTGTAACCTTCATGAGTACAGTTTTCTACAAAAGTGCACAGTAATTTCTAAGTCTTACAGAGCCCAGAGCATAAGTAGCACTTGTGTCATTACCAAAGATTCAGTCTTGCTGAAGAGTGATTGTGATGTTCATTAACAAATCAGCTGATGAGCAGAATAATGCTAAAAGAGAAAAACATAATGCCAGAAGACATTTGTGCCACATATCTGGCTGTCGAATTACAGAAGAGCATGACATCAGTTATAAGGCAAGTGCAACTGATAACGGATGTCCTACAGTATTCACCCCCTCCAAAAAAAAATCTTCCCATTGCTGGAACTGGGGAATCAAATAATCTCATTATCAGGTAAGTCAGGTTTGTAGAAGAGTGATATTCCTGTACTTTAACAAATCACTGTGAGCAAAATATCAAGAAAATGTAGTGTCAATAGACATTTGTGCCTCAGAAAAAAAATAGTTATGCAAAGTTAAGGAAAAGACATTTGGTCATATTTTATTGTAGACTTACTTAAAGGAAAATGCCACTTTCTCCTACAGTTAAACTCAACTCTTACGTTGCTTTTCTTCCTACAGTGTGGTTCCGGTATTGTGTAGTTACCAGAAACCTGCTTGTAAGTCGTAAAACTTTCTTTTCCTTGCCTTGGGATCCAAGGAAGGGAAATTACCCCCATTTTTTAAACTTAACCTCTCAGGTAATTTGCAGAGGAGTATCTGCATGGCATATCACAGGCACAGGGAGATCTGTTTTCAGGTACTGATGAGTATCTTGTACTGGTAATTAGTCATGCTGATGCCAGGAGCATAGCAAGTTTTCTAAATAAAAAAAAACCAGAGAGGTTTGAAACTGTTTTCCACTCTATTTATTGCAAAGAAGAAGAGAACTTACACTGATTCACAGCTTCTTCCAGTGTAGCCGTAACTTTCATAGTAAAACAGAACAATTGGCAGTGGTCACCTCTTTTTACAAATTTGTATAATGGGCATCTCAGTATTGAAATGCTAGGCTTTAAAATTTAAATGTTTGTTGTTTATACTACTTTATATTTTAAGACGACTTAAATGTAGTATCAAGGATGTATGTGACGTTTAGACAAAAGTAAGAAAATATTTCTATTTTAATTCTTGTAAAGTGTCAGCACATTTACTATTTTCTTGCCCCCCCCCCACCACCACACTAGGATGAAACTGCCCAAATCAGGACTTCTCTGCAGGAAGTAAGACAGTGGTAACCCTGTCAACTTAGGTGCTCTGATGCTGTTTATATGAAAGTATTTTATGCCTTCTTGTGACATCCGTCCAGAGAGGGATGCATGTCTGGTGCACAGATCCTTTGAAAGAGACATCTTCCAGTGACTTTAAGCCAGTCCTTATACAAGTGAAGTCCATGACCATTTATAGTCAACAAAGGAAATATAACAATTGACGGCTATATATGTGCTATGTGCCCTTTCACTAAAACATTAACAAAGGGGAAATATGAAGTACTTTAATTATCTGTCAAGATAAATAAACGAATGAATGAAAATAAAAATATTTCCACTGTTGGCACTGGGGAAAAGAATTGCTTTCAAATCCTTTCCTTTCCAGAAGCAGCTGGCACTTATACATGAAACTGCAAGGATCCCTCAGAGTAGTGGCAGTTTTTCACTCCTGAGGGAAAAGTGTGGGGGAAAGGGGACTGTCAGTTCATCCTGAACTACAAAAAAATACTTTGAACAAAGGCCCTCAGTTTAGCTACTTTTTTGGTTACAGCTGTATAACTCCTTTGTATACTGTAAAATAAGCCCTGTGATACACACAGATGAGAACCATTCAAGAAATAAAAGAAGCATTTCTTTTAGAGAAAGTATACAAGATGACACTGACGGACACTAATCCCATTCTATGTCATTGGCATAGGAATAGCCTCCACTTTCTTATGTCTAGCATTACTCATATAAAGCAGAACTGGATTATGGGAAAGAGAAAGGCTTGAAGAAAAGCAAGATCTTGTTGATACGTCAAGTCCCATTGGCAGCCATTTTGCAGAAAACTTATTAAAATTCTTTGAGTCAGAGTGATTTGGATGACTTAAGATAGTTCAGAAAACCAAGACAGAATGAAAAAGTATTTTTTTTAGTTCTAAACTGGAGTTTTCCTTTAAATTACATTAAATGATGCTTACTGAGTATGTACTTAGCACATATGCTCAACTTTTATTATAGTAATTTTTTCTCAAAGCGCTGTACAAAACACTTGAAATTAAAAACATGTGAATGACTGGTACAGAGGGATAAAGCAATGACTGCAGCCCAGATGACCAGGAATTGAGTAGCAGTCCATGCGCTAGAGGAGATAATCAGGAATTGTGACATTAAGCAGTCAGTCAGCTCGCTCTTCCTTAGGGGAGAGCGACCTTGTTTGCTGCATTACTGGTACCTAGCAGCCAGAAGTTGGTGCCCAACAACAGGGGAGGGACAAAGGTAACTGACCACAAGGTTGTGTGTGTGCAGTCACAATAACTGCATTGACATTGCACAAGAGCATGTACTAGTCATCAGGGTGGTATTGTAGGACCACTGAGGATATCTGTCTGACAGGAGGATAGGGACAAGGGGGTTGGAAGTTGGCATGATGGTGAAGGTCAAGGTACTGGGTTTGATTCTCATGTTTGATGGAAATTAGCCAGGATTAAAAATGGCCCACAATGGCAGCTAGCCTAGTACTTACTTACAAACATATGATTATCAAAAATCCCATATGCACTGCATGCTTGTGATGTTTCTCTGGGATAAGGAGGGAATGCTATGTACTTCTCTGTCCTGATGGCAGTTAGAATTTGCCCTTACATGCAGTCAACTAGATATTATGACTGCTAGGATAAACATTAACAACCCAGACAGATGCCAAGCATAATGTGTAAAAGCACAGAACATGTAGGGCAGGCTGCGCCAATGATCTGTAAGTCAATCAACTGACTCTGCTAGTAAAAATTACAAGCAAACAATATGAAAATGCAGATGAGAACTATCTTAGAAGAGGAAACATTTACAGTCCTCACAGAACAAAGTCAGTTTATGCCAAGATGTAGAGATAGAATCCTAGCCTGATAGCACAGAGGTTAAGGCACAGGATTACAAAGTTGTAGACTTGCGTTCAAAACTGTGTTGGGGCACAACTTGCAGCAGCAGTATCTGCTCGGGAGAAAGACTGGCAATCTACTTCTGTAATATATGCCATGACAACCCTATGGGATCTACCCATAGAGTCACTATGAGTCGATTTCGACTCTGGGACAATTACTTGCTGTATTAGATTAGAATACAGATCAAGACATCTACTTAGTACAAACACATTTTACAAAATTTACTCCTGGTAAACAGCTCCCTGATAGCATCACCATAAAGACACTTATTTTATTTATTGGTTTGTTGACCAGATGAGTAGGTTGATCCATTATGGATTAGTAGGTAATTGAGAAGATGACATATTGAAAAAAACATCAGATTTGCAATACAGTATTTAAGTGACATTTACAAATTAAAGCAATCAAGTAAGGTTGGTTTAAGAGTTCATTAAATAAGGATTTGTAATGCAGGTTATAATGAGTAACATGCAAAACTCTAAGGAAAGATTCTTCAGCCATGCTATAAAGAATGCTCACAGGAAACGCACAACAAATCTTTGCACACCTATATAGATAATTACAGAGCAGCAGTGCAATCTATGAAGAGTTACACCCCTGGATTTTTTTTTTTTGCATTATTTTTCCTCCCCTTCCCATCATCTGGACAGCTGTCTCAGTCCCCCACATCCTTGCTGGGTCTGCTGGCATTCCAGTCTACCTCTGCTCCAATGATCCCAGATTTGGACAAGACCAGCAAGGAACCTGGGGGGAATGTCTCTGTCATACATCTACCTGGGGATATTTTTTTCTTTTTGGCCTTGCTGTGTTGCCCTCCTCTTCCTTGCGGTCCTTATGCTGTGCTTGAAGGTGGATGTGTAATGGAGATGTGAGGTATATCACCCTGCCATCATGCCTCCACCTTATTCTTCTCTTCAAGGCATGCCTACCGGCATGCAGTCCACAGCTTTCACCAGGGATTAACACAGGAGATGCCCACAAGTATGCCCACTCACCCCAGGATAGTAACACCCACCCCTCCCTGTCCCTCTGTCAGTTGACTGAGCCACTCATCGAACCTGGGTCATCTGGGCCATAGTCGGGGCTTTATCCCTGTATACCACCAGAGCATTTACTACACCTGTGGCTTTTGTTATGTATAGAGTAGAGGTAAATGAAAGTGTTAAAAAAGACAGCAGAAGGTCAGAGCAGCGGCTGAAAGGTTTGTAGTGAGGTGTGTTGAACCTATGAACCTATGTTAGTTGGTGCATAAATGAATTGGGGGGGTGCGGAGGAGTAAAAACTGAGATGTAGCAGATAGTGTTGTGAAGGCGGAGGAGGAAAGTGTGACAGTGGTATGAGATTTATCAGGTGTGCAAATGTTAAGTTGGGTGATAAGGTGTTTTACTGATATCCTTGATAGTACATTCTAGAAGCAACCAGCGATTCTTTCATGAGATCTAATGCTGTGGACAAGGATTGTTTATATTTTTTAAATGGGTGATGGCTGAAGAATCTATGCAGATGAGTGGCTAGGATTTCCCGGAATTTTGGTATATGAGGATGACTTACAGAGCTGTGTGGGTAAGGAATCACAACTTTTAGGTGCAAAGATTGAGAAGGCATGGTCAGTTAGGGACAGTAAGTTAATGGGTAGGGCTAGTATGTGGGCATTGCTGGACATTGAGTGAAGTTGGTATTGGGTGCTGTTTGTCAGTTAGTTTATTGCCAAGGGGAGAGGTCAGGTCAGTCAAAAGTGTTTTATGAACCAGATTAAGAATCAGCATTTATACTTCAGAGAAAATGAATAAGCCTTCTTCTTGTCACTACTTTTATAACAAACATACAAATCCAGTCAAGTTAATTCTAATGCACAAAAGTTCTGAATGTATGCGAATACAAAGGTAATCCCTCAACTAACTGGGTGTTGGATGTAGTCCACATTAAAGGGTTAAAAGCCAGAGCAAAGCTGCAATGTTTAAAGGTTCTTCATTTCAGCCTTCAGCGCAAGCCTTGAGGGCCAAGTCGTAATAATTGGTACTGTAGGAAGTTTCTTTAAAATGCAGCAAGAATTAAACAAAGCTATTCTTGTGTTTCTATGTTACATGCTATAAATGTAAAGCTCATTGGCAGCCAGCACAGATTGGGGCATGAGCCACAGATCAGGGTATTCACCACAGGTCAGGGTGTGCACCAAGAGTATTGCACCACAGGTCAGGGTGTGTACCAGGAGTATTAGGGCATGCAGCAAGAGCATATGGGTATGCAAACGGAATAATACATCAGAAAATCCAGAGTATGCCTGCTTTACCCTAGTCAGCACTCCCTGTAAAGTCTGGAAAGATTCTCAGTATATCTAATAATGTTTTTCAAAGTAAGGAAAATTAGTCTAAAATAAAGCTAACAAAAAGGACTGAGCAGTGAGACAGTATATTTTAGTAGCCACTGCAAAGTTTCACGCACTTTTTTTTTGAAGTACAGGATTTAATCAGAAGCCACATCACAACTGAAAACAGTAAATCTGTTTCTGTGGTTTACCCACATAAACAAATTCTTCAGTAGAAGAAAAAAATAATGAATGCTTACAACAACTTGTAATATGCCCATTTAAAGGCCTCCAACAATAAAATTAGTAAATAACTAAAAATCACCATTAGATAGGTTAAAACCAAGCATGAAATGAAAATATCAATAAAAACAAGGATAATTACAAGTCTTTCTTCAGCTATTCCAAAAAATCGAAGCAACACACCCATTAATACTCTGAGCAAATCCACAATGACAGTACCCCATCTGAAGCAAAGGATATTGCCAGCATACCAGTACATAAATTTAGTGTCAATTTCACACTGGCTACAGTTATGAAAGTTCTATGGATTCCAGAGTCCTAACCTCCCGCCAAGGATTTCCATGAATCAATTATAACTGCCTTATCCAAAGCTAAAAATAGCATGTTTGTGGGACCTGATAATATTTTTGGAAGGCTTAAAACTAGTGTCAAATATACCCTCTTCAGAGCCTCTCCTAAAACTCTAAAACCTAAGCCTCTCAACTGGCTATGTTCCTATAGCATAAAAAATGGCTGTTGTAATCCCATTACACAAAGGCGGACCTAGTTCTGTCTCCAGTAATTACAGGGCCATTAGCCTAACTAGTCTAATTTTAAAGGCCATCAAATGCATTGTATAAGACTTTAAACTTAGATATTGAAAATCTTGTTGTTCTGAACCTTCACCAATTCATCTTAATCAAGATTAGGTCATACCTACGCAACCTAGTAAACTTCTTCATAAGGTTCATGGAAGCTGGAAATGGGGCCATACATCAGAACAGTAGCTGGCTCATCTGATGCCCCTCATCTCTAAGCTGAGGTACAAAAAAAGTCTTTTGTTTTGAAAAACTGTAGTAAACTGCTTCTTAGATTTGTACCAAGCAGTTTGCTGCAAGTTGTGTCACACGCAAAGTACTTAACCAAACTCTTGGCTTCAGTCTTGACTAGAAGAGCAATATTTCCATACTGACATTCAGAAATGCTGGCCCACAAATTTTAATGCACTACTAACTGATCTGCATCTACCAGTTGTACCCCATAATATCATGTGTTTGAGGCAGCTGCTGCCTTCGCCCCACCATAGCTGTGCTTCGCCCATACATTTCACATAGCATACCTCTATCTGAATAAAGCCTTTGACATTATTTGCCATGCTGACACAGTCAACATATATAAAAAATGCATAAGCATAAATTAGGTGACGTCACCTCAGAAAGTAAAACAGTGGTCAGTGGTACTCCTCAGGGCTCTGAGCTGGGAGGTTCTATTCATCATCTACTTCTCGGACCTTTAAACCAATAACCATATGTCAGTACTAAACATTGGAGCCGTATTTGTGAATACCACACATGGTTTACATTCAGTAAGGAGTTTTTATTTGAAAAGATTGGTAAATGAGGCTACACACTAGGTGCTTAGTTATGTTTCAGTGTCTCATTTTGGCAGTAATTTGGTTTGCAGTAAATAAATAAACAAAAATTTGAAGTTAATTATTTTCTGTGGAATCGGTTACCTGGAAGAACATTTCTCAGAGGAAACACTATACTACACTCATCAAATGTAACAGTTGTTCTTAAAACAAAATTAAGTTTGATCAAAACCTACTTAATGTAGCTTCCAGTGATGATTAGTATGACTGCTTAAATGGAGGAAATCTTTTGATGTAATGAGTAGAATGTGTGCTCTGCATACAGTCATTTAACTTATTTTCTTCTTCTTCTGTCAACTTTTCCCGGTTAGGGGTCGCCACAGCGGATCACTGTCCACTCATGATAACTATTGCAAACAGCATCTGTTTTTCATTTTTACATCCATAAAAAGTAAATGTATTATCCACATATGGTTTAAATGCATGTCCTATACTGATAGCACCCCAAACCTCTCTCCCATTTCTTCTTAAAATAACATCTGAAAGCTCATTTGTTGTAAAAAATAAGGCAGTACCAACTCGAACTGCAAAGCTATCAAAAGTACTTTTCATGCAACATGCACTACAGTACTACAACTATTTAAAACAAATGCACCACGTTGTACGTTATACACTGAACGTAGTGCTTCAGTAGAGATAGGATTCCTGTGTGACAGCTGCAGGGTCTGGGCCTTGTGCATGTTTTCCATATGTCTGGCTGGATTTTCTGTATGTATTCTGGTTTCTTCCTACATCACAAAAACATATTGGTTGATGCAAACTGTCCGTATATGTTATGCTTCATATTCGTAATAATGGGGAAAAATAATGCTTTCTGTCTAGTCAGCTTTTTTTAAGGCAGCAAGTACCTTGTAGTTGGTCCAAGAACTCCATTCTTCCTAGCCCACCATCTCCTTTCAAGGTACCCTTGAAAACATGTGTGGACTTAAAACTAATGACTGCCCTTGGCAGCCTGGTCCACATATCTGTGATTTACTCACAACTGAACATATAATATAAATACCATACATTTTTCAGTTCAAAATGACTGGGAAAACATAGTTAATCCTGTATATTATTAACTCGAGTATGTAGTAACTAATGGAAAATACAAACAAACTGGGCTGAGTGACCATTAACACCTTGCCAGTGTCCACCCTTAAACCCTACCTCCTTTTCAAGGAGCAAGGCCAGTCATACATCTGTGGATACCCATCTCCTTTTTGAAGGAAGAGTGTGTGTCACATTGCTTAATTTGAGAGGAAGTTTGTTCCATAAAAGGGGTTTGCATTGTTTGACAAATCTGTCCCACCACTGTGTTTTGGCTATTTGTAGAAGCAGGTTTGGATCCTTGTCTTTAGTGTTAATGGAACTTTTGATTTTGCGGAGATATAAAAAAAGTGTTGTGCTACTCTCTAATGTTCTGAAAGGCAAGGCACAGATCAACCCCTATGGAGTCTATAAGATGTTGAATAAAAGGGACAATGCTTCCAGCCTCTCCTGGTAACTCGTCTTATGATTTCTTTGTGAATGTTGTAACTCTTGTGGAATGTTTGGTACTTCCAACCTAATGCAAGACATCATTGTCTCGTGAGAAGTACCAAGCTCACACTTTCACTGGGTCAACTTTCTACGTCACTACCCTGTCCTTAAGATGGTTTTTGTTACAGCCTAATACCTCCATATTCTGTGCATCTATTGCAGCTATGGATCTCAGCTGATGACCACAACTTAAG
Source organism: Protopterus annectens (assembly GCF_019279795.1). Taxonomy (NCBI): domain Eukaryota; kingdom Metazoa; phylum Chordata; order Ceratodontiformes; family Protopteridae; genus Protopterus; species Protopterus annectens. Next base: position 536,088,275 of record NC_056746.1, read on the forward strand.
TATATTAATATATAAACAACAAAGACTATCAGTGAGTCCCAGCTCTACCTTCCAATAAAATTTATTTCGTTGAACAGTTCCTTCTCTAGCGCCTCGGCCAACAGCCTTTACAGAGTAAAACAGTAAAACTCATAAAACACTTGCAATATATACAAAAAACAAGTAATCAATCAATTACATAATTAAACTATCAAATCACATAGCTTAAATATATTTAAAGTCACAGTCTTAAGTATATTAATGCCAGTGTCTTCTCTCTCCAAGTCTTGGAGCTTTTATACCACTTTTCTTAGTTATCACTCCAGAAATCCATTTAGGACTTCCTCTGGTCATGTCACAAAGATAATAAGACAGATTAAATGAAAGACCTGTTCAAGGAATATTTATCAAGCTAGAACCTCTAAGCTGGGACATTCATGTTAGGTTTGACAAAGTCAAGTCTGGTACATATGTGCCTATTAGAAATAATTTGGCATAACCACTATAGTAAGAATAGAAAAACTCTCCTCTTCAACATCTAATACCTCTTTCAATAAGCTTTTCATTCTGGCTTTAAATATTGAAATAAATCTTACTCAGACATTCTTAGCAGGATGTCCAGGTGCTCTAGTCAAATGAATGACACAAAATGACAGAATTCCTAAGATATAAGCTGGGTAATATGTCCATGCAATCCATGCAAAGCGGTCATTATCTACAAATAGTAATCTCAGATTTAATTTCAAATATTAGAAGTATTCATGATGATTTCAAGTAAGCACAATCATTGGCACATTGTTCATGAAACAGCTTGCAGTTTTTAATTCCAACTGACATGATGCACATTCTTTATCCATGAGCAATTTAATATCAAAGTCTGGCCACCAAACAGATTTAACAAGTAATGGTTTCCTGTTCCCCACTTCCTGGATGCCTAGTGTGCATCTCCTCTAACAGTGCTTTTTTTCATTCTTTAGGGAATGATCATTCCAGTTTCCAGCACAACACTATATGCCTGTTTAGGTAACTTAAATCTTCTTTTATGAAATATTTTTCAAGAAGTCACCCACGTATTGAGGATAACTTTCCTTAATATATGTTAGTGGGTCTGATACAAGTACTGGGGTGTTGTATGCTTGCAGTATGCTTGATTGTTGCCACTTGCTTGGCTAGGTAAGTGCTCAGACCTTCCATTAACTTGGTCTCCCTTAACTACTTAGCTTCTACAGCCCTACCAGAACCCCAGCTCTAAACCTAAAGATTGCTTCCCACTCCCTAAACCTTGGACCCCTCTCTTTTGCTCCCTAACCTTAAAATTCCTTGTTTGCTACCTAAACTTTCCTTACCACTCCCTGAACCTACGCCTGCTCTGGTCTCCAACCTTAAGAACCCCCACACACTCCCTAACACAAAGTCCCCCTTCCTGCTCCCTAAACTTAAAACTTCCTTTCTCACTGGTGCCCTAATCCACTCTCCCACCCCCATTCCATTCCCTCAGCAAGGCTTCTCCACTTACCTCACTTGAACTCAAGTAGTGTTCGGCTAAGTTGTGGCATCTGCTTCCCTGAACTCATATTTGAGTTCAAGCACTTACAGCAGCCTACCAAAAGTGCAAAACGCTTTAGTCCCTGGCTTTCAGACAGTTGGTTTTGAGTGTTTGGGAGTAGAGCACCTTATTTTAATATGTTGAAGAGTCTGCCATCAGTTCAGGACCAGGTCAAGAGCATTTATGCATTTTATGTATGTATGCATGTATGTATTTACTTTAGCATTTCCTGACAGAGTATGTCGACTGGACCTTAGACTCTTTTCAGCCTTGACCGAGGCTACAAATTCAAGAGAAAATACAATATAGACAATTTAACATCCAGTCAACGGGCATGGTTAGGGATGTGGGAGAAAATCAGAGTACCTGAAGAACACCCATGCAGGTAGTGAGAGTACATACAAACTACAGAGACTGTGACCAAAACACAAGAATGAACCTCAGACCCTGTTGTGAGGCAAATATCTTTCAAATGAGCTGTCATACTGCCCCTATATTCCAGCACTCCCTATGTTCTCAGATCACTGATTCCAGGAAATGGATTCCTCTGATCATTCCAGGTAATGGGATTCTCAAGAGTCCAGCTGCATTCCCATATATGAATGTTGATGGTCAACATGATGCTCAGACATAGATAAAATTATAGCTCATATTTCATTGTGTGCACTGACCATGTTGGGTAGATATTTATACTGCCCAAATTTTCTGTTCTGTTGTTTTAATTACCAAACCAATGTCAATAAATAACTCTAAAGATTTTAAAGGTTGTGAACATGAGAAGGGTTTTGATAAGATTAAACTGTTTGCAGATGACTGCTGTATTCTTACAACACAGACACATTTTCATATTTACCAGTCAGACAGACTACATTAAATGCCGTTACGAAAATGCATGGTTTCAAAGATAATGTGATAACTTGTAATTCATTTAAGTAAATACTGTAGATATATATATATATATTGGTTGGATATGTGTTTGTGCAATTGCAAAGGTTCTAAACATGCAACACTTCATTTGTTTATATTATGTCTGACCATCTGTTACGTGTAAGTGTTGTAATTGATTGTATTATATATGTACCACTACCTGAATGTACCTCTTTACCATTGTGATTGCTTTCACACGAGTTGTGTCTGTAATTGGTTCATACAGATCAGTGGACTACTCCAGTGAACAGACTTGTATCAGTAACAATTGCAGCTTTACTTGTGCATGAATCAGCTAAATGATGGGACAGGAAGCATTACCAATCCCTCTAAAGCAAGGTATTACTTTCTGATATTCTGCTAGAAGAAGAATGAGAGTTAACCTTTAAAAAAAAAAAAAAAAAAAAAAAAGCATGTAGTGAGATGTCCTTATGTGTTCACAATTTTTTCTCCTGTGCACTTGCTGTTCTGTTTTCCAGGCTTGGAAAGTAAAATGCAAGACACTCCTTGTTGTGTGTTCCCAAACTGTCATTAACAGGCTGCACACATGGTAGAAGTAAGGACTCCATTGCTTGTATGCCACATCATTGTGCTACTGCTGTACCTGGAGGGATTTCAGGATCCAAAAGATGGCTAACATGACCTTTACGTTCATGTTTCTTACTGTGAGATGCAGGTCAAGTCCACTGCATTTATAGTTCTTGTAAATGAGCTCCCCAAACGTAATCCAGGGTATTTGTGGTTATCATCCACTGTGGAACAGCAGGCAGAAATAGGACACCTGGATTCAAGGGCAGCTGCTGGATCTATCACTTTAATTTGTCAGTGAGATGAGAGAACACTAGAGACCGGCCTTTTTAATTCCCTAAGTTCCCCCACATGCCATTGTAATTTCCTCACATGAGGTCTTCCTTGGAGAACATCGGGATGAAGAAAGACATGAATCCCAGAGAATAATGAAGAATAAGCCGGCTGCTGAGTAACTTTATTTTGTTGTCTTATGTGAAAAAAAAAATCTTCATTAGTTGAAGCCCTTCTGCTGAAGAGAGGTAGTGCACGTTTTTATATTGTCTAACTGGCTTTTAAACATCTCATCTGTCTGATTTGGAGTTATAAGTATTGTTGAAAACATAGTAGATTCTAATATAAGAGTGTGAGGTGTCCACTAGCTTTAATCAGATAATCAACAAAGTAAGGATAAATTTGTACTCCTGTTACCCTTGGGTGGTCAGGTGCTAGATATATTCATCTGAGAAGGCTATGTTTGCAGAAAGAAAGGCCAAAATAAAAGGCAGTACACATGCAAGTCCCCCATCATGAACCTTGAAATCTCTTGTGGAACCCCAATATAGGTGTGTGGAGATATGCCTGTTGCAGGGCCAGAACAACTAGAAATACTGTTACTGCAAGAAAGCTGAGAGGATCTGCAGGATTTGCTTCCTAACTGTTTTTTTGTTTTGATGAACGTTTGTCATGGTTTAGGGTATGTCTCAATTTACTCTCTTTATTTGGAACTAGATAGAATACTGAATAAAATAATGTCCTTCTTTTTACTTTTGGTACTGGTTCTGTTGTTCAAACACCCGGAAGTTTTTTTTCAAAACTGGGATTGTGAAGAGGTAAGTAGAGGTTTAGATGTAGAAGGGACCTCACTTGGGTGTGCACTACTTCAAAACTCCATGGGATGGCGTCTTGGCATTAACCACTCTCACCTACTGGCCCTGTCATTACTGCTGTCAGTAAAGTATTCAAAGCAGAAAATCTGCCTCCTATTTGCACTACATGCAGAAGGGCAGGGGACTAGTTTAGCTTGTCCCAGAATTTAGTTGGCATAAATAAGAGAAAAAAAAAAACTAGATGAGGCATCAGTCCATGACAAGATGTCCCCTGAACTGGATTAAGCAGGCAAGTGGAAAATAATTGAATGACTGTTCATGCTTCTCATTTCAAAGCTGCTGCTGCTGCTGTTTGGTCCATAGCTCTCAGCTGTCCAGATTTTCACAGAATGTCCAGATTTTTGGTCTGTTCCTCATAAAATCTGTGTTTTTCCTGGTAATCCATTGAGGACTGAAGTTACTAAATAATGCTGTACAATTGAGTTTCAGACTTCATATTGTTCAGAAAACACTTTCTAACACACATCCTGTTATTCTAGCAACCTTGTAAGTTTATAAGGGCAAAACTTAAAATCTATCCCCATTTTTGGGCCTTTGGCCCCCATTATTTTAGGCTTTGGCCAGATTTCTTACACTAAGAAGTTGAGGGGTATGGTTTGGTGTGTTTCCTGTAAAATGTCCACTTTTTATTTGGATTATTTCTATTATAGTTTGGAACAGATGTATGAAACGTTTAAAATTCTGTACAGATTTTCCTTCTCTTCTACCTCAGATGTTTTCAGAAGAGAGGACCGAGAAAGAAAAAATGTTGTCAAAAGGATTTTCATACTTATGACTTTTACATCTGCATGGAATTGCTGACTTCAGAGCCGTACATTTTATTTATTTTATTTTATTTACATTTGTTTACCAGGAAATTTCGACTGGACGCAGGTCCTTTGTCAGCAGATGCCCGGGGAGAAAAACTCCGCATCATGTACATGATAAATAGAGATTCAAAGTTGCAGCAATAGTAAACAACATTACAGGTTGTTGGCTTTAATACAATAACAAGATATTAATTATCAACAGTATATACAGTAAATGTTGCAAGCTAAGATAGTTTCTTGTCTTTTATAATAGTAACAAAGTTGTCAGACAAGATTTTAAAGTATGTAAAGACAACCAGCTAATTCTGACTGTGGTTAGTAGTGGCGGTAGTATAGTTGGGTCAAGAGTCTAGGTGGGGGGGGGGGGGTAAGAGGGGGGGTGTTAGTCTGGATTAGAACAAGGACAATGCCAGTGCAAATTTAAGTGGAATTTGAGCACAGTCTTGAAAAGGCTGCTGGAAGGTAGAGTAGTTATAAGAGGGTGGAAGATTGTTCCAAAGTTTAGATATGGTATATGAAAATATGGCTTCTCTTGCTGAGTTTTTGGGTTTGATAACAGTGAGTTGATTTTTCTTGCTTGATCTTAGGGGCCTAGTGGAGTGATAGGGTTGGAGAAAGGTTTGAAGGGAAGGGATGTTATGGGGGTGGTTAATAAGTTTATGAGTGAGGGTGAGTTGATTAAAGTGAAGGAGGTGTGTGAGTTCTAGCCAGTTTAGTTCTTTAAAGGAGATACAATGATGGCTGCGGTAGGAGGTTCCCGTGGCAAATTTAGCAATTTTGTTGTAACAGGCATCCAGCTTGTTATAGGTCTGTCTGTCTAAGGTTGGTAAGTATGGGGGATGCATAGAGTAGGGTGGAGATTAGCTGGGAATTGGCTATGGAGATTCTAGCCGCCTTGGTTAGGAATTGGCGGCTTTGATATAATGCACCAAGTTTCTTGTGAACTTTTTTTATTGTGAGAGATATGTGGGTGTCAAATCTAAGTTTGTTGTCTATTTCTATGCCGAGTAATTTTGTGTGTTCTGATGGAGAGATGATGGTATTGTCTTTGGCGAGAATGTTGAAGTGAGGGGTGTTTTGGAAGGTAGGAACAGGAGATGTTTTGTCTTACTTGGGTCGAGTAGGAGCTGAGCATTGGATAGCCAGCTTTCTACAGAAGAGAATGATTCCTGTGTGATTTGTTGTAGTTCTGGTAGAGTGGGGGCAGAGCAGATGAGAGTAGAGTCATCTGCGTACTGTATAAGAGATGCTTGTATGGTGGCAGTATGTAGGTTGTTAGTGAAAAGTGAGAATAGCAGAGGGCAAAGGATAGATCCTTGGGGAACTCCGAGAGTAACTGGGAGGTGAGGTGATAGGTTATCATCCGAGATTACTGATTGCTGGTGTTCGTGTAGATAGCTCTGGAACCAGTCGCAGGCTGATTGTGAGAAGGAGAGGTTGGGGAGAGTAGTGAGTAGTAGCTCATGAGATACCATGTCAAAGGCCTTTGAGAGATCTAGAAATACGGCAGTAGAGAAGAGGCCATTGTTTTTGTGATGAAGTATAGTGTTGGTAAAGGAGAGCATAGCGGAGGTGGTGCTGTGATATGGCCTGAAACCATATTGGGTTTTGGAGAGGAGATTATTAGCTAGGAGGTAGTTGGAGACCTGGGTGTTGATACATTTTTCAAGTATCTTGGAGAGTGGGGAGAGGATAGCAATGGGGTGGTAACTGGAGAGGTCGGTGGAGGGGGTGCCTTTGTGGAGGGGAATGATGTGGGATATTTTTCATATCGAGGGAACATAACCTTCTGTTACGGAATGGTTGATTAGAATTGAAATTGGGTAGGCTAGTGTATCAGCCTCAATTTTCAAGTATTCAGAGGGGAGGTTGTCAGCTGCGAGTTTGGTTGGTTTACGTTTTGACAATAGTCTTTTTATGTTGGAGGTAGGTACTGAGGTGAAGAAAAAAAAAGAGGAGTGGGGAGTTTAGGGTTAGGAGTTGGGGGGCTGTTGTAGGGAAGTGTTGTTTGTTTAGAGACGTTATAGTTTCAGTGAAGTGTTTGTTGAAGGATTCAACAATACTGCTGGAGGAGGAGGGAATGGACGGCTGGGGGGCATCAACCTTCCCTGGGTGGAGGATAGTGTTAATAGTGGACCAGAATTGCTTAGGGTTGTGGTTGGTAGAGTTTAGGGTGGATTTATAGTAGAGGGATTTGTCTAATTTTATTTGCTTTTCCATGCCTTTGTATTACAGAATCAAAAAAGTACCTCAAAGTCACACAAACATTGCATCATAGCCACATTGTACCAAGTGTGATTCCACCTTGTCAGCTGTTTGAGTTAATGTAAGCAGTTGTTTCCCTTCAAGGTGGAAGTCTTAAATTTATGTGGACAGAGTATCAGTTTGATGTTCATCGTGCATACAGCTGCAGTCATAACAGATGGGTTTTCCTGCCGTCAGGCGGGTCCTCGGTCGGCTGAATTCCAAAGTCTAGGTCTGGCGTCAGATGTCGTCGCTTCTTCCCTGACGTCAGTGCGACAGTGGTATAAAAGAACCAGCCAACGCCATTTTCTTCAGTCTTTCTTGCCGCGCGGTGCCCGAAGCAGAAGCAGTTCGCAAGTGCCGGTCGGCCAGCTCCTGAGATTACGAATATTTTTCAACTGAAGTCTTCTTGAAAGCTAAGTACCCCGTTGGGGAAACTTTTCTTGCCCCAGACCGATGTCAGACAAAGTTAATAATTGCATTTCATGTGGGAAGCAAATACCGCATAAGGATTTTCATTCCCTCTGCATTCCTTGCTTAGGCCCAGACCACAACGTCTCGGCCTGTCGTTTTTGTGCTACATTCAACAGACGCATTATTAAGCGTCGGGCGGAGTTCGCCCAACACTATTTTGGCAAAAAGTTTAATTACATTATGTCGTCGGATACTCCGACTCCAGTTTTGAGTAAAAGACGCAAAGATAAGGACCGACATACGAGGTCCGCGACTTCTACCGACACCACGCCAAAGCCGACTACAGGTGGTCCGGTTCTCAGCGAAGCGCCTACGCAGCCCCTGACTACCGATGACACTTTATTGGCGGTGTCTTCTGTGCCCGAGGTCGCAGGCTCTTCGGCCAACACCCCGACTACAGATACCGAAGCCACTCTTGGCGGTGAAACTCAGAGTTTAGACAGGCCTGCCACCTTTCAAGGTGTCTTCAGGCCTTCCTCTTCTTTTTCCATTAAGGCTTTCACTAAGTCTAAAGCAGCCATGCATACTAAAAGGCAAGCTCCACAGGGCCCCTCTCAAGGCCCCATGCCTAAAAAGCAGATGCTCAAAATGGCTGAGGATTTGATTACTCTTATCAGGGGTTCTCAACCCCCCCCCCCCCCGGACAAAAGGCCCAGAGTGGAGGAAGAATCCCCTTCCTCGGACCAGGCCTCCATTATTTCAGAACATTCTGAAGACCAGGAACATTCATACTCCCCTTTTGAAGATTCTGATGCAGAGGAGTCCACTCCCTCTGTCTTCCCCCCTGAGGATTACTCTTTTGGGGGAAACCTTACATACCTTGAGGGAACACTTCCATTGGGAAGGCCAAGAGTACTCAGACTCCAAAAAAAGTCTTAGGGATTTCCTCTTGCTCCCTCAGCACAGGCCTCTGTCTATACCTCCTGTCTTAGACATACTAGATGATGTGTATTCGGAGGCCTGCCTTAACCCAGATTCTTTACCTCCAGCTCCAGTCAAGCCTGACAGGTATTACCGGGTTCCTGATTCACACCAATTCCTATACAAAAGCCATGCGGCTGACCCAGAAACTATTTCACAGGGTCCCAAGGGAATTAAGGCCTCCACTGCTAAAAATCCATTACCTTCAGAGAGAGATTCCAGAGCTTTAGAAAGGTGGGGGAAAAAGGTATACACCTCGGCCACCATAACCATGAGGGCATTAAACTGTCAGTTCCATATGTTAAAGTACCAACAGTTTCTGTTATCACAGTTGAAAAGCAAAATGTCACAACCTGAACAACCAGACTTGAAGGAGTTGCAGGATTTGTTACATAGTGCAGAGCAAGTGGGTAAACATACCTTGCAATGTGGTTTTGATGCTTTAGAGGCCTCATGTAGAGCTGCTGTTACAGGATCAGTCATACGTAGACATGCTTGGCTCAAAGAGCAAACCTTACCAGATCATGCCAAAGCTAAATTACTAGATGAACCTCTGCAAAAAGATGTATTGTTTGGTGTTAAAGCTGAAGAGGTATTAAAGAAAATGGAGGAAAATGCAAACAGTGAAAGATTTCCTACAGGTACAACCTCCACGTTTCAGTAGAAATTGGCCTTCAAAAAATTGGTCCTTTCCAGCCACGGACAGACCCCAAAGAGGTAGATACAGGCGCCCGAGGGGTAGAGGGCAATCTCAAGGATCGTTTAGAGGCAGACAATGGCAAGCACCTACACAAAGAGTTGGTGAGGATAGTTCACAGCCATTCAGAAAGCAGAACCAATGACTTTCCCCTTTGCATGCCAAGCAAGGCTCAAATGGCAGCACCTTTAGGCGGAAAACTGGCATTATTTTCGAAAAATTGGCATATTGTCACAAAAGACAAATGGATCCTGGACATTATAGACAGAGGCTACCGATTCCACTTTCACTCCCTTCCAAAAATGAGAGGCATGCCAAACCTGCCACACAATCAAAGGGCAGAGGCACAAAAACAAATTTCAGATCTCATGGACATGAAAGCTATTCAAGAGGTACCTGCACAAGAACAGGGTCAAGGTTTTTATTCCAAACTATTCCTGGTACCAAGGAAGGGCAAAGATTGGAGACCTATTTTGGACCTATCCATCCTAAACACATTTTTACTCGTGCCAAAATTCAAGATGCTCACATTACAGCAGCTTCTTCCCATGCTGGGCAAGGAGTCTTGGCTGGTAACATTGGACCTCAAGGAGGCATACCTGCGTGTCCCAATCAGACAAGATTGCAGAAGATACCTCAGATTTCTTGCAGGTTCAACACATTATCAATTCTCTGCATTGCCCTTTGGCTTATCTACTGCGCCCAGAGTGTTCACGAAATGCCTGGCATCAGTAATTGCCTACTGCAGACTTCAAGGGATACAAATATACCCATATTTGGATGACTGCCTGATCCAAGCGGACAGCAAGCACATACTTCTGAAACATCTGGCGTTTGTAATAATGTTGTTGAATTCTCTGGGATACACAGTCAACAAAAAGAAATCAAGGCTAATACCCTCTCAAACAATAATTTTCCTGGGTGCTAGCTTGGATACAAACACCCAGATGGCCTACCTCATGCCAGAGAAACAAGGGCAACTAACTCAATACTTCAGAAAACTGGCAACTTTCACCAGGCTGACTGCAAGGAAAATCCTGCAGGCTCTGGGATTCATGGCATCTTGCATCCTACTAATCCCATGTGCAAAGCTGCATATGAGGAAACTTCAATGGTACCTAAAAAACCTATGGTCTCAACACAGCCACAGTTTGGAAACAATAATACCACTGATTCCATGTCTTCAAAAGGAATTTCTGTGGTGGGCTGAAAAAGCATGCCAAAGAAACACAGGTCTCCCATTCTGCAAGCCTCAAGCAAATCAAGTCATCACAACAGACGCCTCGGACTACGCCTGGGGGGCGCACATGACAGATCGGTGCATTCAGGGCAAATGGTCCCAAAAAGAAAAGCACCTACACATCAATCAAAAGGAAATGCTAGCAGTAATAAATGCTATTATAGCTTTCAAAGATCTACTGCATCCTGGCCAGCTATTGATAAGGACAGACAACACCACAGTAATGTGGTACATAAACAAACAGGGAGGAACCCATTCATACCCCCTATGCAGGCTAGCCATGTCTCTTTGGAACATGGCTCTGGAATTACAAATCGAACTTCAAGCACAGTACCTGCCAGGCAAGGAAAACACGCTGGCAGACAACCTAAGCAGAAATATGACAGATCCACACGAATGGAAGTTGCATCCTCAAGTTTTTACAAAGATAATTCAAGCATGGGGAAGGCCAGACATAGATCTCTTTGCCTCCCACAGAAATCACCAGTTGGCAACATTCTGCTCAAGGAGCTTTCATCCACAGGCCTGGAAAGTGGACGCACTCTCTTTCAGTTGGACAACAATGACAGTTTATGCCTTTCCACCTCTTCCTCTGCTGCCCAAAGTTCTATTAAAAACCAGAGCAGACAGACCAAAGATGATTCTCATTGCTCCAGACTGGCCAAGACAACACTGGTACCCAGTCCTGAGGAGCCTGACACATTCCCCACCATGGATCCTGCCTCTAATGCCTCTTCTACTGACTCAGCACAACTTCAAAACTCTTCACAGTCAGCTGAAAACACTCAATCTAGCCGCATGGAAGATTCCTTAAAATCACAACAGACCCTACTCTCCAAGGAGGTGCAAGATGTCATTTTGGAGGCCAGAAGACCTTCTACTAGAAAAGCCTACTCCGCAAAATGGAAACGATTTTGTGCCTGGAATGAGAAAAAGGGTCAGAATCCTGGAATACTGAATTTACCTCAAATATTACAGTACCTAGCTGAGATGCTAAGCAGTGGACTTTCATTCTCCTCCATCAAAATCCATGCCTCAGCCATTTCTGCAGAATGCAACACTGACCCTCTTTTATTCTCTCACCCCCTCTTAAGACAGTTCCTCAGAGGGGCTAAGAATATAAAACCTCCAAGGAAACAATCAGTACCTGCTTGGGACCTCAATTTCATTCTAGAAAAACTGACCTTGCCTCCTTTTGAGCCAGCTGCTTCAACAGAACTGCAATATTTGTCCTGGAAAACAGCCTTCCTGCTGGCTATCACCTCAGCTCGCAGGGTTTCAGAACTACAAGCCCTCGTGGCTGTGCAGCCTTTCATCATTTTCCATCAGGACAGAGTTTCCTTATGAACCAATCCTTCCTTTATGCCAAAGGTAGTATCCAGGGTAGCCTTGAATCAGGCTATCCACTTACCTACCTCTTATCCTAATCCTCAAAACAAAGGGGAGAGACTACTACATTCCTTGGACATTCACAGACAGCTACGTTATTATTTGGACAGAACAAAGCCTTTCAGAAAATCAGAGCAACTCTTTGTGTCCTATGCTACAGGAGCTCAAGGGAAGCCTATTTCCAAACAGACAATCTCAAAATGGATAGCCCACTGCATATGCTTTTGTTACTGTTTTCATGGTAAAACTGTACCTGCAGGCATCAGATCTCACTCCACAAGGGCCACAGCTACCTCTGCAGCTTTCCTCAGGGGGGTTCCTACCAAAGATATTTTGGAAGCTGCCACTTGGAGTTCTGTACATACTTTCTCCAAGCACTATCACCTACCATTATACTCCAAATCTAGAGCAGGCTTTGCTACTGCAGTCTTGCAGGGCATCCTGGCTCCTCCTAGTTCCACCTAGTGCCTACCACCCCTTTTTTAGCTTTGGGATTCTACCCATCTGTTATGACTGCAGCTGTATGCACGATGAACATAGTACAGTTTTGTACTTACCATAAATGTAGATGTTCGAGTGCTAATACAGCTGCAGTCCAGGTTTCCCTCCCTCCTTCCCCTCTTGGGACAGGCCTAATGGCTAACACTTCCTCATACAACCTGATTGGGGTATTCTTTTAGGGTGTATTTGCTTGCAACTACTGTTTTTTGATTATATTGCATTGCATTATTACATAAATTTATGTATTGCCTTCCTTCTGGGGGCACCTGACATCTGGGGCAAGAAAAACTGAAGAAAATGGCGTTGGCTGGTTCTTTTATACTCCTGTCGCACTGACGTCAGGGAAGAAGCGACGACATCCGACGCCGGACCTAGACTTTGGAATTCGGCCGACTGAGGACCCGCTTGACGGCAGGAAAACCCATCTGTTATGACTGCAGCTGTATTAGCACTTGAACATCTACATTTATGGTAGGTACAAAACTGTACTTTTGCTAACAACAGACTATACTCTAACAAATAAGTCTTGTAATTAACTGCCTTAAGAACCCAACTGACCAAAATCTAAACTTTTCTCTCATATCTATGAAGTATCCTGTATTATTTCTCTGATCAGAACAGTTAATGCCAATAATACCAGATCCTTTAAGATGTAATTCTGTCATACAGGTTCAACCACAACTCTGTAAAAATGCATCAGCTCCTCCAGAACCCTATAAAATCAGTTCATTTTTTGGAAGTGGTACCAATTCATCAAGTTCTTGACCAAATTTAAGTATGTTATGATATGTACACCGCGGTGATGGTGCTGCGGTAGCGTTGTCGCCTCACAGTAAGATGCTGTCCAATTCGATTCTCAGCTAGAGCGTCTTCTGCGTGGAGACATGCGTGAATGGGTGTACCTTCGTTGAAGGTTGTGCGTCAGGGCTGGTAACTCGGCACGTAAAAATCAACTACCAATCATTAGCAGACCGGAGTTCCGCTGTGGCGACCCCTAACCAGGAAAAGCCGAAAGGCACAACAACATGATATGTAGTCTAACATATCTCCGCAAATAAAATGAATTTTTTTGCTTAGCACCCCCCCCCCCTTTATTGAATGACCACTTAAGGTGCTATTTTGTTAAATAGTGTTATACAATGATAGCTCATTGCTGTTCAGAAATGTGCATGCTGATTGCTATGCCCAACCAGTGTACCTGTTGTAAATCAGGCATATACCAATAGAAAAAAGTTTGGTCACTGAAGTACCATTGAGCGGCCAGACTTTCTTCTATTAGTATATGCTATGGAGGCATATGTCTTAACTGTCCAGATTTTTGCTTCATATTTGCTTTTCCTTGTATTTCTGCTCTGTCTCTCTTGTACCTCTAAACTGTCCGGATTTTATAGTTTAAAAAAAAAAAAAAAAAAAAAAAAAGCAATGGAGATCTTCCTTTCTTCATTGATTGTTTTTGACAGCACTGGTGTACTGTGCAAGCATGGGAATGGAAGTCCCATACGCATGCGCAGTACATACACAGAAGAATGAAGAAACAATGTGGAGGGAACACTAAGGTGCCGTTATACAAAGACATTATTTAAGAAAAGTAAGCAATTTCTTTCTTAAATAAGGTTATTGTATAATAGCAGTAATAGACTCATGGATATGGGTATATGAGAAATTACCCACAACCACTCATTGGTTGTTGCTTTATCACCAACAGGAGCGTCTTCTGGAAGCTTTCATTTTCTTCGTAATCATTGTCATAGTTATCTGATCTAAGTGTTGTAATTCTGAATTCTCATCCTCAGAATCTGATTTTATTCTATTCTCTGAAACTTCAAAGTGGCATATAGCTTGTGTTCAGTCTTAAAGCTGAATGCTGCCTTCTACGTAAAGTCAAACAATTCCTAGGCTATATTTTTATGATCTGTAAACTGAGCATGCTCAGACATCAGGGTGGTCAGCATCTGATTTACAGAACTCATGTTTCTGCTCTTTTACATGAGGAGCTAGTAGTTGTTTGGCTGTCTGCCTGAAATATATCCATCCACCTACAACCCCTTTTCCCATTTTTGCACATGAGGTTGGGATACCACTTTGACAGTGGTAATCATCGGGAGCCAAGGTCTGCACTGCCAGGTGGCTAGCCCTGCTGTGGCTGTTCTTCCATACCATATACTCGCATGCAAACTCACACCTGTTTCCAGTTTAGAGTGTCCAGTCCACTTCCTGCATGTTTTTTGAATGTGGTAGGAAACAGAAGCACCTGGAGAAAACCCATGTGAATACCTAGAGGACATGCAGAATCTGCACAGAAGACACCACAGCCAAGAATCAAACAGGAGAACCTCTTGCTGTGAGGTCAAAATGCTATGCGCTGTGCCACTGTGTATCCCTACACAGTGTGTGAATTTTGAGCTGCACTGCAGTGTTCCATGATTAGTAGAACATGTTATGCATTGATACGCTGTGTGAGTTGTAGTCCATGGAAAATAGAAGGCTATCCCCTGGAGTTTAGGGGTTTTAGAATGAAGGGAAAGGATAGGGCTAGTGCTGGCCAACCAGGCTATTTTATGATGGGTACTTGTAAGCTTGGTTAAGCTAGTTTTGGGGTACAAGTACAGAGTGGTAAACCAGATAGGCATTTGTGAATGTGAATGTTACCTGTGCCAGTAGCCAGTGAATAGAGGAGAGAGAAGATTAGGGAGTACAGTGGCTAGCTGTGGCAGTGGACAAGGAAGAAGGAATTTAGACTGGCAGCAGTACAAAGGGAAGACCTGACACACAGATCAGCTCCATGCAGGAGACAGGCTATGTCTTAGCCCAGAAGAGATGGCTGTGGTTGGTGCTAGGCTGGAAAGGTCTGTCTCAAGGGTTGTAGCTTTAAACTAAGCAAAACGTTAGTTTCTGCTCTACAGGGTCCTGGGCATACCACACCTTGAGTAATGCCTGCAGTTCTGGAGGCCATATTAAAAAATATAAATTGCTATAATGAACCCACAAATATCTACCAGAAAGATCCATAAGATGGAAGGGAAATAATATAACCAAAGAATAAAAGAGCTAGATCGCTTCCCACTTGATACCAGAAGAGACATGACGTAAATGATGATGGTGCATAACTTCATGTCGGGAACATGTGAAGGGCTTAGTCTGAACAGGAAGGACAAAGGGGGAAGGAGGTGGCAGAGGCAGCAGATTGTCTGGGAATAATCTAGCCACACCCTGGACCCATATAATGGACTACTGGAAGAGGGGTAGAAAGGAAATGTACTGCGCAGAGGCATTTAAGATATCATGGAACAATTGTAGGTACAGACTAAGGTGGAGTGAAATGTTGAAGCACTTAAAAGGGCAGACTAGATAGGCTTAATGTCTCCTTCCGCTATCAAGCATATGTAATATAATGAAAATTTCTAATGAGTAATCATACCCAAGTGTTTTTGATTGAAAATGAGATCAGGATGAGACCCACCCTGCAGGACAATGTATCAATTTGTTGCCATATGAGAATAATGAGCGTTTCAGTTAATTAACGTTTTGCAGAGTCCTGAGGGTTTTGGACAAACGTGGTGGTAGTGAAGAAGTTCTGAACAGATGTGCTGTCAGCTGAGATGGGTTCAAAAGAACAGAAAACAGCAAAGACTGACATCGTACACTAGGTATGCTGAACTGCAGTAAACATGTCACTGATGAAGACAGAAAACAGAGAAATGCTGGGAAAAATAGATGAAATACCCTCAAAAGGAACCACTGTGGACAAAGAAGTTACCATAAAAACTGTCTGCTGAGTCATGCAGTACTGTAGAATGATATAAAAATAATATGTAAATGCTAAATTATAAACTTAGTCCAAAGGATTAGCACAACTTGTACTTCAAAAATTCACAAAAAATATGAACAGTTGATAAAATTCATCAAAATAATGATCATAACATTAGCAGTCATGCAGTCAAGTAGAAGCTGACTGAAGCTTGCTATATACTGCATAGAAAGATTGTTACTACAATGTTACTATTTTTTACTCTAATAATATTGCACAGAAGGATTAGTACTTCTACATTAATTCTTCTCATTCTAGTAATTGTATCTGCGATGAATGGTATTACATTTGAAGATCTGTAGTATAACAGAAGCAGCAGTGACAAACATCATTTGGAAAATAAGAAAAGACAGCTTCCCAACTACTAGCGTAGGTCTTACGCAGCAGATAAGTGAAGCATGGTCATTTTGTGCTTCATCAGACAGTAACCTTCTAAGTACTTAACAAAGTGAGTTACCAAAAAGACTGCAGCAGATTACCTGAATTTGTGTGTTTTCTTCCATCTATTTTTGTACCCTGTTACCTACCACTAAGCTGCACCCATGTCCCAGTTATACCCATTCTTGTATCTTGTATCTTTCTCTTTGTTTGTCTGTCTCTCTTCCTTTCCTTCCCTTCCCAATCCCTACTGTGTTATCCTGGGGAGTAGAGGGCATCCAAACAGCTTTCCGCTGTGTTGCTGTGGGTGAGCTGTCCCTGCACATGGAGAGAACGACTTCATGGTCTATAACCTCTGAGACTTGCTGTTTTACCTTAAGAGAGCCAAGAGGAGAGTGCCATGTGAATGGCTAGGCGCAGGTGTTTAGATTATGGGAAAGAAAATCCCTAGCAAGACAGAGTGTGACAGTGCAGTTATCACCGCCACTCATCAGCTTGCTCATTGCCACTTGCTTCCACACTAGCCAGCCTGCAACCAAGGAGACATGCCCAAGTCTCAACCGAGGTACATTCTGATTGCATGCAGATAGATCCCCTAATATGGGCAAAGCTTGAAAGAGGCACCTCATTTCGACTTCCTGCGCATCTCCTCGAGATGCAGAGCCAGTAATCAAACTCTGGTCATCTGGGTCACAGTCATGCTCCATCTGTCTCTTTGCCACAGTGCTAGAGCCTTTCTGTGCTCCCTCCCCTTTTTTTGTAGTAGAAGGAAATACATTTCACCTACATTCCAGTGGAGTAAGTCTATTTAGAAGCTGCTCTCATGAGGAGAAGTATTCCAGAGGGGTAAAACTACTGACAATTGTAAACCCCCCCCCAAAAAATGTGTCCTTTGATTGAAGGAAATTACCATTTTCTTGACAATCAGGGGTTGCAACTCTTCTTCTGAAAAGGAGGGGTCCAAGTAAAAATATTATGTAGACTGATTTTAAATAGAAATTAAGTTCTAGGTTTTCAAACCCACCTTAGGGAATAATTTACTATAAATATGTCTTAAGGACATATTTGTCTTTATGAATAATTATGTTGTCATTGCTCACTGAAAGTGGTTGAAGCTCTCACACTGCCCTAACTTGGGCAATTGCTGTTAAAAATAACTTTTTTTCCAAGTCATAAAACTATTTATGTTCTTGCTAAGGATTCAAAGGATTAGGATAACAGACCTGCAAACAAGGTATTCTTATCACAGGCTAAGAAAGAGCCACTATAGGCACCAAAAATATTAAAAAAAAAAAATACTTAAAATCTTTTGACAGCGCTTAAAGAGATGAGACATGTCCATGGTTACAGACAAAGACAGTACAACTGTGTGCATTATGGAAGTAGCTAATGGCAACTCTGTCAAAAGGACTTCTTGAACAAGACTAAACCTTGCCTAATGAGGCCTTAAAAGGAGTTGTGTTTTAACTATTTCTGTACCATGAAACACACAAAATTTATCTCAGAGGAAGGACCTAGATGATTGTTTTCCTGGTACTGTTAAAACATGCTGAACCTGCTGGAGAGGCACTCGGGCATTGTCATAAAATTAACTGCGTTTATTCAGCTTCCACAATACAGATTTTAAATGGAGTTCTTTGCAATTTCTAATAGAATCTTCTTCCATTCTGCAAAAGATGAAAGAGAAAAAGAAACCAAGACTGCTTAGGAAGCTCTGGTATGACATGAATCATTTTATATGCAATTTTATTACCAAAGAAATGGCACAGAAAAAGTTAGAAATGCAATCTTGCAAATTATGTGCATTTCTTGGTAAGATACTCTGGGTTGAGGAACTTGGAATAAAACAAGGAAAGTTGGTTATTTTCCATAATGACAAACCGATTAGTACATGCAATTTCACATTTAATAAAGGGGATTTTTACTGACCACTTCCCAACTGCCTCTAGGGTCCTTGTCAGTACTTCAACTCAAAAAACTGCAAATCATCAAAAGTGCAAAAACTACACTTCTTTAAAGGAGGATATTCAGGAAGATTCGTGACGCTGAGATGCTGTACTAAAATAAAGCAGGTGAATTAGCTTGATGTTTTTGGAGCTAATTAAATTATTAATAATAGCCAGTATATTGCAAACATGCTGAGGAACAGGCAGCATAGTGAATGACTGCAGACTTGGTAATGGCTGTGCCATGTGTGATCATATGACTACAGTGAGTTGAACAAGAAGGTTGTGTAGTCAGTGCAGTCAGTGCTATGCATGTTCAAGCATGCAACCAAGAGCCTCACAGTGCAAGATGGGCACTCTTGAGTAGGCCGTACACGGCCAGTATCGCAAAGTACCACCTCTAAGTCATGATGCTAATGGAAAGGAAATGGGGAGGTAGTAATGACTGAAATAGGGCAAAATCACGCAGAGGGGCATACACAAGGGAAGTATGAAAGGAAGATAAGTTGGGAGAAGAATGACCATTTCCATTTTTAAGATGGATGTAGTGGGAATGTAGCAATGAGCATGAATATGACGACAAGAGGATAGGTTGGGATACAAAGGGCTTGCCTGACTGGTGCAGAGGGTAACTGCCCAGATGTCAGTCACCTATGTGACTGACATAATAGGTGGCACCACCTCTGGTGGATCAAAGGATGGGACTAGCTGACCATGACACTATATCAGACATTGAACAAAATGCTTTTGGGCGTGAATGCAGATGCCCAGCTGCTAGCCTACCTCAGCCATAACCAGCCCCTGCACCTACCACTGGGTGACCTACAAACCACCCTTCGAAGAGGAGGAGCTTCTGCTCAGTCCTGAGAGTTAGCCACTGCTACCACAAGTTAACCCTGCAGGTCCTTTTCCAAGAGTGACCTTTAATCCTGTCTGCTTAGAGGCAGGCTTGGGGGCTGGTGGTGATCCACCAGGACATCTTCTTTGGTGCCAACCCAATGTGGCTGCCACTGCATCTTCTCATGCCCCACATGGTACTTCCACGGATTAGTGCACATGTTCACTTCATGCACCACATGGCACTTCCACGGATTAGTGCACATGCTCACTTTATAGCTTTATTTCAGTTAGACAGTACAGTGATCCACATATTATATGTATTCTGTTGCATACTTGTTACATGTCCATAGACAGATTTCACAATTAAACACAACCTACTGAGCTACCGTTAAACAAACAAAAAAGAAAAACGGACAGTAGTCGGTACAAATTATCCCTGATAACAAAAGCAGTGACAGTAACAGGTGCAGTTCAGAATGTACAGTGTCAAACCATACATAGTAATACTCAAAGTAGTAAGTTAGATTCTCCTCACTAGTCTCTACCTCCCACTGGTGGAGAAGGTAGGATGTTACATCTGCAGGTTACTGTACCAGTGCCAGCAATGGTCACCAAAATCGCTGATGCCAGTGACATTCTTCATGACACCTATGGTGGTATTTCTGTCTTCTACTACTGTGTGACAACCCGACTGTGTAAATGATGATGACACTGTCTGACGCTGTATCTGTACTGCATAGGCTGGATAGGTTAATACATTCATCAGTTTTGTTCTGTGTTATCCTTGTAATTCTCCATAGTTGTGGACCAGACAATGCCTCTTTCCTTCTGTTATCTGTTGTGCCCACTCTGCCTTGCATGAGGTACTACTGCAGCCAGTTACTGTAATGACTCCTTACCTGACTCCTCCTCCTCTGCTGTATTAAGTGTGTCTAGTAGTGCTACACTATTCCAAACTATGGCTGCTTTCAAAGCATCATGTTGTGTAGCACAGCATAGTCAATAAATATCTCACAGCAGGTTTCTGGTATATATTGCACTTTCTGACAAGATGTAACCAAGCAACAGAAACATGCAGTCATAAGTCCAAGCATACATTCAGCAGTGTTGTATTTGTGTGTAAAAGCACAGTGTTAAATGCCATCTCTGCCCAGGTTGGGGAGGGGAGGGCTATCATTTGGGGTCATTAGTCACAGTTCTAAGGGATAACCTGCAACACAAAAGAGTAGACACGTTATGACTAGATGCCATCATAAGTGGCCTAATGCCAAAGTCCATGGGATCAGTATATACAGGACTGTCTGGGTGAAAATGTGTGCATCTTCCAAGTAGATGACCCTGTGGAAAGTCATCATGCACAGAATGCTGCTATAGGTCACTTGTATAACAAATGTGGGAATCTTGGGAATTGCCTGTATAGTGAACAGACACGGAGTGTATACTACTCCGCACACTGCAAAACACATGGCGGTTGATGCAGTAGAAACCTTTCTGGATACCAAGTGGAGCAAGTGAGGTCTTTATGGCAATGTGAGTACAGTAAATGGCTCCCCAGGACCTCAGGGATACTGGCTATGCCCTGGAATTCCCACTTTGTGGTAATTCTCTCCTGTGCTGTCTGTGGAAACCAAACATGCTCCTCCACATGCTGCAGCATCATGTCAAGGAACTGACAGAGGATTGAAGAGGCCACTGCCTATGAAACTCATACTGTGTCCCATGTCGGTGCTGAAAAGGCTGTGTAGCAACGATGGCTTATGCTGCACAATTCTTTGTGTTCGTTGGATACCTAATGTATGGCATGTTGAACACAAGGTAGCAGTCAACAATGTACTAGTCGTGGACGTGAAGGTCTATTAGCCACAAGTCAGCGACACCAAGGGCAACAACGACTAACATTGCTGATACTGGCTCCAAAGATGGCCACTAATACATGCTGCACTATTAAAGCTGATGTTACTCTTAGTATCACAATGAGTGAAATCTTCTGTGCATTGGAAAATCCTGGATTTTAAAACAGATGAGTGCTGTGGTATAGATATATGCATATATGTATGTATATATATATATATATATATATATATATATGTATATATATATGTATATATATATATATATATATATATATATATATACACTTATGAATCACATAGCAGTGTTTGATTTTGTCATTTGCTTAAGTGATGACTCCAGTTAGCATTACTGCAACTCGTCTGCACGTCATTATGTAGTTATTTTCAAACGAAGCATAACGAGCCATTTCTGCACTTGCACGATAGAGCTGTGTGTGGCTCTAAATCATCCCCTCCCTGCACCTCACCACTGACCATGCTATTTTTCACAAACCTGTGCATTATTTGTTTCTGAATACTCAGTGGTGTGCATTTTTGCAGGGTTCTGAGCCCCTCCTGCATTTCCCCAATTGGAGGATTTATCCCTGCATCATATTGCATGTAATAAATGTACTATCTCAGGGTTATTGTTCCTAGAGGATAAGACCAAGAAATGTACTTAAAAGAAGTGCATTAGCACTTTTGATGACTCACTTTTGCTAGCCAGAGTTATAAGTGGTACCCATTTTGTTTTTCATTTTCCATCTCTCCAAAGTTTTTGTCTATAACAACTCTGAACATTGCTTTTACCAGACTGTTTAACTTGCAGTATAACCCTTCTGAAATGACACAATCTTCCCAGCAAGTGATTAAAAAAAGCAGTAAGGTGTGGCTTTATAATACCCAGCTCTTGTAGATGGAAGTGAGCAGTATAATCTTTCTGAAGGCTCTCCAGGAGAAAAAAGCAAGCAAACAAAAACAAATCAATTAAAAAAAAAAAAAAAAAAAGGCATTTCTTTAGGGAGCAAGCTTCCCTGCACCCCTCCTTACAGACACTAACTCTAAGATTGCTGTATCTTGGGGAAAAGAGAAACCTCTCCCTATGACACCACAGCTTCAGTCTTAAAAGGCAAAATCCCAGAATCACACAATAGAAATCACATATAACACTGTTGATCACTAGTGTGTCCATTAGAAACATGGTACTCCTCACTGGGACCACAAACCTCTTGTGGCAACGTTCTAATACACATAGATTTAGAAACCAACATAAATTGTGTACTAGTTGCAGTGTGGATGGCACCTTGAATGCTGCTGTCACAGACATGTGACTCACAAACAGACGAACAAAAAAAAACTGGCAATAGCAAGCCCAGCTCATTTCAGTTGTGCGTTGAGCAGTGCACAGCATAAGGATGGCACTCGGGGGGGGGGGGTGTAGGAGGGTTGTCAGGGTATATGGAACAATGGTACCGTACATCTTAATGGTCCATAAAACACAGAATACTGGGAGATGTATACTTTAAGGGAAAGCGACAGGGTGTCACTGTGCACCATCCATCCAGGCCCCCATTTTTTTTCGATTTTTGCACATGGAGTCAGGGTGTCACATCAGGACTGCCACTGTCACCATCAAGGGTGTATAGAAAAGCAGTATTGTGCACTCTACCCCACAACAGTGGACTAGTCACACAAGTATACACAGTATGTTTACAGCACACAGCAGTGTAGCACTTTATGCACTACATCTAAGTCCTACACAAGGCACCTGGGATGATTATAAAGCATGCACCCTACAGGGTACATGAGTGCAAAATCACATTGTACCACATAGTGGGAAACAGCTGTTTGCGGTGTGCACATTGAGGCTTGGTCAATATCCAGGAGCGGACAGCACAACATCTTTAACCAGCAGTATGGCTCATTACTCAGTTTTACGTACTGGTGTTCATTTGTGTCAGATATTGAATTCATGTTTTATGACTGGTGTCACCAGAGTAAAAGTTCTGCCATGTCATAAGCACCTAGTACAGCCCAACCTGTAATATCACTGTATCATTGGTGACTCTTTTCGGGGGCAACGAGAGCAACCAGCTGTGCAGTCAGTGCGTGTCAGCACAAATGTGGCAAGGGGAGGCACATGTGTACTACACTGCTTACTGCTAGATCACTATCTGTCCTTCCATCAAAGCACAGTGACCTATGTCCTGCTAGTTTACCCCTCTGACTGCAATGGAATGCAGCATTTCAAGTCAGCATTGTTGAATAAAAAAAATAGATATCTTTGAAATGTGTCTGCATGGTAAAACAAATATATAATATTTATATATGTAGCTATCTATGAAATGTGTCAGCACCGTTATTGATACTGTGTAGCTCAGATATCTGTGTATATGCTGGACACACTATCTGTATGACTGATGAGCCATAGCACATCACATCACATCTGCATCACCATTGTTGATGAATTGGGATCTGGCTTCTTGTCTACATTTTTATGCACACTGGCAAATACACTGTGGATCATATCTCTTAGTCTTAACCAGAGTTTCTATCCTGTGTTTTGCTACATATGTTTTGGTCATGATCTTGGTATCTGTACTGCTGGAATATTAGAAAGCAAAAGAGAACAGTAATTGGGAACATGTTTTTGGGAATGCAACGAGCTGGCAAATTTAAAAAATTCCCTATAGAATACTTTGTAAGAAATGTTGGGAGAACAAATGGTTGTAACTAAGGAAATGATTATGCTGGGATATGGGATCTGCATGCCTTACTGAGTTTAATGCTATTGGCTGGAAAAAAAAACTAGAAACTGGAATTGGAAATCAAAATCTTACTCAGTTGAAATACTGAATATTGTAAAAGAGAAAAAAGAGCTGGAACTGTTGTCTTAGAAAAGGGAAGGAGCAAATTACATAGCAATAAATGAAAATAATTTGTGGGGAAAATAAGTGCAGACTATTAATCAGGAGGGGGAGTGAAACTTAAGAGATAGCAGGAATTGAGCAATTTATGTACTGTTGGACTGAATGAGATTCGGTAAAATGTTTACTGCATGAAATAACAGACAAGATGTTAGTATGTTTTCTTCTTTTGTATTACTGTATGTATACTTGTTAAATGAGACATTAAATGACATAAGTATGCTTTAAAAAAGACAGAGAAATGGAAGCTTCTTCCAAAGTGCTTGCACTGATTAAACTGGACATTTGCTGTAGCTGTCCTTCAATACAGGACTATACTGCCTGCATTATCAGGTGTACCAAATGCTTCATCCTTCCAGTATGATTGCATTTCTGATCCCAGTGAATACAAGTGTTCCAGTTTTTTTGTTTTCCTTCTTTAACATGAAGAGAGTTGACATGTTTTTTTTTTTTTTTTTAGGATTATCACTGAAATTTTGCTGAGATCCCAATATTTCAGACTCAGTAGTTTTCCATGTAGAAAATTATACTGAACTCATGAAACACTGCGAACTGCAGGCCACGTAAAGGATGCATGTAGGAGTACCTTGACCGGGGTATGGAATACTCATGCAACAGATGTTGGCCAGCAGAATGATTCTGCTGATCAGACTCATAAATGGAAGTACAGTCCACCAAATATCATTGCCAGAAGCAGCATACAATGTGCACAAAGCATGTCTGATTGGTACAAAAACTTTTAAAGTCATCCCCAGTTGCCCTGCAAAGCTGAAGGCTTGCTACGAAAAACATGCCATAGCACTAGGGATCATCTTTGCAGACCCTACAATAATCATAAATAAACAGATGGTTGCATGTTTCGGGACCAGTTTCATGTTTACTACCTTGTGGACATGATCATGGTTGTGCAGCCACAGCTGTATTTCAGCCCTCCACATGCCCGTAAGCTGCAGCAACATGTTACAGTATCCCATGCAGCCCCACCACTAAGCATGGTGGCATGCAAATGAAATGCAGTATATCGGCATGGGCAGTGAGCTTCCAATTTCTTGTTTTGTAAATATCTTTACCCGTAGCTACATACCAACACTAAAGGAGCACCATTGGTGTCTTGCTATTGATAGCCAAGCTGTAATGTTAGAGGCTATAGTGAACATACCAGAGTAAATATACTTGGTCCTGTGTTCACTAAGCAGTGTAGCCATATCAGCTACACTTTGGGCATATAAAATAGCTAATGGGAGACAATGACATACTGAGAACCTGACCCTTGTTTGCTGTACAGTGTCAAGTGGTCCCGTCTGTATGTGGCTTATCCTTAGTGAGGTTCACTTTTATGAATTAAACTAATCTACCAACTGTGTAATAAACATTGTGTATATATACCATTCATATGGCAGTGTGCAATGTTTGTGAATATGA
Organism: Protopterus annectens; assembly: GCF_019279795.1. Lineage (NCBI taxonomy): Eukaryota > Metazoa > Chordata > Ceratodontiformes > Protopteridae > Protopterus > Protopterus annectens. The sequence goes on from NC_056746.1 coordinate 536,113,831, forward strand.
TAACTCAGCCTCTTGATAAAGGAAGTGTGAAGTGGAAAACACACTGTTTAAGTGAATTAATAATGACTGGTCCATAATCACCCTAATCAGTGGTTAACTCTTGATACAGGAAGCAAGTGTATTGAATTCAGTCACACTCTTGGAGAAACTAAATGTGGATGACGTGCTTCCTGCACTGCTTAGATGTTGTGCAAAAGATGTTGTATACAATTGTGATGAAACAGATTTTTTTTTACTGCAATTGAAATGTTATCTTTCTCTAAGTCAAGTTATCATGCTAGGCCAAAAGAAAGCAAAAGATTAATGCTCATCTTTGGCCTAGTGGTGTGAATTCAGGCAGTCTGTCCATGTTGCTGTTGACTCGACTTTGGGAATAGACTTTGGCACTGAGAAAGCAGAAGTGTTTTAAGGGGGGTAAGTTTTTCCTCCAACCAAGAAGAAGGGGTGGGCATATTCTTCATATGGGGGTTGCCCCATAGTGGGTGTGGAAGGGCTTATTCCATACCAGTGTGCTGTCTGCAAACGAGGATGTACTAGGTTTTTTAGGAGGCACATCTAGAAATGTGCACATCTCCATGATACCACTACATCCTACCAAATGTGAGACATTGCATGCAAGCTCTCTGGCATGCATCCCTGAAATGTTCGCTGGCAGCTAAGAGTGTGCATGGTTGCAAAATAATGCAAACAGTAAAAGGGTTGAAAGTGATGGGGAGTTCATGCACCAGAAAGTCGGGTAAAAGGAGTCAAAGGTGTGTGATGACGTGTCAGAAAAAATATTATATACAAACATGGTAAAACAATGACAGATGAGATTATAAATATATACAAACATGATAAAACAATGACAGATGAGATTATAAATGAGGTAGACACTGATCTCTGTTATGTTGTGTACCCCACATTTCCTTGTTTGATCACTTAAGTTTTAAATCATTTGGTTTCTCTAACCCCTGCAACTTTATTGAATTGTTTTGGCAAAAAAAAAAAAATCTCCTTATCAGAATGATCACAGTCCTAATATGCTGAAGAGGGCATAAAAAATGGAAGGCTGTTACCCATGCCTGCATGTTGAAATGAATATGTCATCATTTTAAGGTCTTACTGCTTTTATATTTGCCAAGTCATGCTACTTTCTGTGTGTGCCAATTGAGTTCAAGGCCCTGCAAGTGAAGGTAGTACAAATTAGTGCACAGTGACATTAAAAACAAAACCACTATTTATAAAGTATAAATTAAATATATATAGTACGTAAAAAACAAGACGTATCAATTATATGCCAGTTATTAGAGGTCTGTCTTTAATCATTGCTTAAAGCAGCTAAAGTAGAAGACCCACAAAGCCAGTCGTGAAGCATATGCACAGATAAGTCCCCTCATAGCTAAATGCACAATAACCAGATAATTACATGTTATATGTTGTAACAAAAAGGCAACCCTGTGTGCTAGAAAGAAGTGTATGACAAGGATTGCACCTAAATAAAAGTACATGTAGGTAAGGTAGACCCACTTCATGCATAGCTAAGTAAACTAAAGTGAGGATCTTGTAAATAATCTGATGTTTAATTAGGTGTAAAGGCAAACATCTCAGTATAGGGATAATATGAGTGTACCTAGAAACCTCAGTCAATAGCTAAGTTGCAGAGTGTTGTACTAGCTGTAAATGGCAAGCTGTGAATCAGGAAGACCTATATACAGTGCATGGGAGGAGACCAAAACATGCACCGCTATAGGGAGATCACTGATTGGAATCAGGTGATTGATAAAGGTGATGTTTTACTAATGGAAATAAGTGGAGTTGACCACAGCAGTTTGGTCCTTCAAAGTTAGTCTGTCATCAAAAGTCACACCAAGGCTATGTACCTTTGAAACAAATGAAGGATTATCTTCCTCTAATAAAAAAATACTAGGATACAAAACTGGAAAGGAGGAGCCCCTCAATGTTGCATTGACCATCAAGGCCACAGTCGTAGAGATGTTGAGCTTAAGGCTACCGTTGACCACCCAGTTATAATTCCAGATCATATGAGAAGTTGTTAAGTGCAACCATCAAGTCCTGAGGAAATGAGAAGGAATGTTGTGTGTCATCAGTGTAGCAGTGGTACTGGAAATCCTCTGAAATGAATACCTCTTATTGACAGTAAGTACATGGTGAACAGCAAAGGGCAGAGAACAGAATCTTGGGGTACTTCATAAACAAAAATGGGAGGAGCAGAAATTAATTCCTGACACCTGGGAGTATCCAGAAAGGTAAAAAGTAAACCAATCCAAGAAAACACCTGAACTATCACAGTTATGCTACAGTCAGTCCAGTAGAATAGCATGGCCCACTAAATTAAATGCTGATGAGAGATTTAGGGAACAGAACAGAATAATTATGTTTATCTGTTGCAACTAGGTAATCATTAAAAACTCTAATCACAGCTCTCAGTACTGTGTCTTGCCTTAAAATTTTACTGGAGCAGGTCACAAATGTTCTGATTGCTCAAATAAGACTTGAGCTAAAGGTAAATCACTCTCTCTAAAACATTACCAAGAAAGGGAAAGTTTGAAATAGGCCGATAATTACTGAAATCATCAAAATCCAAGCCAGCCTTTTTTAAGGATGGGGAAAACTAAAGCTGCCTTAAGTGAGGAGGCAACAGTCTCCAAGGATACTACCACAAATGTAGTAGGACATGGATCCAAACTGCAAATAGTAAAAGGCATTCTGGAGATCAGAGCATAAAGGTCACCATAGCCAGGAATGGCGAACTCTTCTCAATAAGACTGAGTAGTCGACTCCTGAATGCCAGCTGTGGTGCTAGTAGAACTAAGAAGAGGGAATGAGGATCTAATAAGGGCAGTCTTGACAATGAGGTAACATGGTTACAAAGATGACCCATAGTCGAAGCAAAACTGCTGGATGATCAGTTATCTCAGAGAGCAATTTAGAAATCTAAGCCAATTTGCAAATATTGATCTCAAAGTGATACAGAAGAAATTATCTAAAGCAAGCATGTCCTGTAAAAGGCTTGAATGTCATCACCTCCATTCAAATTAACATAGCTCTCGTAAGTAGCCCATGAGATGAATCAAACCATGGCTTATAGAAAAATGGATGAACTTATCGAAGGACTACCCAGTCAAGTCTGTGTCCCAACCCAAAATTATAGGTATTAATTCTTCAAGATCCTCATTCAGAGAAGGTAGTGGAAATAAGAGAGCAGATGTAAAGGTCTCATGTGATACTGTCTTAAGGTTTCTACAATACACATAACCAACTTTTGGAGGCTGTGGATGAGGTTAGTCCACAGAAAAAAGTGCAGTGTCCCAGATTCTACACGAAAGTTACTGACAGATATTCCAAGCTGAAACACAAGGTACGGCCGTGGTTTGACCATGCATGTGAATAGCAAAGCTAACGTCCTGAATAAAACAAACAAAAAAAGTTCATTGTATAAAGAAATTCTATTAAAAGGCATAGATAAGTCACCACTTCTAGCATTAAAATCATCATCATCATCAACCCTTTTCCCCATTTTCTATCTAGGGTAAAAAAACTCCCAAAATAAGCCAATACAGGTGATTCAAAATGAAGGAGACAGGAAAACCTGTGAACTCCTGCAGAAAGAGCTGAGTATTTCCTATTGGATGATGCATAGTAAGGCAGTTCAAGGAGGGACCATGTTCCATAATGTGCTCAAATGCAATGCTGTCCCCCCACCTTCAGCACTGTCAACCCTACATAGACAGATAGAAGAAATAGAAAAACAGGCGGAACCAGAGCTGACATCATGGTTGGCCTATTATTAGCATCTATCCAGGTCTCATTAATGAGTATCAGGTTATTGGTAAACACCATGTTGTTAGACAAGATACCAGCCTTGCTATGAACTGACCTGACGTTCGATATAAAACATGCACGGAATTAACAAGATGGTAAACAGCACCATTAAACTCTTTTTGTCATGATCTTAGAACATGTGGTCTGTTACGTAATCATTTGAATTAGTTGCATGATTGCCAATTAATACAAGCATGGGACTTTCATTTAGACTGATAAATACGCTGTTCTCCTGCTGCATGCTTTATTTGCTAACCAATTTCAAACCGATTAGTGACATGCCAAGTTAATTTAGATAAAACGGTGGCTGTAAAAAAAAAAAAAAAGACATAAGCAAGCAAGTATAAATATAAAATTATACTTAATAAGTAAGACTTAGAATTTCATACACCCAGTTATTTCCTATCACAAACACACTCAAATCAAATAGTAATGCATGCTGTGTTAAAAAAAAAAAATCTACATTAACATTCAGAAGATAAAACGATAGTTAATGATTGCAATTAGGAAAAATCAAACCTAGGAAGTTCTTCAGACTCTGCAGAGATAAATGTAAATTAGATTAACCAGTGAATGTCAAATAGCTTCCCTTAAAAACTGGAGACTCACAACAAAATTTTAAAGTTATTCAGAGGGTAAATGCTTTAGAAAATCAAAAAAAAAGTTAAAATTTTTCAAATAAACGAGTCATCGGTACCAAATATATAATGTACACTTCAGTATTGGCTTTAAGGACAAGATTGAAACCAGTCCAAAATAACTAAACTTTACCTTCTATCTCTAATCAAGCTACTAATTAATAATAATAAAATAAGAAATCAGCACTTGACAGATTATAACATGGGACTTCAGTAGTTTCTGACTGCATCTAATATATGTGTATGTGTGTGTATATATGTATATATATATATATATATATATATATATATATATGTGTGTGTGTATATAGATATATATATGTGTGTGTCTGTATATATATATATATATATATATATATATATATATATATATATGTGTGTGTGTGTGTGTGTGTGTGTGTGTATATATATATATATATATATATATATATATATAATTACTAGGTTAACAACCCTGGGGGGCCTTTTTTTAATCCTAGCCATGCTTCCAAAAGGTGAGATTCAAACCCTGTATCTTGAGTCTACAAGGTAAACCCTTTAACTGTTACGCCATATATGGGTGTGGTACTGAAAAAAAAATTCAGGTAACCACTGCAGTATAAAAAGTTTACTGCAAAAAGATAGTAATCCCATTTACAGATATTCAGTTAGTCAACTTAAATTTACCTTCATTACGAGAGAACCAGTATAAGAATAGATATTTCAGGGCACCCCAGCAAAATTTCTAAAGATTAAGAGCTCAAGCACTGAAATCGAGGTGAATCAGAAGCACAGTAAAACAACACTAACAACTGCTGCAGGAGGAAGTAGCTTCACAACTCAACATATCATTGTAGAAGGAGAGAGAGAGAGAGAGAGAGCACAGTAAACAGGAGTCCAAAAGAACGTCACATGCCTCAGTGGTGTCAACGATATCAAGCAGTTCTGTACACCTTTGGTCCAACATAATCAGCAAACAAGCAGAAAGCTGACAGAGCAAAAAAGCACTACTGTCCAAAATGCTGAAAATCCACAGTCTAACCAGACCAGACAATCCAGGTCAGAGATAGTAACAGTCACTGAAAAAACCGCTAGAGAGGCACCACATGTAACGCTCAACAGCACTGGCAGCCAAACTGCCACCATCTTGAAAACTGAGGTGCATAGTGAAATGACAATGTACCAGTAACTCTTGCATATGTATGTTTGCAGCTTTGTACACACTGATGCAAGTGGGAGTTCATAGGTAGGTACTAGGCTATTGACCCTAGGGCCTGTACAAGCCTAGCCAAAAAGGTACCCTGGCTTTCGCCACCCAAGAAAATTATTTTCTTGTGCCCCTGTGAAGCAGAACCACAGAAGTGATCCCCAGGGTGAATTTTCTATTACCCATCCAATCATCAAGATTTTTCTTGAAGAGTGTTAATGAGGATCTCTGTTTGACATAGGTAGTCTGTTCCAGTGTATGGGAAGTCTCTGGGACAGGAATGTATCCCTCCAGCATGTTCTATTTATTTTGGTGACAAGGTTTAGGTCCGTAGAGTGTGTAGCTCGGTGGGATTGGGATTTCTTTAAGTGGAGCATGTCCAACAGCTCTGGGTTTGACATAGCTTTGTATGTTAGGCAGAGATCTCCTCTAAGTAGGGGATATGCGACGGAGTAAAGCTCGAGTTTTTGAGTCAGTCTGTGTAGGGCATCAGTTTGAGGCCAGTAATCCTCTTTGTGAGGTATTTTTGTGGCCTTTCCAGTTGTTGTAGATGTCTTGTGAGGTACATACCAAAAGGGGCGTTGTACTCTATAATGGGTCTAATGAGTGATGAGTAGAGGGGAACAATGACCTCTTTTTTTTTTCCTGGATGAGAAACCTTTTGTGATGAGGTGTGCCACGTAGAAGGATTTCCTGACCACTGTGGCAATGTGATTATCAAAGGAGAGACTACTGTCCACCTGTGTCCCAAGGTCTCTTATCACACTTTTGGTGTTAAGTAGACTACCGCCTATGTGGTAGGTCATGGGTACAGAGTTTTTACCAAAGGGGATGACAGTGCAGTTTTTGGCATTGAGCTGGAGACCATGGCTTTGACACCAGGCATCTGTCTCAGTGAGGCCCTTTTGTAGGATGTCCACATCATTAGGAGTTTTGATTATGGCACCTAATTTGCGGTCATCTGCAAATTTAGTTAGCCAAAGACCTTCTGTGTTAGCCTCTACTTCAGAGAAGTAGATACCAAACAGGAGAGGACCCAGGACTAAACCCTGTGGTACTCCACTTGTCACTGGTCTGAAGTCTGATTTGGAGTCTGCTACTTTCATAGTGTAGGTTCTGTCAGTAAGCCACTTGACAACCCATCTTGTGACATAGGGATTTATACCTAGTTTAATGAGTTTATCTATAATTTCAGAGTGGGGGATGGTGTCAAATGCTTTGGCGAGATCTAGATAGGCTGTGTGAACCACTTTATCGTCATCTGTGGCTTTGGTGACTGTTTCAGGTTTAGGAGACATGATCTGCCTTTTACAAACCCGAACTGTGTGGGGGTCTAGAGTTTGGAGATCTCCAATGTCCTTGTTTATGAGTTCCATGATGATACATTCCATGGCCTTGCAGACCAGGCTCGTCAGGCTAATGGGGCTGTAGTTCCCGGGGTCTGTTGTGGCCCCCCCCCCCCTTTGTGGAGTGGGATAACTGTCATGGTGCACCATTCAATGGGCACAAAGCCGGAGGTGAGGCTATGATTGAACATGGTACTTAGGTAGCGTTATCACCTGTCCCACTTTTCGAGGGACAGTCCCACTTTTGGCAGTTGTATCCTGACAAAAAATTCTAAAAATGGCAAATGTCCTGAGATTTTAGGACAAAATTATTTCCTATATGTTATGTAATAGTTGCATAAAACAGTTATTCTGTATCTAAAATACCTAAATGTTATAAGAAACAGAATAAGCAACTAAAATGCTACAAGAATACGCTTTTATTTAGGCAAAAAAGTTAAGTTCTATCCTTTGTACTGACCGTGGGTATGTGTCGGCGTGTAAAATCTGATGTTTGCACCAAAAATGTCCCACTTTGGCCATTTGAAAAGGTGGCAACCCTATACTTAGGTGGAGTGCCAGTTCATTATGTAGTTCGTGTAGAAGGCAGCCTGGGATGTTGTCAGGTGCCATGGATATTGTGTTCTTGGCTTTGGAGAGTGAAGTTTTTACCTGTGCAGCCGTGATTACAGGAACTGTACATTCTTCCGGTATAGAGATGGGCCCTTTAGGGGGTGAGAGGGAGGTAAAGTTAGCACTGAACCTATCTGCCAGGATGTTGGCAATATCAGTTGGTTCTGTATATTTAGTGCCATTGTGCTGTAACTCAGAGCAGATCTGAGTGTTGCCGTTGAGATGCTTGACACAGCTATAGAATGCTTTGTGGTTGTCTTTAGAATCAGTGGCGATTTTGTTTTCATAACTAGCTTTGGAGGATTTTATGAGGGATCTCAGCTTCTTACTGAGGCTGACCAGGGAGTTCCTCCAATCGTGGGATTTTACTCTTTTTTTTTTTTTTTTTTTTTTTTTTTTTTGCAACAGTTTCTGCTCTTGTAGAGTTTGTTTATAGCAGAAGACCACCAGATTGGCTTCCTTTTTTTGGAGGATAGCATCTTGGTTCTGTTAGGGATAGCATGATCCATGCACTTGTGTAAGTGCTTTTAAAGTGCATTTGTGTAGGATTCAGCAGTCGTACCTCTATTGTCCATCTGCATGGGTGTCATGAAGTTTGCCACTTCTGTCTTAAGAAGCGTGTCTTCTGTTATCTCCTAACTGGCAAATACTACACAAGGAGGGGCTGTGTAAGAATCGCAGATAATGCACATTAAACTGCTCAAAACAGATTTTAAGTTTTATTCACACCATCACTGCTCAAGTCACAAGTGAATAAATGATTTTATCAGAATGCTAACAAAATAAAGGCAAACAAGCTAAGATTTTGTTTATAACTGCCGTTGCTGTATTAATACAGAATGCATGGAGTTGAGCTACACTGGCTGGCATGGCTTGTACCGTTTTTCACTGGACACTGCCTGTAACAAACTAATTTATTTGTGACAAATCAAAGAGGCTTAAAGTCTTTACAGAATGGCACTGTAATGCAAGTGGTATTCATAGTCCAGTTGTAAAGCGCACAATGTGCTTTTGCACCAAAATAAAGAACAGCAGCTATGAAGTGAGTCAGAAGCCCATGGTCGTCTATAGGACAGTAAGCTAAAGGCATTGAAAAGGGGGAATGCAGGTGACCATAAAATGACATGCAAATGAGTAAACACCGTCTAATGAGTGTATCTTGACATCCAAGTAATAATTGATGAAAGCAGGTCATGATTTATAGTCTTCTGACTAGAAGGCAATTGTTTCCGAGTATAAAAGCAAAAAGCATGATGACATTTGTAGAACAGCAAGAGCGAATATGCTTGGAGCTGCAAAGTCAGCTGTTCAGCAACATTTTAGGAATGGCTAAAGCATTCTTGTAGTTGTGTGATGTAGTGGCATGCAGTGCCAAAGAAAGTGGTAGTGGCAAAGGCTAACAGTGTGTTAGCTGACAGATTAGCAGCTGCTGGATCCCTTTTGAGTGGGTAGAAACATTATGCAAGCATTTGTTGACCTTCCAAAGACAAACGGAGAGCACACTGGGTACATCACAGGCCTTGACCTGTAGAAAATTCAAGACATTGCTTGAAAAATTGCTGCCATGTTTGAGTGAGCTCATCTGCATCTTGACAAGAGAGACAGCCACCGGCATGCATGTCTTGTATGATATTGCCTGTCTCCCTAAAGTTCTGGGAGTTGTAGACTGTATCCTTGTGACAATAAAGGCCTCACCTGATATTATATCAACAGTAAGGACTACCATTCCTCCAAGTGCCAGATAGTGTGCAGTGCAGTGCACATGAGCTCATAACTCATGTGTTTGCACAACAGCACAACACGCTGTCAATCTCCGGGATTCCTACATATGGCAAACAAGTTATTTGGATTGCCACTTCCAGAAGGTTGATATGTTGCAAGGCCACCTAGAAGGTAAGTAGAGTAACACTAGTGCAATCTCATATCTAAACCAAGAGGCAGTATGTGCACATCTACCCCCATATGCCCCTAATGTGTGGCAGTTGATGCTGGAATACACTCTGGAACCCTGCTTGTAGATAACTATACAAGTACCACAAAGCAATGCTTAACATCTGTTTAACATTGCCCTTACCCAAACAAGAAATATAGTAGTGGGTGTGTTTATCTACTGAAGTCCCAAATCTACTGCTTAGGCACATCCTGGGAGGAGGAGGAGGGAACTGCAGTGTGCCCCCTCATTAGCTGCTTGTGTTGCTCCTCATACTGTATAATATGATACTGACAAACCGACAGTCCTGGCCATCATTACCAAGACTGTGCACACACACTGTGAACACCAGAACAAGATCCTGCAATGACAATACTGATGGTGACAGACAGCAACCAACAGCCACAGAAGCCCAGATGGCTTTTTGCACAGTATATGGCAGCTAAGGTGAAGAGGCAATATCTAGTCCACCTGTGTAGGTCCTGACATGCACAGTGTCAGTGCAGTATGACACGGAATGATACTATGCAAGTAGTATTCTATACAGGCTATGATAGGCAACTTGTGGTGGAGTTGTTCTGTGCATCAGAAATTTTCACTTGTACCACACAAGAAGGAGGGTGGTGTGGATCACAGCCATTACCACTGCCCATGGCAGGTGGAGATGTGTTGTTGCGGGGGGAGGTGCTAGTGTCATAGATGATTTCCTCTGTTAACTGGGTGAAAAGCTACTGTGGTAGATGAGATGGTACTGAGATGGTACAGCTTTACTTTTTTACTTTTCCCGGAGGATCCCTGGTGAACAAGACCTCTAGGGAGTTCCACAGTGTGTGTGTGTGCACGAGCATTTGTTTACAAAGACATGTACATTGAAAGTGTGAAGATAGTAGTTGTAATTCCTGGTGTAGTGAGAAACGGAGTGTGACTAGAGGAGTGTATAATAATGTAATAATTCCAAGGTACTTAAGTCTTGGAGTATTTCCTATACTGTGAGGCACAATAGTCTCAGAGTTTGAGAGTTTATATATGTGAGTAGCAGGGTGAGGTGTTCAAAATTTTTTTTACAGCTTGCTGCTGCTTTTTTATAGTCCACAAGATTGGCCTAATGTTTTCCCTTTCTGCATCCTAATGACCCATTCTATTCATCCAACTGGCCCATTCATTTCCTGTTGAAGGTGAAGGTCCGGAGTTAGGGAGTGGGACAATCTGCAGACTTTGTAGACAGCTTTTCTCATCCCACTGACAACCTTGTAAGCCCTAATGTATAACTGCCTTTGGAGATGCATGCATGCTCCTGCACCTCCTATCCAAGCAGCACACAACTGGTAGAGCAGGTATACAGGCTGTTCATGCTGTGGTGATACAGCAACATTCCTACAGATGAGCCAAACTGCTCCACTCCCCACACCAGAATGGGTACGGTGGTGTCAGGCACTGCGTACCATCCTCCCTCACCCGGTCCCTCCAGTAACTCTGCCGTTGAACAGTCTTTTGGGGAGCAGTCAGAGCTTTTCCCTCTGCACTATGAGGCCACGTGCCAGTATGCCTTTTTTTGTTGTTGTTGTTGTTGTTGTTGTTTAGAATTAGAATTTCATTTTTGAAGTGTTGGAATGAACAGTTCCAGTAGGGAGCCTGTATATTTTTAGTTGATTTGCATGGCTTTCATATTTTTGTATTTGAATTTTCAGCCTGTTCTGTTGTGTCAGATCATGTGATTAAAAACTGGTGCTGAAATTAAAACAATTCAGAAATAAAATATGGATAAGTGCCTGGAAGTGAGTAGAAGGATGTATTTAGCTGCTTTTATTAACAGATGCTTTAGCAGATGCTAAGATGTATGGTTTACTAGTCCGATGCATGTTAAATACCTTGTAGAGCATGGTGTATGAGATTACTGAGCATAATAAATCTGTAAATGTGCAGAGAGCATGTGAAGGTCGACTGCACAGCATGGATGCTGTAGCATTACCTGAGGTTTCAGTTTCATGGTGAAAGCCAGCTCACTATTCATTGTCTCCCAACACATGCTGAGTAGTGCTTGTGGTCTGTTACCTTTGCCTTTGGCCTTATAACCACGTCAAACTATGCTCCAAAGAAAACCGTAATTTCTAGAGAATCTGAGTTGGGTTTTCAGGCAGATGTTGGGGGGAAAAAAAGTGGAGTCCTGATCCTAATTAAATGACTGCTGCTGTTTAAGTGATAACAGTTTCTCACACCCTCCTTGTGAAGCTTAGCAGTGAGTTAATTACTGAAGTTAGGCCCAGCGTTGTTCAGTGGAGCTGTGCAATGCTTGGCATTTATATCCTTCTGATTGGGTGCTCACATGGCACATTTCGTTTTCTCATTTCTGTTATTTGTTAACAAGTGTTCTGTACACTATTGCAGTGTTGATTCGCATCCATTTTATATCAGTAGTATGGCACACTCCATTTTGTATACCCAGAGGATTTCTCCTAGAGTCACTGGCAAATGGTGGAGTCATCTGGTCAAAATATCTCGCGTCTCACCATTTTCAGCTTGTCAGCAGTATAGTGCACTACGGCTTGATGAAACAGTCTGTTACAGCAGTACTTGTAATTTGGAGAAGTCAACATGTATATAGCAAGTATTACAGGATTTGATATCGCCATGAGACAGAACTTGCCTTAATGTTGGAATTACTGTGTAAAATAATTCACATTTTCTAGGGCAGCAGACAATACGAATGGTCAGAAAATGCCTGCAGTCAGGCCAAGGGTGCAAACTTTTAAGTCATCAGTTTCTCCCAGACTGTCTGGTGGCAAGTTTTAGCTTGTTGGCACAACATGTATGAAATCTCTGTCGCCTAACAGACCTAATTATCTGGAACAAAGATAAAATCTATTATGCCTGTGACCTTAGGCGGTATATAGTTAATGATTTCCTAAGTACATTGTACAGGTGGTCCGTATGTCTGTCATTCATGATGTTTATGAACTGTAAATGTTGTTCTTTGAGTCTTATAAAGAGTGGGCGGAGCCCATAAAAGACTGGAGTATCAACCAGATTTGTCTGCTGCCTGCAGCCACCTACAGATTTAAAAAAGACCGGTAACGTAGACTCCTAAGGTGGAGAAATATTGTGATTAATTATGCTGTGTAATTCCAAGAAGTAGTGTTTTCTCTCCGAAGGTAACTAGAATCAACAATAAA
>NC_056746.1:536129037-536209037 GCF_019279795.1 Protopterus annectens
AAATAAAATTTGATAGGTGGGGGTTCCCGGATGTTTTGTGGAGGCTGTGTATTCTCAGGTGGACACAAAATTACAAGCTTTCTCTCTCTGTCTAGTAGAGGCATGGATGGCAAACCAGGGAAATATCTGCAGTTCCTCATCCACTGTTAACAGGTTCTTAATACAGGGAAGAATTCTGCTTCTCATGGATGGGAAGGCTGTTCCAGAGAAGAGGGGAACCTCTGAAACACATACCTATTCCTCCAGTGTGGTCTGTTTACTTTGCTGGTAAGGTTTAGGTCCCAGGATCAGGTGATGTTCATCACTTTTCACTGTTGCAGTTATAATAATATAGGTTATTCATGCTGTGATAGCCCTTTGCCAGCCCAAGTACCAAAGAGGCCACTACCACAGCAAGAACAACCCAGGGGAAGTGGTTGCTTTGTCACCTCACAGAAAGAGGTTCTCTGGTTCAATTCTTGGTTGGGGTGACTTCTGTGCTGAGTCCGCATGTCCTCCCTGCGTTCGTGTGGGTTTCCTCTGTGTGCTTTGGTTTCCTCCCACATTATAAAGGCATCTGTCTGGAGCTATTCTCCCTGGGCTTCCACTGAAAATTGGCTTCTTTCCAAGTCTGACTTTCCCGGTAAACAAATGTAAAATAAATGAATGAATAAATAAATATTGTTATTACTGCAACAGTGAGGACACTTGGACATCTAACATTTATGGTGAGCAGACACAACTGTACTTTCCTGATGCTAGTTTTTTCCGAATGTGTAATGCATTCATTAGTGCTGGATCTGAGTAAGCTTTGTAGGCTAGGCATAGGTCGCCTCTTCAGCAGCCTGTAGAAAACTGACTGTAAGGACAATGACTTGAGGCAGTCTGCATAGGACTTGGTTTCTTCCCCTTGTAGGCTTTTTGTGAAAAATCTCTGTGGATCTTCCAGTTGCTGCGTATTCTTGGTGAGGTACATACAAAAGGGGGCTTTGTATTCAGTGATAGATCTTATGAGGTCTGGATGCAATGGGGCAATGACTTTTTTGGACCTAGGTGCCATACCTTTACTTATAAGTTTTACAACATAGAATGATTTCCTCACCACAGTAGAAACATGTTGGTCAAATGTCATTTCTCGGTTTACATGCATTCCCAAGTCCCTGACTACAGGGTCTGCTTTAGGGGTGTATTATCAATGTGGTAGCATTGGCTATCTTTTTGAAAGATACCTTGATTCACTACTTAGCACTCAGTTTTAGACTGTGACTCTGGCACCGGTTATTAGTCTGTACCAGGCTCTCTTGGAGGATATTGGTATCTTGGGGGTAATCAGTGACTGCCCCCATTTTGCAACTTTCTGCAAACTTGGTCAGCTAGAGGCCCCTGATGTTACCCGTGACTTCAGTGATGTAGATGCCAAACAGTATTGGCCCCAGCACTGAGCCTCAGTGATCCCACTAGTAACCAACCATTTTGTGGAAGTAGATTCCCCTATTTTAACTTCTTGTGTCCTGTCAGTGAGCCAGCTGGCTATCTAGTAGGTGATGAATGGGTTAAACATAATTTGGTGAGCGTGTTAACAGTGCCCAAGTGGGGTTTGTATCATATGCAGTGGCAAGGTTGAGGCAAGCAGTATATACTTATTGGTAACCTTCTTAATGAAGTTCATCAGATTTAGTAGGCAAGACCTGCCCTTGTGAAACCTAAACTGATTAGGTTCCAGTGATTATCTGTGTGATCATTTATATCAATGATTAGCCCCCCCCCCCCTTAGCCTTACATAGTAGACTCATCAGGCTAATGGGTTGGTAGTTTCCTGAGCCTATGGATGGGGTGCCACAGTTACAGTACTCCATTCATAGGTGCAAAGCCTGCATGGAGACTGTGGTTGAATAAGATTCTAGTGGGATCCATAGTTTTTGGTTCATGCTGTTAAGGAGGCATCCTGGGATATTAGCAAGACCCATTGAAGCAGAGTGTTTGGTCTTTGAGAGTGCCTTAAGGATCTGCTCCTCCAATGATGGTTGGGACAAGATGGATGTTGGAATATCCGTGGGGAGGGAAGTAAAGTTTGAGCCAAATTTATCACAATATATTCTGGTTCCATGTAGGTGACACCATTTTCAATTAATTTGGTACATTGCTCTGTATTGCCTTTGAGGCTTTGGATATAACCAAAGAAAGCCTTGTGGTTGTTCTTGACCTAGGTGGCTGTTTTTACCTCAAATTTGGCTTTTGTGGACTTTATTAATGCCGTGAGTTCCTTGTTTAAGTTGACGAGGGAGCTGGGTATTGCTCTCTTAGTTTTTGCAATGAGTTCATTCCTTTTGTTGTGTAGCCTGTTAATGTTGGAATCCCATCTGGATAGCTTGCTTTTATGCTGGCCCTGCACTTATTTTTGGTAATGTACAGTAGTTTCTATACAGTTGTTGATTGAGTCATACAAGGTTTCTGTGAACATTTCTGCATATACAGCAGTCTTCTCAGAGTTGGGGAGGGTTTGAAATTTATTAAAGGGTGTCACATAGTAGTGGAAGGTTTGCCTTGGACTAATTCTTAAAAATTCTTGGGTTTCCATCTGTCCCTGGTTTTACATTCTCCTCAAAGGAGACTGCTTTATGGTCTTACCTGACTACTGAGGACATTTCAATATATATGTGTGTGTGTGTGGGGGCAGATCACATTTAAAAGCTTCAGCATATGTGGGGTCTACATGACTGGTTTGTACTGTGTGAGATGGGTGTCATGTGTGCTACTTACATTCTGTTTAGTAGTGTAGGTCATTGTAGCCAAATGCTATATCTACAATGACATTATATAACTACATTTCTTGCATAACTTATTTGTATGTTTGAGGATTAGGTAGTTGTCGGTGTACATAAGGCAGTTGCTCCATTGCCTCAGGATTCCAATGTCCATCAAGCCAGCTGCAAGGATAGCAGGGACGTGCATGCCCACAACTTTGGATCCTAATTGCTTAATCTACAGGGTGATATACAAGATAGGTGCATAGCTGATTAGCTTGGTTGTAGGAGTGTAGATTTCTAACAAGACTGCCTAAAACTGCCTGGGGTCAAGCTTTGAGGGGTGGGCCATTTTCAGCATGCAAACTGGCTGCTCAGTGGGCAGCTGGGGATTCAGGAACTGTAGGTAGGTAGTTGTCTAGGCAAAATTTCAATGGTAGGTGTCTACATCCACACAGGGCACTGCCAACTGTTGCTGTATGATAAGCAGCTTTACCCAAAGGTGATGGCTTTATATAGCCAGAAACAAACCTCAAGCAAATTAGCCCTATGGCCGATAGAAGAAGGCATATGGAGATTTCTAACAGTGTATCCCAGCTCAGACGTGAAATGACCCATCTCTGCTTCCACAAGGGCAGACCATAGACTTCTTAATGTAAAAAATACAAGCTAGGGCCACCAAGATTGCAAAAACAACCAATTAAGGCTAAAAAGCTAAACAGAAATTGCAGGATATCAAAGAAAATGTCTGTGGTAAGAGCCGAGGGCACTGCTAATATCAAACCAAGAACAATGTCACAGTAGTTAATACACAGATTTTGTGCTACAGCACTGACAGATTTTCAGATAAAGTGCAGTTCAGTACACATTATTAAATTTACAATAAATATACAGTTCTGGCTGGGGTCTGGATGCTGCCCAGTAAACACTTGTAATATATCAGCATCAAGAAATAAAAAGCAAGTTTAAAGTGCAAAATCTTCTTCAGAAATAGTACAGTTTAACAGCATAACCTAAAATATTTGGAATACAGTCAAAACAGCCTTTTCAGGCACTTGTCTAGTAGTGGATTGATCTGGATGCACATCTGGAAACAATGGCATTACCACTGAGTGAGAGTCATTTGATAAGTGAAATTAAAGCTGTTGCTGTATTCTTCACTAAGCAGTCATGTACAGTGAGTATGAAATTGCTATAGCTTGTCACCCCGAGTCATTCTTGTATTTTGTGTCTCTTTACTGCTTCACCAATATCATTTAGATTATTATAGCCTATAATCTGTCTCTTAGTTATGAGGATTAAGGCAATGAACTGCTAATGAGTGTCCTCCTATAGTCCAAGGTTTGATTCCTTCAGCTTCCATTTACCTACTGAATTACAGAGGTGGTCAAGGATTGCAAATTACCTTGGTGTGGGTACATGTGCCGGATAACAGAAGATAATTTGGTGAAAACGATTTGGAAGACATAGGAAGAAGGCAAGAGAAAATGAGGGCATCCAGCTAAAAGATGAATAGACTGTGTGAGAGAAGTCTTGTGATGCTTGGGCATGACAATCAAAGAAGGTAGAATAGTGGCATTAAAATGAGAGGAGTGTCAACAGTTGATAAGACTTGACTGCATGCTGAAAAAAAATGGGAGAAAGGGGGTTGATGATGATGGTGATAATTACGATGACGCTGAGCTGGTCACTTAACCATATAGTGCTCACCCTTAAAAAAAAAACATGTGTCTCATGAGTTTACCCAGCTAAAATAAAATAATCAAAAAAATAAAAATCACAGCAGTTTGGAAACTGGCATTTACGAGGCATGAAAGTGTGTGTAACAACTCAAATGGTTATGCATTTCTTCTCACTTTAATGTCTGACTCTACTTTCTTTGCATCTTTGGTTTGAATTTAAGTTAAATTTCATTCTGATGTTTAAGTTACAAGTAGTTTTGAAAAAGAGTGAAGATTACAGCATTTGTTTGATATTTTAATGTCATTGTTTATTCAGTTTTTCTGTATGACATGCCCACAAATTGATGACAGGTGGGTCTTGAGCATGATTTATATACATATTATTTTTTTGTAACACAAGGCAGAGGTATACCTAGCATTACCCCCCCAGAGATTTTTTCCAATACCACCTCCTGCACGACAATTGTTTTTTGATAATAATTTTGATAATAATCATGAAATGAAACAAAATAATGGGCAGCAGAGAGCAAGCTAGGAACAGTGATCAAATCCCCAAAAGACTCCTCCATCCTACAGGAAGGCTTGTCCCCACAAATACCTAGTGCCAGAATCATGGACTAAAAGCTAAATGTCAAAAATGCATTATCATCTCGTTTGGAAAGTTAAGTGCGACATTGGCACCACCCCCCTAGAGCTGACCAAGTAGTTTGGGATGAGGTAACTTATGTGGACAGTTGACCCCAAATTCTTTTAGGAACAGATCAAGATGAAGCAAACTTTGGGACATTCTGCAAAATCCAGAACAGTTTCAACTTGGTTGTACAAATACAGCACCCAGAGAGGAGAGATTGTGTGTAAAGATTGCAACATATTTCATGCAAATGCACATTAGTCATGTAAAGGCAGACTGTAAGCTAAGCAAACCGTATGAGAGTAAATTACAGAACAAACATATTAGTCAAATACAAGAACATCCTGTAGAATTGGGAGACAATTTCAAATGTGTTTCATACAATATTCCATTTTGTCACACACAAATGAACTCTAGCCAGTAATGCCTGACTTTAAACTGCTCACCAATGACACAGCTAAATACTCCACCCAAGAAAAAAAAGCAGAAATATTCCGGTTTATATCACACAAATGCACACTAGCCATTATGACTTTAAACTGTGCACCAGTTATTTCATCAACACAGCTAGCCACACCCCTCAAAGAAAAAAGCATAAATATTCACATTTATTTCGCACAGTTGTGTGCTAGCCAACCTATAGTGCCAGACTTTAAGCTGAGCAAATGAAGAGGATAACATCCAATACCACCCTCACCCAAAAAAAATTTCAATTTATTTTGCATAAATGTATACTGCCAGCCTTTGAAATAATATGAAAAGGACAGAGTTACTGCCAACCAAAATAAAAGCATAAGTAT
Organism: Protopterus annectens; assembly: GCF_019279795.1. NCBI lineage: Eukaryota > Metazoa > Chordata > Ceratodontiformes > Protopteridae > Protopterus > Protopterus annectens. The sequence goes on from NC_056746.1 coordinate 536,134,874, forward strand.
TCAGATTTATTCACACAAATGCACTTTAGGTTGCATTCATATTAACTTAGACATTTAACTTGACAGCCTTAATGGCAGAATTTAAGCTGAGCAAGTCTGAAGGGGCAAGTTACATTAATCCACAGCCCAGCTAGCTACCACCCACCCCATCAAAACAAAAAAGAGGGCAGAAGAATACAATGAAAAAAAAAAGAACATAAATATCCAGTTTCAAAATATTTAAACAAATGAGCTCACACACACACACACACACACACACACACACACACACACACACACACACACACACACACACACACACACACACACACAGTAGCCAAACTTTTTAAAATATTCAAATAATTGCAAGCACACTTGCACACACTAGCCTAGCCACCATCTCCCCTTCCCCTCTCCAAAAATAGTCTGGTAGTTCACAGTCCCTTTGCTGATTCACTTGGTGTGATTAAGCCAGTTTGCTGTTTTCAGTTAAACAAAAACAAAAAACAAACAAAAAAAAATTTCCACTGCAAAACTCCCTACTGCATTGTACTACTGTTTAACTGGAATTCTGCTGTTAATTTTAAAAATAACCACAGTTCTCTTCAATCTTATCTGTAGTTCCATTTGAGTTTCCTCTAATCCTGTACCATGTTTTCACACATGGACACACAGACACATACAAGAGGAAGAAACAAAGAATTTACTTCAGAGCTGGATCGTGGTCAAATGGGGCCCTAGGCAGTGTAATGGATTAGGCCCCCCACACATAAGGACACTGGCAGCCATTCCAATGTCCCATTACTTGGCTACTTCTCCCAAGTTACCATAAACACTGTTCAAACCTCTCAGTGTGCATACTAGTCTCTTCTTTACTTCTACAATGATTACAGATATTTGGATTTAATTTCAGACTTTAATTTCAAAATTTTATAGCACAAACACCGATGGACATTTGCTAAACAAAACAAAACACTCATAGGTAGGTACTAGGTTATTGGCCCTAGGGCCTATATAAGCCAAGCCAAACGGTACCCTGGCTTTTGCCACCCAAGAAAAATATTTTCCTGTGCCTCTGTCAAGCAGAACCACAGAAGTGATCCCCGGGGTGAATTTCCTATCTCCCATCACAATGAAAACATATTTAGTATCAACAGTAAACTTCTCTGCCTTTGAAACTCACATTCATTGAAATTACATTGAAGACCTCTTTAAAAAAATGCATCTGGCCAGTGGCACATAAATTTTACCTCTGGGCTGTTTTTAAGCCATAGGCCCCCTTGCACACATTTTAAGACAACACATACATGCATGTCTTCTTTGATACTACTGCTGATTGTATTAAATTATATGTCTTGTATAGTACAGTACCACTTGTTAGAGTGTGTTACAAAGTAGTTTTGAACATTTTTCCAGTAAGCAATAAAATGAAACATATGACCCAATAATGACAAATCTGCCCATTTCAGAACATTTCAACCATAAAAGGCCACTGAAACTTCTATCATTACAATCCAGCAATATCAGTCAATATGCACAATCTCAGCGGAAGTAAAAGTCATCTAAATAATTCCACATTAAAGAGATCCGTAATTAGTGAAGAGGTGGCAAACAACTTTATATTTCAGTGTTCCCTCTACAAATTCAGGGCTTGCTGCCCTTGAAGAATAAATTGCCTATGTTGCATTAAACAAAATGTTAAGCTGGTAATATTGCAATAGGGAATGGATGGAAAACCAGCAACAGGTTCATAGTTACTAGGCATCTCATCCAAAGGAGGACACACTCAGGACTTCTTTGGAGACATATTTATTGAGTAATTTCTGCAGGGGGGTTGACTGGCCATGTCTGAATGTAGCTGGTAGGCATCAGGTATGTTATCTGACCCCACAGAAGCAATGTTCTTGGCCTTGGATAGTACCTTGAGAACTTGTTCTTGATAGATTTGGGTGGCATAGATACAAGTATATGATCAGGGGAATGTTGGGGGGAGACAGAGGAGAAGTCTGTGCTAAATATGGTTTTGTTATAAGGAATTGCTTTTAAATACATGAATAAAGTTGCCTTGGAAAGATATATTTTTCCATGAAATTTATGATGGATGGACGTTTCTCATGTGTCTGTGTTTTTTTTTGGGTGAGTGCTAGTCCATTTTTGAAGCTCAAGCCATCCTATGTTTTGCAGGATTATGAAGTGGTGAGTGAAATTAAGTGTGTTCACTGCTAATTTGGCTATTTTGTTATAGGTGATTTCAGTTTTTTTGAGCACTGTTTTCTTCAAGTGGATAATTTCCTGTACCACATTGCAGCAGCATCTCCCAGGGTTATCTCCATGGCAACACCCTTTTGGTATCTGCTTCCTACTGTTGCCTCACTTGCTGAGGCTTTAAACAGCGCCCTCTCTGACACGTTTGTAGTTTCAGCTTTTATGGAGGTGGGAGTTAAACCCATCCTGCACAGAACTATCTGCTAAGTATTCCCAGGACATTCTTACAACTTGTTTGGGTGTCTTTGATCAGTGTAGCTACTTCTCTGGCCATCTAACCCAGCTGTCAATGATTTCTTGGTTCAGCAGCACCTTTCTTGAGCTGACTGTACAGAATGTGCAGCCTCGGGTCTGACTATCAAGTACAGGTATGAGCAGTATTTTGTTTGAACTCAGTTATGGGCATGATGTGATTAGGGCAAAATTCCTATAACAATTCACCCCCTTGAATACAGAGCAGGAAAACTGATTTTCCCAGTCATGCCCATAAAAGATCCTCCATTATTCTTAACATACATGTGGAAGTCAAACAGTAAAACTGCAAGGCAAGTAGGTGGTGGTCTATCAAGGATCACACCCACATTATTCAGGAAAGGTGTATATGATGATGATAGCCTACAGCTCTGCATGTGCATTAATGATAGAGGCTTAATCTCTGCAGCTAATAGTTGTGCTGAGATGAGACTTTCATCTACTGGTACAAACTCCAAATTTACAGCACCCAGATGGGGGCTTGTGAGTAACCCCACACCCAGCCATTTGTTCTTCTAAAGAACAGCTCCACAGTAGGAGAAAGGTGACACCCAGAACTAATACTTTGTGTAGAGATAAGACCATTTAAATCTAGCTGGTAATTTTCAGTGCCTTACATAAACTGTGTCACTTTTTCTCTGTTCTGAAGTTGCTTTTGGTTCCTCTTTGTAACACCAAAGACCGTAATGTTTATCCTTAGATTATCAATATCATTGCAAGCCGGGGTAATAAGTCTGAGGTTGCATTACCACTGAGTATTCCCCCCACTGTAAGATTAGAACCCTTTGAGTTAGTACATGCATTTGACAGGAGTATGAATGCATGTATGCATGGTTATACATCTAGCAATATTTGCCCAATGGATAACACCTCAGAAAATTACCACTGCAGGCCACTTTCAGCAAACAACACAGTAAGTGTTTTTTACCTGGGCAAACTCCCCATGTAGAGAATGAGAGAGACTCTAATCCCCCCTAAATTGTGTAAACCAACTCCGCATTTGCAGAACAGTGGGGAAAGGGCAATGGTTAACATTAGCTGAATGTGGCTATCAGCATGATCTCTTTGGCAGCATTGTTCAAGTCACAGATCACCACTGAAAACTTCATATTCCCAGAGGCACAGCCCCCACCATCACATTTTAAGCTTCTAACGGCAGATTTTGAAGTTTGCTGTTCTAGAACAGAAATGAGAATTTATCTTAAGTGTTTCACTGTACGTTTTGTGCTTAGACATTCTGATGGGAAGCAAGCCAACCAGTTTTCATTAGCAGAGACTAGTTTATCTTCATCTTTCTCACTGCTGCCTATCACCTGACCTGCATTACAGTCCCCATCTTGCAGTTGGTGAGCCCACATAGAAGCTACATATATTTTTTCAGGCTTAGGCTGACTTGGCTGAGTCTGCCCTCCACCAGTCATGTTCTAGAGAGGACCGACCTCAGAAAAAAACTTGATTTCAAGAGTTGACCCAGTATTTTTTTCTAGCTGAGTTCCTCTAATTCTTCAAAGTACTGTTTTAGAAGCCAGTATTTTGGATCAGTCTTTCTGTTTTCCTCTTTTAGATGAATTTATCAAGGCTAACCGTACTAGGAACACAAAACTCTGGAAAAGTTAGTTGTGTAGATTACAGGGGCACACAGTCCTCTCTACAATGATAAGGATCATAATCCCAAGAAGGGGGGTGTTTTTTTGTTTATTTATAAAGAGGGAGCTTTTCATAAAGCACCATGTTTCAGGTGCATCTTTTTAAATAGAAGAAAACGTTAGAGGGGGACTATGACTAATATGCTTTAAATAAGGAAGAAAGTGTCATTGTTAATCAACTGCACTTAATGGCATTGAGCTAAACAGGAAGTTCATAGCTATGTACTAGTCGAATGATCATGAGAGACTTCATATGCCTAGCCATGCAATAAAATCCAACTGTGGGTGGGGCATGTTAGTTTGGACATTACTGTCCACCTTTGTCTATCAGACACATGGGGGACAAACCAGAGGTGAATTTCTGATTTCCCATCCTGTAGTCAAGGTTACACTTAAAAAGGGTTAGGGATGGCCTGTGCTTCGCATAGATGGGGAGCCTGTTCCAGAACATGGAGATCTTCTGAAATACAAATCTGTCTCGCCAACATGTCTTATTTACATCACAAGCAAAATTTAAATCCTTAATTCTAGTGGTAATGATGCTGTTCATTTTACTGATGTGCAAAAGGTCCATCAGAGCTGGATGTGAGGATGCTTTGTATGGCAGCTATAGATTGTCTCTAAGTAACCTGTAGTTCAGAGTATAGAGATAGGGCCTTAAGGTGATCCATATAGGACAATGTGTCATACTCTGGATTCTCCTGGTAAGGAACATTTGTGAGTGTTCCAACTGTTGCATATGCCTGGTCAGGTACATGTTGAAGGGGGCATTATACTTAATGATAGCTCTGATAAGGACTTAATAAAATGGCACTATGATTTCCTTGGACCTGGATGCCATGCACTTACTTAAAAATTGGGCAATGTAGAATGATTTTACATTGGCAACATGTATGTCAAAGGCCAAATTACTGTCTACATACGTTCCTAGATTCCCGACTACTGAGTCAACTCTTAGGGGTGTCTTATCAATGGAGTAATGAGACTGAGTGGCAGTTTTCCCAGAAGGCACTATAATGCATTTCTTGGCATTAGTTTTAATCCACAGCTTTAGCACCAGTCATGCCTCTGTGTTAACACTCTTGTAAGATGTTTGTGTCATGGGGAAGCCTGTGATACCTCACAATTTGCAGTCATCTGCAAACTTGGTCAGCCAAAAACCCTTGATATTAGCCTTTACCTCTGAGACTTAGATGCCAAATAGGAGCAGTCCCAGCACAGAGCCCTGAGGTAGCCCACTGGTGACCAGTCTCTTAGTGAATGGGGTCTCACCAGTCCTGACTTCCTGGTTCCTGTCTGTGAGCCAGCTGGCAATTCAGCGAGTTAGGTAGGGGTTTATGCTCAGCTGAGTATGTTTGCCAAATATACCCGAGTACCATATTGTTTTGAAAACCTTAGCCAGGTCCAAGTAGCGGTATGCAGAATTTTCCCCCCTTATCCATTGTCTTGGTGACCTTCTTAAAGAAGTCCATAAAGTTTAGTAGCATGACCTTCCCTTCACAAATATAAACTGGGTGGAGTTCAGTGTCTGAAGTTTGCCTATGTCTTTGTTGATCATGTCCATGATAATTCATTCCATGGCTTTGCATATTAGACTTGTCAGTTTAATAGATTTGTAGTTTCAAGGGTTGGTTGATGGGCCACCTTTGTGAAGTCTGATAACCATTGCAGTCCTCCATTCTTGTGGTAACAAACCTGTTTTTAGGCTACAGTTGAAAAGTGACTCAAGTTGTCCTGATAAGTTGTGTTTCAAGCTGTTTAAGAGGTAACCTGGGAAACTGTTCGTACCCCTTGGGTTTGTTTTAGGCCTTGGTGGACACCGCCAGGACCTACTTCCTGTTAAAAATTGGGTGGTTATGCTAGTAGGTATTTTATGGGGGGAGGTTGGGGGAGTGGGAGGGGTGAAGTTTCAGCTGAATGTGTCAACCAGCAAATTTGCTATATTGCTGTGCTCAGTGAAGGTGGCACCATTGACGAGCAGTTCGGAAAACTGATGTGTGCTTTGCGGTTTTGGACAAAGTTGTAGAAGGCCATGTGGTTGTCTTTAGCCTGTGAGGCTAAGTTGTGCTCGTAATTGGTCTTGTTGGACTTAATTAGTCCTCTTAATTTCCTGTTTAGTTTAATTGGAGAGCTCCTATCATTATGGGAATTGCTGTTCTGAATTAAACCACTGCTGAAGCAAAAAAGGTTAGAAAATTATGGTACAATGGATTTTTACTGGCTAGCTAAAGTGAAGGGAGTGATTTTTAGGAATTAATTTGGAGCACGTGTGTATTTGCATATACCCCACCCAGCTTACTTGTGAGTGAACTCTCACTGTAACTCTATCCCTGCCCCTGACCCTAGCTCTACACATTATGCTACTATGAACCCTTTCCACAACAATGCCAGTACCAAGATGACGCTTAATTGTGGTTGTATAGCTGGGAGTTACTGATACAGGGCTTTTTTATGTAGTGGGACAGACATATTCAGTGTTTTGTTGATTCACTCTTATTTAGTCATTCAGTGATGTGCGAGTCTGCCTTTTTTTGTTGTACCATTTGTGATTCTCTCATTTGAGTATTCAGCCTTATATGGTATAACCATTTATATGCACACATATACATATATATGTATGTATATAAAATATGTAACATATGGGTCCCTATTAGTTGATCGAGTTTTCAGAAACTTGAAATTCATATGGTTGAGACCATATCATCGAGTTTTTGAAAACTTAAAGCTTTTGATGGGATATTGCGGTACAGTGTGGATCAGGAAATTTACCCTTTTCCTCACTGTAGTGCAATCTCGGAGTTGGTAAAAAAGGTAGATTTTTGTGAATTTTTTTTTTTTTTTTTTTGATGTTAGAGTTTTCGGAAACTCGATCATATGGTCTCGACCATATGAATTTTGAGTTTCTAAAAACTCGATAATCTGGCATAGATGTGTGTGTGTGTGTATCTATATAAAATATGCATATATATATGCACACACACACAGATATGCATATATTTATATTTTACGTTTGTTTGAATCTGTGCACCTGTGTGTATATACATATATAGATGTGTATCTGCACATGTATGTGCATATATATATATATATATATATTTATGTGCGTTTGTGTGTATTTGAGACGTTCTGTTTAACTGAAGAGTATGTCTACATGAAAGCTGCCAGAATGTTTGTACTGATGTATATGATTACAGTCTTGCTGAAATGTCATATGCTCTACATTGTTTTACAACCACCAATGGCTGCTAGGGGTAATTTTTATTTTTGTTTTCATTCATATTTAGTAGGTTGGCGTCAGGCAGTAGATGGGTGCAAATCGCAGAAGCCTGCAGTTGTATATCTGGCACTAATTTTGAAATGTTGTTAGTGGGATATCAGCAATGAGTGAAGAAATTGCATAAGAAAGTGTTAGTTTTGAGTCGCACAAATGCACATTGACGGCTTGCTGTACCACATCGTTCTTTGTGATGATCCCGTTCTTGCAGCTTGCACGAACACCTTTTACAGTATAGGTGTTGACTTTGAAGGCGCATCTTAGTACGGAAGTGGTCACACATGCCACTGCATACAATGTTTTAGAGAAACGTCTGCTTAATGAGAGACCCGGCTTTGTGACTGATAGAACCCAAGTGCCGCACCATTTGTCATGATAAGGTAGACAAGACTGTAACATTATCAGCAGCAACTAGTTAACAAAATCTTATACATTGCTTACACGTAGCACAACATTAAATACAAGCAGCAGCATAGCAAAGGTGATCATTAAATAAATCAAGAATGGCACAATAGTAATTATTAAATACTGTTTGGAGTTGGCAATCCACAGTTCCATCTTATAATCTTTGGAAGGTTTGACATTTACTGAAGTGTTAAAGCTCTTGGGGTATTACATGTATTCCATGTGTGTGAGAGAGATGGTAGCAGTATGCAAATAAACTGGAACTTTTTCAACCCGCGCCCTATGAGACGTAGCTGACTGAATATGTGACTCTTGTTGGCCAGCTGTCCTCTGCGTCATACAGGACCAGTTAATAAACAACAAGCTCAAATTTTAGGCATTTCTATTTAATGAAGAGACCGAAGTGATAACTGAATTCATTGTAGAAGAAAGCACATTCCAAGCTTGGCACTTTAAATAACTAGTCTATATTTAACAACCATGCATGGAAAAAGAGGCATATCTTATCAGAAGAATAAGAAATGAGTGAAGGTTTGAAGAGATAAGAGATTAGAAAGTTATTGGATGAGTGATACTAAACATTAATTTATGAAATCGGTACAGCTGTGAAAACTGAAAATGACAACATAGAAAGGGTAACTTAAGTTTACATGCAATAGAGGGATGAAGAAAAAATAGTAAAGTAAACAATTTTAGCATATAAATAGATACAGAATACTTATAAAATAGGAGTTCTTGCTTTGGTGGTATCATATGGCTAAAATGAATGTTCACTTTTTGCTTTGTCTTTCAGTGTAGAAATAACGTGCTTTAATTGTCAAAAGCCCAGACTGACCTGAAAATATTTTAGACAGTCTCGTACCTTCTTCTGTTGCTACCAAAGAAGTTTGGATCAAGAGAAGTGGGGTAAAGAGAACACTGTCAAACAAATTTCACGCAATCCCTTTATTAGCATTCTTAGATTTTCATTTATTTATTTATTTATTTATTTATTTATGTTTCACTAAAGCAGTTTTTCAAACCAAGCATTTTGGTCTCAGTTTATTTTAAACAAGCTCTCCAGATGACTGTATGATCCTACCTTCTGGGCATCCTACCTTTTTTACTTAAGCAGTATCTCTGCGAAAGTGCTTATGTCTGTTTATGGAATAAAGAAAGTTTTTACTCTACATACAGGATTGCCTGGCCATTTCTGAGTCAACTTTGTTGTTTTTTCGAGACTACAGTTTTTTTTTACTTTTTTCGACTTGGGACTTTGTTATTGTTGGTTCTCTTTTATCGTTTTATTGAATCTGCCTTTATAGTTTGGATAGCTGCCTATGTCATTGGCTGCCTTTTATTTCTGGCAAGCAAATGATTGTCTACAATCTAGATTAAGTCCTAACCTTTTGTAGTACATGGAGGCTGGCTGAATATAAAACAAGGATCTCCTTCTACACCTACCAACGTGAAGAAGTCAGTCACAGCAGGATCGTTATCTATCATTCAAGAGTCTGATAGTTTAGCCAGCTATTTGTGTCATTTATAAGTGCACAAGTATTCCATCTGTAAGATGCTATCTATACAACTGACTTAGAGCAGTTGCCAGAAGAAAGGCTGGTTTCTACCTTTTTCATAGTATGATATTGTCCTAGAGGTTTTAGTGCCGCTATCATTCATTGTGACATAGAATGTTACATTCATGTTCTTAATGCCACCAACATGGCCTGACACCAAGTGACCAACATCTATTTTGGCTACTGCATCTGGTTTAGGGGTAATACATAAATGGTGCATTCCACTGCACTGCCAAGGAAACAGCCCCGGTGTCTGTATTATGAGTGTTTCTGCATTCTTGGCTGAGTTTTGTGTTTATGCACATGTATATCCCTCATGTTTCATGAACACTCATTGTTACCCAGTCTGTGGAATGACTACCAAGTTATGGATCCCAAAAACATTGAGACCATTTTGATGCATAGCAAGTACTGTCACATATCTGTGTGCCATTACCCTGCCTACCACTTGAGTTTCCTGGTATATGGGTATTGTCAAAAGATTTTAATACTCTTAACATATACTGGAAGAATGACGCAGATAAAAATAAGCAAAAAGGTTTATTTTACATGCATGGAGACATGCTACAAAGTACATGGTATGTCAGCAGTCTAATTTCTGTACACTTCACATGGGTTTTTATACCCTTCTCTGTACGTACACAGTAGCTGGTTACTAGACAAGGAATTTCAGTCAAGGCTATAAATTCACATACTGGAGCCTTAGATGGTCAGAGGTCAGTCACAAGATAAGCTTGTGCCTGGACCAAGGTAACATTTGTGCATTCCTCTTTGGTCAGCAAATTCTTTACAAGAAAAACAGCTTATTTTAACTTGCTTCTTTGCACGCAATGCAATTTCACATTTTAACCCTTACTATATATGATACAAAGATGTTGAACACAAAGATTCTTATTACATTTCCCCCCTTACAACACTTTGTATCATAAGTAATACATTTTATTCATACAGTTTTTCGCATGACTCGTGTTTTGTATATTCAGAATAATCAGCTTTAGTTGCATTGGCAGACAATACACTTGATATTATCATTCGGATGCAAGGAATGCAACAACAACCCAACAGTAGGAATATAATGGCACCAACACATATAGCAATTAAGATATTCATAAGTACTGTTCCCCAATTTCCAAACCAATTTTGGAAAAAGTCAGTTAATGGATTCTGTCCTGGTTTTGTAAGTTCAGAAACTTGTAGGATCTCCAGATGGCTGTTAATGTCATATTCGTTGTCTGGAATGAACGGACAACACTCGCAAGTACCTCCTTTCGCCGCTAGGGTGAAGTCGAGCGCCATACGATTCTGCAATACTACAGTCCTCATTGCAGTTAACTCATCCGTCACCAATTCTAGTGCAGAAAAAGTTGCATTGCTCAGGGTTTTTAACAGTTTTGACAGTTTTCTGAGCTCCCGAATGGATTTTACTGTCCCATACGCTGGAAGAATACCAGCCCAGGAAATAACATCATCGCCCAAGTCCATGTGTGATAGCCCCTTGCTGCTACTATGGGCCAAATCGTGTTGATAGATCCAGGATGCATCAACATTACCTACGGGATTAACAGGTTTATTAACAGCACGTACATTTCGTATTTTACCTTGGGGAAGAGAAAATGTATGTCTTATAGCTGGTGCTAAATAACCCAAAAAGCAACTGCCTGACCAATTCCTCGGTAACCATTTGTGTGTTTTTCTACCACAGATAAAATAACAATTATTTACTTTAAGTGTAATATTGACTGGAACAGAGTGATTTCCTTTGTCTTGCAGCCCTTTAAACAAGAGATCATACACAGATAACATTTTTTTAAAGAAACTTGTGCCATTAATAAGCCCTGTACTATTAACAAGCACTCTTATAGGCTTGAAACTCATTGCACAGTGCCCATCTACTGTACAGTTATGAATTATTGTTACATTACACTGACTCCATCCAACCTTAATCTTGTCAAATCTTTGAAAACATACAGTTCCATTTTGGCGACCCATGAGGGGTAATGCTATTTTATCCTTTAAGGCTACGTTTGAAGTTTTAAATAGTAAATTAGTCCATGTATCATTTGCCCCCAAAGGGACTGTACCTAACATTAGACCACCATGTACAGTAGGGATAGCCGTGCATATCCAACAATTTGAAACATTAAAAGATAGAGCATATGCATCATCTCTCTTTACTAGGCTAGTCTTCTTTGAAAATAAAAACGACCAAAACAGAAAAGTAACAATCACACTTATTAACAACAAAATTATTTTGGAATGCTTTTGTGGGAAGGGCTGCTCCCTTCCAGTATTTCTCTGCATTGCTACGATAGTCAGATATTCATACAAAACAAAACTACTACCAATCAGTGTTCCTCAGGGGAACTCAAGTTTTGTCCAGTTCAAACTATTTTACCAGTTTACAGTGTGTCAGAAGGATCCACGATGTTCGTTCTTTTATTCGGACTGCTGTGGGTGTTGCAATCATTACCTGGTATGGGCCTTTCCACTTGGGGGAGACCCACGTCTTCCTCTTGACAATTTTAATCCAAACCCAGTTCCCGGGTTTCACTTCCAGGATCCTGTTGTTCTTCTGATCTGAAAAGCAATCATTCGTTAGAGAAGTGTTAGTTCTGGTCAGCAATTTCCTCATGTAATCTGCTATCTCTTCACCCCCCTCACGTTCCGCAGGCAAAAGATTTTGCCACTGCGGGATGTATTAAGGTCTCCCGTATAATAGTTCAAATGGTGTGACCCCTTTTGAGGTGGGAGTGGTACGCATGGACAGGAGTGCCAGAGGTAAGCAGTTTATCCAAGACTGATGTGTCTCAGCCATGAGTTTACGTAACTTGCCTTTGAGAATGCCATTATGGCGTTCAACCAACCCTGCTGACTGTGGGTGGTAGGCACAATGATGTTTGAACTCGATCTGAAAAACGGCGGCCAGCTTTTGAATAACTTGGTTTATGAAATGTGTGCCATTATCAGAATAGATGCGTGTAGGTAGCCCAAAATGAGGGATAATGTTATTTGTAAGGGCCTTGGCTACAGACAGTGCATCTGGGTGTGCTACCGGAAAAGCTTCAACCCATTTTGTAAAAGCGTCAATAATGACTAACACAAATCGCTTCTGTTGAACAGGAGTTAGTTCAATAAAATTCATGCAGATTGTGTGAAATGGATACGGAGGCAGTGGAAAAGCTGCTGGGGTGATTCGCAACCCACCACCATGGTATCGTGCACAAAGCAGGCACGATAAACAAAATCGTTTAGCGTATGCTATAAAGCCCTTGGTCCAGAAAATTTGCTGGATCATTTGAACCATAGCAGCAGGGCCCAGATGAGATGGGCCATGCGTCACTAATGAGGCATACCTAAAAAGGTTTGTTGGCAAGACATACTTATCATTTGGACGTACAAAAACTCCCTGCTTTTGAATAGCCCCATATTTAACCCATCGCTGTTTTTCCCGAACTGTACTAAGTTCCTGCATTACCTGTAAAGTTTGTGGATCAAATTTATCTGTAGGGTGAAGTTCCTTTTGTGTGGTCTCGAGTGCAAAAGTAGAGGTTAAGGCTACACTTTTTGCAGCTTTGTTAGTCAGTGCATTTCCAAGTAGTACTGGATCCTTGGCATTCTTGTGCGCTGCGCACTTGCAGATGGCCAGTCCCCGTGGCAGTTGGACAGCTTGTAAGAGGCTAAGGATTAAATCCTGGTGGGTTATTTCCTTTCCTGAGGCCGTAACCATTCCCCTATTTTTCCATTGCTGTGCAAAGACATGGACCGTGGAAAAAGCATACTGACTATCTGTGTAGATAGTAACTGCCTTATCCTTGGAAATGGTGCATGCTCTGGACAAAGCAATCAATTTGGCCGCTTGTGCGGACAGGTTCCTGGGGAGGGGTCTTGCCTCTAGTACCGTAGTCTCAGTTGTGACTGCATAACCCACTTGTGTAATGCCTGCCTCATTTTTACATGCTGACCCATCTACAAACAGGGTCTAATCTGAATTTGCCAAAGGTTGGTCCTTAAGGTCTGGTCTTGGTAAGACATTAGAGTGTATCAAATCTGAACACACATGAGGGGCACCATCGTCAGCTGTGGGTAACAGCGTGGCTGGATTAAGAGTGGTGCATCACTCAATGGTCATGTGTGGTTGTGATAGTAACATTGTCATGCAGGATAAGTGTCTGCTAGGAGAAAGAAAGGTAACTTTATCCTGTAGTAGTATTACCGCGACAGAGTGCGGTACTCATAAGGTAAGGTCATGAAACAAAACAAGGGTCGCAGACGCTTGCACAGCCTTTGCGGCTGCGACTACTGCCTGTACACAGAGTGGCAATGATCGTGCCACTGTGTCCAGTTTACTAGAATAAAAAGCTAATGGTCTCAACTTATTTCCATAGGTTTGCAACTGAACCGATGTCATAAAGCCCTGTTTACAATCTACTGTCTGAACAAAGGGTTTTGTATAGTCAGGGAAGCTAAGTGTTGCAGATTTTGCTATTAATTGTTTTACCCTAGTAAATGCCTGTATTGCCTTATTCGTCCATTGCAGCGCGTCATGTGCTGCCATGGGAAGTGCGAAAATAAGTTCCGAAAGTGGACTTACTTCCTCTGCATAGTTGGGAATCCAACTACGACAAAGATTTGTTATTCCTAAAAATGACATCATTTCTTTTTTTGTGCTGGGCATTGGTGCCTGTAAAATGGCTTCTTTTCTACAGTTATCTAGTTGTCTACCAGCAATTGAAATGGTATAGCCTAGATACCGTACTCCAGTTCTACAAAATTGTAGTTTAGATTTATTTACCTTATGTCCCTCTTTTGCCAAAAAATGCAATAACTGAATAGTTTCGGACTCACAGACAGCCTCCGTGGGTGCAGCCAGTAAGATGTCGTCCACGTACAATAGTAGATGACAGCCATGCTCTGGTTGAAACTGTGCCAGGTTTGTCGACATTTCTTGCGAAAAGATTGTAGGGCTTTCACAATATCCCTGCGGCAGTCGTGTGTATGTGTACCGCTTGCTCATAAACGTAAAGGCGAACCAAAACCTACTATCTTCCTGTAGGGGAATAGAAAAGAATGCATTACTAATGTCAATAACAGAAAAATATTTATCCGTGGGAAGGATATCATTTAACAAAACAGATGGATCTGGGACCACAGGAGCCCTTGGCACTACAGCAGCATTTACAGCCTGCAGATCCTGTACCATTCTCCATGTCCCGTCTGGTTTCCTTACTGGGAATAAGGGTGTGTTACACGGTGAATCTGTACATGGAATTAAAACCCCAGCTCTCAGTAGAGCCGTGATCACTGGAAAAATGCCTTCTTCTGCCTTTTTACTTAATGGATACTGACGCTTATGAGGTCTAAAATCAGATTTTGGAGTTATTTTAACCTGTCCTGCTGTTTTCATTAGCCCAATGTTGTGCTGTCCTAGGGACCATAAGGATTTTGATACTGGCTGTAGTTTCAATTTTTTTCTTGTGGGGTCAGAAAGCATAGTCAGGATGGCATGCCTCCTTTCGGTGTTAACCGATCTTTTCGAAGATGTACCGTTGGTCTGACCTGGGTTACCCAATTTAACTTCTGTACCTAAACCCCCTTACCTGCCAGCTGTTCCGGTGTCATTTTTGACCAATCAGTAACCTTTTTCCCAACTATATACCATGCCGTTTGTTTTTCCCTAGTCACAGATACATGTGGGATTGAGGTATTTTGAAAGAGCAGTTACATGTTCCTTGTGAGGCTACAAGTAACTGCGGAGTTCCCTGTTTTGTCCCAATAAAGATTTTGTAATAGGATCCTGGTCACCTTGTGTTTAAAAAAAATTGTTTCTCATACTTGGGATCAGGTCCCACATTTTTTCTGTAATACATTGTACAGTGTAGTTGTTTGGCAGCCTCTGGTAACTGAATAGCCGTACTGTATTTGCTCAAAGCTAGATTAGTTAACTCATTGGCCACGCTTTGTGGTCCTGTTTCGATAAGATCATTACTATACCAGTAATGTAAATCCCCTTGCCCTACCTGCAACATTTCATCCTGGATTTTCATACGCTTAGCCAAGATTCCTAATGCAGTTGGTACTGCTGCTATTCCAAAAACATGCATCAAATCCCTTCCTAATAAGTTAACAGGGCAAATCCGGGAGACAATCACCCGAAATCTAATAGTTTGATTAGTTTCAGGGTCCGTAAACCATAAAGGTTTAGACAAAGGTTCCTTATAAATGCGGCCGTCGGCCGCTTTGACTAATACATAGTCATCAGTAGTCACATTGGACGGCACTGCAGTGTGTTTCAATAAGGTCCTAGAAACCCCTGAGTCACATAGAAATTCTACGTCCCTCCCTTCAACCTGTAATATGATTACCGGTTGCACTTCTAACTGCATAGTTGTAGCTAGAGCTGTCAGGCTAACAACCTGATATTCACCTTTTTCTGAAAAATCAGTTATCTCATGTTCCCATCCTGCACATTCCCTTTTACCTTCTTTATTCACATCCTCAAAATCATCCTCATTCTGTATTACTGACTCTTGCCAGTCGACCTCAGCACCTGGGTCCGGTTCGTCCGTGCTGCCATCATATAGTCATGCTGAACTATGATCTGGAGCAGCAGCGGATTTCCTGGGATCCCGGCAATCTCTTGCGAAATGCCCCTTCTTACTGCATTTAAAACATTCCCCCCTCTTTTGTCTGCCTTCATAATCTTCAAAATGTCCTACATTCCCTCTCCCTCTGCCTCTACCCCGTCCCCTTCCTCTTCCTCTGTTGGACGGAGCTTACATTAACATAAGTGTTCCATCCGCACTCACCGTAAAGGTTTGAGCCTGTTTTCTTTTCTTTTCCTCAAGATATTTTTCTGCATGTAAGTGGATATGAGTCTGTGGACAGGGTATGTACTTTAGCTTCTTTTTGTTTTTACTCTGATTTGTCTATACTACGGTTACGTAGTTCCAGAGTCTCCTCTGCTTGTTTTTGTAAAACTACGGAGGGTATTTTTCCCTGCTTCTCTGCCTCCTGTAAAACTACGGAGGACACCTTTTCTTGATTTTCTGCTTCTTTTTCCTGATACTGGGGTGGACCGACCATATCTTTAGGGACTTCTGGTTACAAGGGTGGGGCTGTCGGTTTACGACAGACAACAGATGTCTCGTCATCTTCTTTATGGACAAAAAATGCACCTTTTGCACTCGAGCCACCACTTTCCTTATTCGAAAATTGTTCCCTATGCCTCTTATTAGCTTCTTTTAACCATTTCTGTGCTTGAGGGAATCCCACCTTTACTTGATTTTTAACTTTGCCTGCTGCGTCCCTACGCAGATCTCTCACCAAATTTTGACATTCTGATCTATTTAAGTTACCACTAAATCCATAATTTGTCTTTCATTTTTTATGTATTTTAAGTTTTTTTTTTTTTTTTTTTTTTTTTTTTGGATGTAATTTAAACATATATTCCTCAGCTTTAGTCCTTTTATTTAAGCAGCCCTTACTAGCACAACAACTGCTTCCTATTCCCATTTTTCTTATTTAAAAGAAAAACTGTTTCCTTTTCCTGAGATCTCTACCGGTCTTTTGTAAAATTTAAACAAAAGAAATTCCTTTATGACTAGTCCCTTAAAAAAAGTACTTTTATAAATGTAAAAGCTTACCTTACTGCGGATCTTCTGCCCCGTTCGTCACTGTCCCACGGATCGAATCTAAGAGTGACTGGCCTCTACTTACGACTTCTTCGTCAGAGGTCTTTCCGTTCAAGGGAGCCCGAGATTCGTTCTCCCCTCCTGTACAGGTTTTTCAGTCCCTCTTATGTGATTCGTACCGTGGAGAGGTGGCCCCACGTTCTTGGGCGCCAGAAATGTCAAAAGATTTTAATACTCTTAACATATACTGGAAGAATCACGCAGATAAAAAGAAGCAAAAAGGATGTTCTTCATCTCACATTGCTGCAGTCCTTACACTTGGGTAGTCCGCTGTCCTCGGTCGGCCCGAATATCAAAGTATAAGGCTGACGTCGGTCAAGGCGCATTTGACTGACATCAGGACGTCAGGGTACAAATGCGCATGACCGACGTCATATCCTCAGTCTTTTTTGCCGCATGGTCCGATGCAGAAGCAGCATTGCAAGTGCCGGTTGGCGTTCTGAGATTTTTCGATTTCGAAGTTTCAGACCGAGTTCAAAGTTGGCTAAGTACCCGTTGGGAATATTTTAGTTTTTCTTGCCTCAGTGATTTACCGGATGTCAGAAAAAGTCAATAATTGCATTTCTTGTGGGAAACAGATACCGCATAGAGATTATCATACTTTGTGTATTCCTTGCTTAGGGCCTGAGCACGACGTTGTTGGCTGTCGCTCTTGTGCTAGATTCAATAAACGCACTATAAAGAGAAGGTTGGATTGTGCCAGGTTAGTCTTTGGGAAGCGGTGCAATTATAAAATGCCGTCGGATGCTCCGGCCGCTTCTTCAAGAAGCGCAAGGACAAGGCAGTTAAACCTAGGCTAGAAGAACCGTCTGTACCGGACGCGGTTCTTTAGAGGTGTCGGTGGAGCCGGTGGCTCCACCGGAGGTTTCTTTATGTTCCCAGGGTGAGACCTTATTATTGCAAGATGTGGCCTCTCAGGAGGCAGGTCAGGCTGAGGGGGCTTCTCAGGTTACTATACTCCCTCCCTTCCTAGGGTGGCTAGGCCCTCTCCTTCTGTTTCAAAGGCTTCTCCCAGGGGCAGGCCAGGTTTAGCTTCAGTTGGTGTTACCCCTAGCTCTTCAGGAACTGTGCCCAAAAAGCATATGCTTAAAATGGCAGAAGATTTGATTACTTTGATTAGGGGTTCTATGCCCCCTCCTGATAAGAGACCTAGGGTGGAGCCTGAGTTAGGGAGTTTTGAGCAGGCTTCAGATGTTTCAGAGTCTTCGGCTGAAGACTTGCAGGAGTACTCTCCTTATTCTGATTCTGATGTGGATGATTCTACTCCTTCTGCTTCTCCTCCTGAGGATTTTTCTTTTCAGAAACTCTTCACTCCATGAGGGAGCATTTTAAGTGGGAAGGTCAGGACTTCTCTGATTCCAGGAAAAGGCTTAGGGAATTTTTGTTTTGTTTTTACCCCAGCATAGGCCTTTGGCTATACCTCCTGTTTTGGATGTAGTGGAAGATGTTTTTGCAGAGGCTTCTCTTAATCCTGATTCTTTGCCTCCTGCTCCTGTTAAACCGGATAGGTATTACAGGGTGCCTGAAGCTCATAAGTTTCTTTTTAAGAGTCCTAGGGCAGACCCAGAAACTGTTAGCCAGGGGCCTAAAGGTGTTAAGGCTTCTGTTGTAAAGAATCCGGTTCCTGCAGACAAAGAGGCCAGGGCCTTGGATAGATGGGGAAAGAAAGTTTATACTTCTTCCACTCTTGCTATGAGGGCTTTGAATTGCCAGTTTCACATGTTGAAATACCAAAACTATCTCCTTTAACAATTGAAGTCTAAGGTTGATGCTCTGGCAGAAGGTATTGATTGTAAAGAGTTGCAGGATTTAGTACATGTTTCTGAACAGGTGGGTAAGCATTCTTTGCAATGTGGTTTTGATGCTGTACAGGCCTCGTCTAGGGTGGCTGCCACTGGGTCAGTTCTTCGCAGGCACGCCTGGCTGAGGGATCAGAATTTGTCTGACCATGTTAAAACCAGGATTTTAGATGCTCCTTTGCAATCTGACGTGTTGTTTGGTTCTCCTGCTGAGGCAGTTTTAAAGAAAATGGAAGACAAGGCTAAGTCTATGCAGACTGTTAAAGATTTTTTGCAGGTCCAGCCTCCAAAGTTTAGTAGAAATTGGCCTACTAAGGGGTGGACGTATCCTTCTTATGATTCCCAGTCTAGGGGTAGATCTAGACGTGGTAGGGGCAGAGCTCAGGGCTCTTTCAGGCCTAGAACAGGGAGTTCTCCTGCACAGTCTTCGGGTGAGGGCAGGGGTCAGTCCTTTCGTAAACAGACCCAATGACCTACCTTTTCAGCTGCCAGAGCCTTCTCGTCTGGCAGCACCTTTGGGAGGAAGGTTGGCACTTTTCAAAGAAAATTGGAGTTTAATTACCTAAGACAGATGGGTATTGGATATCATACACCATGGCTACAGGTTTTATTTCCATACCTTGCCTCCTTTCAAAGGCATGCCAGACGTTCCTCCTCAACAAAGACTAGAGGCGCACAAGCAAGTTTCTCTGTTGCTCCAAATAGGGGCCATACAGCCAGAAGTGGGCCTAGGATTTTATTCTCGCCTGTTCCTAGTACCAAAGAAGGGGAACACGTGGAGACCAATTTTGGATTTATCTATCCTCAACACTTATCTGGACATTCCCAAGTTCAAAATGTTGACGTTGCAGCAGCTTTTACCTCTGCTGGGCAAAGATCATTGGATGGTAACTTTGGATCTCAAGGAGGCTTACCTTCATGTTCCTATCAGACTAAGTTGCAGGAAGTATCTGCGTTTTCGAGCTGGGACTTCTCACTATCAGTTCTCTGCATTGCCCTTTGGTTTATCTACTGCGCCCAGAGTGTTCACGAAAGTTCTGGCTCCAGTGATAGCTTTCTTCAGGCTAAAAGGAATACAGATCTATCCTTATTTGGACGACTGCCTGATTCTGGCTCAAGGAAGGGAAGAGCTTCTTCATCATTTGGAATATGTGATAGCAGTGCTAAGATGCCTGGGGTATTCTGTGAACGAAATAAAGTCCAGTCTAGTACCCTCTCAGGACATGTGCTTTCTGGGTGTGAGACTGAATACAGCATCCCAGATGGCCTTTTTAACCCCGGACAAACAAAAGAGTCTTTCCCTTTACTTCCATCAACTATCTCATCAGTCCGGGCTGACTGCAAGGACAGTCCTTCAAGCCTTAGGGTTCATGGCATCTTGTATTCTGGTGCTTCCCAATGCCAAACTGCATATGAGGAAGCTACAATGGTATCTCAAAATGTATGGACACAGCACTGCCAGGATCTGGACACTGTCATTCAAATAATACCTTGCATTCAAAAGGAATTTTTGTGGTGGGCTCAGGAATGTCACCTAAACAAGGGACTCTCTGTGACCCGGCCAGAGGCGAGTCAGATTTTAACGACAGATGCCTCAGACAAAGCTTGGGGAGCTCATCTGAATGGAAAGTGGATACAAGACAAGTGGCCTGCCAGACTACAACATCTGCATATCAACATGAAGGAGATGTTAGCAGTCCAGTTTGCATTAATAGCTTTCAAGGAATTACTTCTTCCAGGGCATGTGTTGATTCTAACAGACAACACAACTGTCATGTGGTACATCAACAAGCAAGGGGGAACGCATTCTTATCCTCTATGCAGGCAAGCAATGATTTTGTGGGAGACTGCTCTCAGTTTACAGCTCAATCTTCAGGCAAGGTTTCTGCCAGGAGCACAGAACTCCTTAGCAGATGTGTTGAGCAGACGAATTATGGATCCCCACGAGTGGAAATTGGATCCTCATGTATTTCAGAAATTGACAGTGTCATGGGGAACTCCAGACATAGATCGGTTCGCTTCTCCACTAAACCATCAGCTGCCAAAGTTTTGCACAAAAAGGTTTCATCCCACAGCTTGGAGAGTGGATGCTCTTTCTTTCAATTGGAGCAATCTTCATGTGTATGCCTTTCCACCTCTGCCTCTCCTCCCAAAGGTACTTCTAAAGGTCAGACAGGACAAGCCAAGGATGATTTTAATAGCTCCAGATTGGCCTCGACAGCACTGGTACCCATTACTGAGAAGTCTGGTACGGAAGCCTCCATGGCCTTTGCCTTGATTCCACACCTGTTGTCACAGGAGGACAGCCATTTGCTCAATGTCAAGCTTCACTCTCTGCACCTAACAGCCTGGCATATTCTGTTTTGAACCATAGTGGGCCTCCACTTCCTCAGCAAGTTTTGAATGTTATTTTGGAAGCTAGAAGGCCTAGTACAAGGAAAGTGTACGCAGACAAATGGAAGAGATTTTTATTTTGGAGTGCAGCAAAAGATTTTGATGTTTCTGAGCCTAATTTGTGTGTGGCTCTTCAATATCTTACTGAGTTACTAGACAAAGGTTTGTCTTTCTCTTCTATTAAAGTTCATGCTGCAGCAATTTCAGCTCACTATGATTGCGACCCACCATTGTTTTCTCATCCTTTGTTCAAGCAATTTCTTAGAGGGGCAAAGAATATAAGACCCCCACGAAGAGCTCCTACTCCTGCTTGGGATCTCAATTTTGTGTTGGAGAAACTCACTCTACAACCTTTTGAGCCTGCAGCTACTTCTGAGTTAAAATATTTGTCATGGAAGACTGCTTTTTTGTTGGCCATTACCTCTGCAAGAAGGGTTTCTGAATTACAGGCCCTTATGGCGGTTGAGCCTTTTGATTTTCCATAAGGATAGGGTATCATTACGTACTAATCCTTCCTTTATGCCTAAGGTGGTTTCTAGTGTGGCTTTAAACCAAACTATTCATTTGCCTACTTTTTATGCAAATCCCCAAAATAAAGGGGAAAAGATTTTGCACACTTTAGATGTACACAGGCAGTTGCGTTATTATTTGGACAGAACTAAAGGGTTCAGGCAGTCTCAGCAATTGTTTGTTTCTTTTGCTTTGAGTTCTCAGGGCAAGCCTGTGTCAAAACAAACTATTTCTAAGTGGATTGGGTTTTGCATTGCTTTCTGTTATTCCCATCATGGCAAGGAGATTCCAGCTGGGATTAGGCCTCATTCCACTAGGGCTACTGCCACTTCGACAGCTTTTTTGAGGGGAATGGCAACCAAGGATATTTTGGAGACAGCTACTTGGAGTTCAGTGCATACCTTCTCTAGGCATTATCACCTGCCACTTTACTCTAAATCCAGGGCTGGTTTTGCCACTGCTATTTTGCAGGGCATTTTGGCAGCTCCTGCTTCCTTGTAGTTTAGCCATCCTCCCTTACCTCTGCTTTGGGATTCTACCCAAGTGTAAGGACTGCAGCAATGTGAGATGAAGAACATAGTACAGTTTTGTACCTACCATAAATGTAGATGTACGAAGATCCACATTGCTGCAGTCCAATTTACCCTCCCTCCTTCCCCTCTGTAGTTAGAGGTGGTTGTGTGGGTTGGGTTGTACATTTTGTGTATATTGTATATATTGTACATATAATTAGTGCAAGGGTGGTTGGTTGGTTGTTTGCTGTCTTTTGGTTTTGACCTTTATTTTTAGGGTCTTCTGACATCTGGGGCAAGAAAAGACTGATGATATGACGTCGGTCATGCGCATTTGTACCCTGACGTCCTGATGTCAGTCAAATGCGCCTTGACCGACGTCAGCCTTATACTTTGATATTCGGGCCGACCGAGGACAGCGGACTACCCAAGTGTAAGGACTGCAGCAATGTGGATCTTCGAACATCTACATTTATGGTAGGTACAAAACTGTACTTTTATTTTACATGCATGGAGACATGCTACAAAGTACATGGTATGTCAGCAGTCTAATTTCTGTACACTTCACATGGGTTTTTATACCCTTCTCTGCACGTACACAGTAGCTGGTTACTAGACAAGGAATTTCAGTCAAGGCTATAAATTCACATACTGGAGCCTTAGGTGGTCAGAGGTCAGTCACAAGATAAGCTTGTGCCTGGACCAAGGTAACATCTGTGCATTCCTCTTTGGTCAGCAAATTCTTTACAAGAAAAACAGCTTATTTTAACTTGCTTCTTTGCACGCAATGCAATTTCACATTTTAACCCTTACTATACATGATACAAAGATGTTGAACACAAAGATTCTTACTACAGGTATACTGCCAATATCTGCCTGAGGTCAGTACAGTTTTTAGCAGTGTGTGCAGGACAGTAATAATTAAATTAATATGTCAGTGATTGTACACCACCACTATCGCCGATCCGATCATAGCATATGCTTTGCTCCTTTCAAGGATGTATGTTCACCAGCCCAGCATTTGATGGGCTGATGTGCAGTCACACCCCTGAACCCACCATGGGATTGCTTTCTCCGTCCCTGTTCTTTCTTTGTAGTCATTCATTCTTCTCTGTTACCGCAGTGAGTTTTTGCTGATAGCGGACTGTAGACTGCTCTTAGTCTCACTCAGTTTTTTTTTTTCTTTTGACATACACCAACACTGATTTAGATCTCTTTTGGTCTTCTAATAGTTGACAGCTTGTATTTTGAGTATGCTTAAATTTCACACACCGTTGTCTAAACGGCCTTTTTAGACTTGACTCTCACAAAAGTATCTGTGCTCTTTGATGGTGTTGCTTGGCCCTGTACCTCTGTTGGCTTTAAGCAGAATTGTTTTTCTGATGTGCGGCTGCGAGAAAATTAATTAGCTGTGTTTGGTTGTAGCTTTGTAGTCATTCATATGGAGGGAGAAGTGCGTATACAGTATATGTTTATATAAATATATATGTATGATATGTAGGGGTGTATGTGTGTGCGTGTGTGTATGTGTGTATATATATATATATATATATATATATATATATATATATATATATATATATATATATATATATATATATATATATACAGAGAGAGAGAGAGAGAGAGAGAGTTTTCCTCCAAAAAAAAAAGTTAATATGAAAAAACAGTGTCTTTTAAAGGAAGTTTTACTCCAAGAAAATGAAGAATTATCTATTGAAAACCGGCTCACCAAGCACCATCTAATTCTAAATCCTAAAAAGACTAAACTCCTGCTTTTCATTCCAAAACTATGAGCCATCTTAAAGCTTTGTTCCCAATCTCATCCCTCAATAACACTCCTATCACCGTGGAATCGCAAACTAAATTACTAGGGGGTCATCATTGATGATCATCTAAAATTTGATCTGCACATTCTCAACAACATTAAGAAAGCCCACAAAAAACTTGGACTCCTTTACAGGAACAAAAAATTCTTGTCCAATAAAGCCAAAATCTCCCAATCCCATCCCTGTCTTCTCCCCAGCCTATTTAAATGGGTTACAAATTTCTTACTAACCTTCAAACTAGTCTCTTATCAAAACTAGAATCCTCCTACAATAAAGTTGCTAGATTCGCTGCTGATTATTCCTACTACTCGCACCACTTTCTTGCTTTTAAAAGATTAAGGTGGTTTGAATTTCCCCACCATCTGCTTCTCTCTCCGCTTCAAATGATGCATTCTGTTTTGCATCTACCCTACTCCTGTCTGAACATCTCCTTAGTTGTCTCACTCTACTCTCCACCAAGGTCCGTATGAAACGCTGAACAAAACCTTCTTTAAATCTATAAGCCTAAAAGTAGAATAGGACAAAACTTTTACAGCTACTCCCCAGCCCAGTCTTGGAATAAACTTCCTTTGGACAGCAGAAATATCATTCACCCACATAGTTTCAAATCTGCTACTAAAAACTATCTAAACAGTCCATGACTGAGCACCCCTTGGTCTCCACCTCCCTCTCACCGATTTCCCTTTCTCTCCCCTATCCCTACTCATAAATTGTACATTGTCTTAGTCCTATTTAATGTCAAGCTGAATATGAGTATGTAGTTAACTGTGCTGCATGACTTCAACAATGTAACTTGGTACCTCCTCTCTGAATTGTCCTTGCAGATTATTGATGTTAGAATGTGTTTACTCTCTAGGTTTGTTAATGATGTGCTCTTATTATGTTAATTTCATTTTTATAATTCACTATATCTGAGTTTTTGCTTTAAAATGCATTGTCTAACTGTGGAGCTTTTCTCCCCACGCTTCCACTGAAAAAGGGCTTTGGCTCAGTCAGACTAATCCCGGTCAACAAATGTAAAATAATAAATAATAATAATAATAATTATGCATATGTTTCACTGTATCATGATATTTTCTGTCATACGAATACATTTGGGTCTGTCTAAGGGCTTGTTGTTATATACCAAAATGGCTGTGATAGGGGCTGCCTTACTGATGTGATTTTGTTTTGCCTCTTCCCTTTGCTCCCACAATGTACTTTTTATCCCCATTAGAAATAAATATTTTTCTGCATTTAGCTGCACTGGCAGTGTTGTGATTTACCTTCCTAGGCAGCATCTATAAACTGTGTTACATGTTTCTTTTTTTATTGAATTACTCAGATTATTCTAATTCTAATCTCCTTTAAAACAGCCATGGTGCATTTAAATATTCTCCCTACAAAGTAGGTAAATGACGGTATTTTAAGTATTCAAAGCTATGGTTCCTGGGCAATTTCCAAACCCTCTCACTCTCTTAGTTAATCGGTAGTTCCCATGCTAGTTTAGCACCTCAAGACTTTTAGTTTACATTAGAATACAAACCTCAAATAATTGCAAAATGATGCCTACAACACCATTTACTTAGTCACATAGTGAGCAACCTTGCTAGACCAAACCCACAAAACAGTAAGCACATTTTGATTGAATAGGCCCTTCATGTGTCCACCCCCACCAGAAAATTCACTGTTCTTTGTTGATGACCAGTGTACAATCACCTGTTCTCTCCCATTCTCTGCTAAAGCTACAGAGATCCCAGGTTCTATCTGCATCTTCAGATCATTTAAGAACAAAAATAAGCCATTCCTTCTGTATGGCCTTTCACATATAGACTGATTCTTTGTTACAGAAAAGATTGACTGCAGTATAGACTTTCAATGCCTCATAAACATAATTTTCCCACTTGGATAAGTCATTTACTTTAGTTATTAGGTACACCAAACACAGTCCAACTCCATGGCTTACTTTTGAAGTTACAAATGCCATTTGAGGAAAGAAGGTAGCCAGAAACCCATTAAACGTCTAATATTACACTCTATCAGGAACCTCTTCAAAAAAAAAAAAAAAAAAAAATCCACTAGGCAAGCAGCTGGTTCATGACATGGCACGTAAGATTCTTCAACAACTCAGAATTCTTCTGGAATGAATTTAATAATTTACAGGGCAGATGCAACTTGTCAGTCCTCCCCTGGCCAAGCCATCTTTTCTAACACTTCCACTGTAGCCAAATTGCTTACCTAGCAATTCAGACGTCTGTCTTTCATCCTCTGTCTGATTTAACATTGAAGATTATTATGATGTCCAAGTCTGCTTTCACAGTTTTAAACTGTTACTCTTTGGGAGGTAAATAAATGGCTAAAGAAACTGCCCATTACTGGTGCAGCTTATTCATAGGATCATAGGAAGTTACTAGGCTGTTAGCCCTGAGGCCCTTACAAGCCTAGCCAAGAATTTAGCCCATGTTCCAACACGTCAGCACCCTGTGCCACTGTAAAAGCAGGGACATGGGTGGAATCCCAGGGGTGTATTTTGTGTTCCCCATCCAGTTATCCAGGTTGCGCTTAAAAAGGTTTAATGAAGTGCTCTGCTTTATGTGGAGAGAGAGTCTATTCCACAAAAGGGGGACTCTCTGGGACACAAATCTGTCCCACCAGCAAGTCCTGTTGATGTCACAGACCAGGTTGAGGTCTCGCATGTGGGTTACTCGAGTGGAGCTCGATTTGCGGATATGCAGCAGTCCCATCAGGGCAGGGTCTTTGATTGCTTTGTATGCTAGACAGAGGTCTGTCTGTGGCCTCAGCACTTAAATTTCTTAAAGACAACGATACATTTATTGTTGTACCACTAAGTCACATTATCAGTTTATCACTCTCCAGTGCCACATTTCCTGACCTGTGGAACATGGCCCAGTTATTGTACTCCAGAAACAAGAAACACAGTACTTCTCTCATCCTACCTCCCCATCTCCTTTCATTTTTCAGTTTCAAAAACACTTGTGGGGCATTTAATTTGCACCTAACAACTGACTGGCTATTCTGGCCACCTCATTTTCCAATAGTGTGGCTTCAGAGGGGGACAAAGCACACTTTCAACAACCCTATGTCTCAGAAACGATGTAGTGCAAAATGCAGTTAACAGCAAACTCTGTGGGACAATGTTTATTAAACTGACAAAAACTATTCATTTTGTTCAGTACCCCAAACTACTACAAGAGCTTACTCCCTAGAGATTTTCTCTGAAATCAGTGTTCTGGATTGTCAGATAGCTAAGCGAACTGTTTTTCAGAGTTAGTGTAGGAAATTTACTGTTCCACTCAGAAAATGGTCAACCTAGGTGTTAACCAAGGCTATGCACTGGGACCATTCCTTTTCACAATCTTCATTAGTACTTTTAGCATAACCATGTCTCGGTTATATGGCTGACTATTGCTATGTCTAAACCTATTCATGCATAGTTTCTTTCCAACGGCCTCTCCCTAAGTGTCAAGAATGCAACCATGATCTTCAGTACAGCCAAATACTTTTTTATGGTTCCAGATACTTGGTCAGTTTATTTCTCCACTGGGCAGGCAACTCATCTCTATCCACCAGTGTAAGTGCTTGTTTTATTTTTTTTTTTTGGGGGGGGGGGGGGGGTTACAAGCAGTTGGCCTTCTCAACATGCACATCAAAGCACTTCCTTCTGAACTTAAAGCCATCTTAGCAGCCTGCCTCAGAATATCTCCGCTGTCTCTGATCAAATCCATGATTGCAGAAGGAGTGCTCATCTTAGTCTTAGAACAGGACCTTTCATTAGTAAGAGCCTGATCCAGTGTTAACTGTAACAAATTACAAGTTTTATTAAATAGAAACTGTGATTTATGATCCATTCTTCACATCTGGAAACCACGATGGTGTTAGTCTACAAAGCTAAAATTGCCCATTTCACAGAGACAAGCATGGTTACCTATGTGTTGCTGTACAAGATAACTTTCCTTAGACCAGTGCCCTGTCAGTGCCTCCCTCCACAAGAACAATTTTTTCTGTGGTCTGAATTCATCAAATTCTAGTACTTTCTCTCTTACTCCCTTCCTGTTCTGTTAATATGCTTCACCATAACCTTTTCCTCTTGGGTCCCTAAAGTTTACAGATGCTTGCTCGCGTTTCATCAGATTAAATCCAACCTATTCTCAGAATAGTAAATAATGCAGTTTTGATAATCTGTAATTTAAATCCTACAGTAGGAATTTTTAGAAAATATCATAGGTGGCTTGTGGCCCTGGCTGCTGAGCTTTAGCCCCTCCCTATGAGAAACTGTCAGAAATCTGTATTTATATTTACTTTATTTAGAAATGTTGATTCTTCTGTTACAGGGGTTTGTAATACTGTGCAAGCATGAAGTTCTGATTTTGTTTGTTAATTAATTAATCAGTCAATCAATCAATTAATTAAGCAAGCAAGCTTACTTGACTTGACTCCAGAGTAGGAACTTAAATGGAAAGTAAGGCATTTAAGCCCTATTACAACTCTTTCTACCAGTTTCAGAATGGCAGAAATTGTGCTACAGAGGAGGATGGTTGGGAGGAGTATTTCCTGTTGCTTTGAGCTGCCTCAGGTGACTGGTGTCTGAGTCAGCTTGAATTACTATGATGCCTCATAAAATCATCCAAGGCGAGCTTCTATAGAAAAATTGTGAAGACTCCAAAGATAACCACAAGGCATTCTTTTGCTATGTCAAGAATCTAACTGGCAGTCCTCAGATCTGCTCGGAGTTGGTGCAGAATGGCACAAAATACACTGAACCGACTGATATCGCCAACATCCTGGCAGACAGGTTCAGCGCAAACTTCACCCCCCTCTCACCCCCAAAAGGGCCCATAACCATACTAGAAGAATGTAGAGTCCCTGAAATCACAGACACTCAGGTTAAAACGGCCCTCTCCAAAGCCAAAAACACAGCATCAATGGGACTGGAAGGTGTCCCAGGCTGCATCTTACACGAGCTCAAAGACGAACTAACCCCTCACCTAAACACACTGTTCAAACTGAGCCTTTCCACAGGCTACGTACCCATAGTGTGGCGCACAGCAACAGTTATTCCGCTCCAGGAAGGTGTAGCCACAACAGACCCGGGAACTATCGCCCTATAAGCCTGACTAGCTTGGTCTGCAAGGCTATGGAGCGTATCATCATGGAGAGCATTAACAAAAACATTGGGAACCTCCAAACACTGGACCCTACCAAGTTTGCTTTTGTTAAAGGCAGATCATGCCTCCTAAATCTGGTGGACTTCTTTGAGACAGTTACCAAGGCTATAGACGAAGGTTATTGTTAAATGCCTTTTCTCCACCTGGCTTAAATGAATTGTGTAATATTTCCATTATTTTGAAATATAAAAGTTACCTTAGAAATTGACACTACTTTTCTGGTAAATGAAATTTCAAAATTTATCATGATATTTCATATATATATAAATTAACTTTGAGGAAATTTCCTCAAAGTATAAACTATTCTGGAGTATTACATTTTAGTTTTTCGGGTGTATAGTTTGCCCATTAGTGTGTTTGGATATGTTTTTTTCAGAAAGAATTTCTTTAAACTACCTATAAAGAAATCAACTTGTCTTAAATTCTTAAGCATTTTTTAGTACTTGGGATTGTTTATGTTGTCTTTTATTTAGTATGGGTACCATGTAGGGCAAACATGAAATGCAGGTTTCCACTAACATTATGTATATTTTTTTATCATTCTAAACAAATTGTTTTAATAAATACTTTTTAAAAATTCTTGTTTTTAAAAAATGCTCAACTTATGATAGTGCAGGATATGACATCATGTATATGTTGTATTTAAAAGGAACTGGCGCCTTTTTTGTATTGTCTGAGGAAGCTCTTGGTTTTGGCCAGTAGCGAAAACGTTCTTATCATTAAAAATACGTTTACTTTGCTTTGATTTGGAGTTTTGGCTTGCCTACTTCGTTTGTTTTGCTGACGAAGGACAGGTGGTAAACACAGCCTACCTAGACCTCGCAAAGGCCTCTGACACCATTCCCCATTCTGGTATTATAGACAAGCTCACCAGCCTGAACATAAACCCCTACGTCACAAGATGGGTTGCCAACTGGCTCACGGACAGAACCCACATGGTGAGAGTTACGGGAGCTAGGTCCAACTCTAAACCGGTTACAAGTGGCGTTCCCCAGGGCTCAGTCCTAGGCCCTGTCCTGTTCGGCATTTACATAGAGGTACAGGCAAGCACAGGAGGACTATGGCTGACCAAGTTCACAGATGACTACAAACTAGGGGCTATAATTGACTCTCTGGCTGGCACAGACATCCTTCAAAAGAGTATCACTGAGACGGATACCTGGTGTCAAAATCATGGCCTCAAGCTAAATGCCAAAAAGTGCATAGTCATCCCCTTTGGAAAAAAACAAAGTACCCACAAATTACCACATAGGTGGTAGTCCCCTAAATACGGAAGATGTATAAGGGATCTGGGGACCCAAGTAGATAGTAATTTCACCTTTGATAATCACATTGCCAAAGTGGTTAGAAAATCCTTCTACGTGGCCCAACTAATCACAAAAGGGTTCGCATCCAGATCAAAAGAGGTCGTTGTGCCCCTCAACTCATCACACCCCTCATAGAGTACAACGCCCCATTTGGGATGTACCTTACAAGACACCTGCAACAGCTGGAAAGACCACAGATTTACCTCACCAAGAGGATCATTGGCCTCAAACAGATGCCCTATACAGCTCAATTGAAGGAACTCCGGCTGTACTCAGTTGCATACCGCCTTCTCAGAGGTGATCTCTGCCTGACATACAAGGCCATGTCCAACCCAGAATTGATGTACATGCCCCACCTAAAGAAAACCTTATCCCCTCGAGCCACACGCTCTATGGATCTAAACCTCACCACAACAATAAATAGGAGGTGCTGGAGGGATAGATTCCTGTCCCAGAGACTTCCCATGCTGTGGAACAAGATTCCAGTCTACATTAGGCAGAGCTCCTTGCTAACACTCTTCAAAAGAAACCTTGACGAGTGGATGGGAAACAGAAAGTTTACCCCGGGGATCACTTCAGTGGCTGTGCTGGACAGAGGCACAGGGAACTAATCTAAGGGGGCGGCGAAAGCCAACACATTCTGGCTAGGCTTATAAATGCCTTCGGGCAGATAGCTTAGTACCTACGTATGAACTTATAAAGTGAAGGAATTTGATAATGGTGTCAGAGAGGTATTAGTATAGAAAAAAGTGTGTGTGTCTTAAGCTTTTCTTTATTATTAAATAAAAAGCCTTGCTCTGTTCTTTTATGGATTGATTTGGGTTCTTCCATTTAGTGTGTGTGTGTGTGTGTGTGTGTGTGTGTGTGTGTGTGTGTGTGTGTGTGTGTGTGTGTGTGTGAGAGAGAGAGATGATTGCATTAAGTTACATTGTATGTGTCTGACAGCAAAAAGCTAAATATGTAGTACTGTGGCCACTATTTATGTATTTATTCATTCATTTGATCACATCGAGACATCTGTGAGTTGTGCAGCCAAATTGGCTGTAATTTGTGGGCATGTTTGTGCAAGAGAGAGGAAGTTGTAAAGGATTCCAGTGTATGTGTATGACTGTAATGAGTTGAAATATATTACAGTGATATATATTCATTCATTTTCTCACAGTTGGACATTGAGGTGTACACAATCATTAAAATGACTGTAACTGGTGGGCATCTCTTTGTATGTAGTTTGGGCTGTAGTAGTTGGCAAGGTATGCATTTGACAACAAGAAATGTACCAATGTGGTCATTTATTTATTCATACATTTGACTATAGTTAGATGTCCAAGGTGTATGCAGTCCTTAAAGTAGTCTTAACTGGTGGGCACATCTTTGTGATGTGATGATTTGCAGTGGGCTGTACTGTCTATGTCAGATAGCAGTAAGCTGAAGTACATTATTTTGACCATTATTATGTAGTCATTTGATCAGAATGAGACATTTGGGGTGTACACAGTGAATAAAGATGCTGTATTTGTTTGGCAAGAGGTAGTCTGTAGATGAAATTTGCGAATTACTGTTTGGGTAGGTATAACTAGGGGTTGTTTGTTTAAAACATGTGGAAATAAGGTTATTATGACCATTATTATTATTTTATTATTGTTATTTTTTTATTTGATCACAGTTGAAAATTTGAGTTGTATACAGTCAGTAAAGTGGCTGTACTGACTGGGTATTGAAATAGTATTTAGATAAGTGAGTGACCCAAGCTGTTGTTGGATCACAGTTACAGTCACTGAGCTGCCATAATATAGACATGCTCCAATCCAGCTAATCCTACTCATTCGTTTGCTTCCTGAACCTGTCTTGCTTTGAAGTAACTAGCTGTCTCTGGAGGATGTCCACGTACTTCATATGTTATGGCTTTATGACTTCTAGCTTCCATCTGCCATCACTTTATTGTGTTGTCCTTCATCTGTAAGTTGTGCTGTATGTTTCCTCTTTAGTAATGTAAATCCATTGCATTGTATTTATTTAATGACGGGATTTTCTGTGTAACAATGTCACTGGTGAAAAACAGCCACTGAGTTCTGTCTGGCCATCTAAAGTCCATTAATAAAATAGCAGCTCTGCTTATTTATTTGGGACTGCCTTTTGCCATTCATTTCAAGAGTAAGAAAGGCAGATGAGAAGCTATATTTTGTTTTGTAGCCAAAAGTGGGTGTATACCAGTGCGTTTACATGGTGTTTTTTTTACAGTGCAACTTATCCCTAGTCCTCATAGAACGGTTTCTTCAAAAGTTGACTCTTTGTCCAAGTACTTCACCTTATATATTACACTAACTTGAGAGGTATACAGCCTTAGGATAACATAAAAGTGGCATATTTAGTCTATGCCATGTAAACTGAGACAAACTGAGAGTTAAATAGGATAAAGGATGCTCAAATGTCTTCATGATCTGTGGCACTAAAAAATGGACATTACGAATTTGAAATGCATACAAGGGTTTCTGACCCCTAAACTGTCAATGGAACACTGTAAGAAGAAAAATAATGCTGGGATTAAATTAACTATGTTAAAAGGCAGAGTTTCTTTCAGAGCGGTGTGCCTATAAGAGAGGTGTTCTGAATGCATGTCCTTACCCTGCTTGTGCTGCTATATTATTCATACGCTGTCTTTTCCTTGCCCTGTATACAAATGCATTTTTAGATAGGATTATCCCTTAGAATTTTCTTGTATGGCTGTAGCTTTTTACTTTGTCCTAGTATTCTGCTTGAAGAAGCTTAGCTGTTCATTTCATTACAGGTTTAGGATAACCTATTGAAAGTACACAGGTAATATAATATCTCCCATCATGTTTGCTGAAGAATTCTAAACAAAGCTAAAAATAACTGGGGGGGCTGAGGCTCAAAATCAGGGACTTTTTAAAAAGTTATTGTAATTCACTTAAAAAGTTAATAGAGCAGTAAGTTTTACATGAATTTGAATTTTCACAGCATGAGAAGTATGAGACTCTAATGTCTTGTACAACAATTGACTGTAACCCTCCACGATTTACCAGAAACTCTAAAATTTTATGAGAGAGAGGGCAAAAATATGAAGCAAAATTAAGGATGTTCTGCAAAAGTGCTGGGCGGTTGAGAGGTATGAGTCATAGACCAGAAATAATCAGTCGAAGACAAAAAGAGAGAAAGTAAAGCAAATTGAACTTAAATGAGTGGAACCCCCCCAACATATTAAAAGTATTCATGAATAAAAATTAAATGCAGAAAAGGTGTTTCATGCCCCCCCACCATGTGTATGATATAGGTTCAGGCACCTAGCCAGCGTGACATTTCCCTGTGGTACATTTGGTTGGGGACACATGGCTGAAATCACATTCAACTGCAGAGAAATTTGACTGTTGTGAATTCCCTGTGGGCAAACAGAAGAATGCAGTGCCATGCACACAACTTCAGTAACCAAATGCACAGGGGGGAAATAATGTTTATGGCCCACAAGGCAACATAAGACAGCAGGCAGTATGGCAGGCATCAACAGCAGGCTAGCCAATGGGCATGTCAGTGGCAGTAAAAATGCAGTGGACAACTGGCAGCACCTTTATAAGCGGTGCATGTGAACCACTACCCCTTTCACAGTTTCTAGAGAAAATTACATAAAATGCATACTGGAGCATAAATGTGACTACAGTAGCATGTAGGACATTGTCCATGCTGTAGCACATATCTACATGTTGTAGTTACATAAGCATGTGCTGTACACTGAGCGCAACCCTCATTAGTTCTTCTGCCCCCATGCACTTGGTTATTAAAGGTGTGGGCAAGGCAGATGTTCTTCATCTCACATTGCTGCAGTCCTTACACTTGGGTAGTCCGCTGTCCTCGGTCGGCCCGAATATCAAAGTATAAGGCTGACGTCGGTCAAGGCGCATTAGACTGACATCAGGACGTCAGGGTACAAATGCGCATGACCGACGTCATATCCTCAGTCTTTTTTGCCGCATGGTCCGATGCAGAAGCAGCGTTGCAAGTGCCGTTCGGCGTTCTGAAATTTTTCGAATTCGGAGTTTCAGACCGAGTCAAAGTTGGCTAAGTACCCCGTTGGGGAATTTTTTCTTGCCTCAGTGGTTTACCGGATGTCAGAAAAAGTGAATAACTGTATTTCTTGTGGGAAACAGATACCACATAGAGATTACCATACTTTGTGTATTCCTTGTTTAGGGCCTGAGCACGACGTTGTTGGGTGTCGCTCTTGTGCTAGATTCAATAAGCGCACTGTAAAGAGAAGGTTAGATTGTGCCAGGTTAGTCTTTGGGAAGCGGTGCAATTATAAAATGCCGTCGGATGCTCCGACGCCCGCTTCTTCGAAGAAGCGCAAGGACAAAGCAGCTAAGCCTAGGCTTAAAGAGCCGTCCGTCCCGGACGCCGGTTCTTTAGAGGTGTTGGTGGAGCCAGTGGTTCTGCCGGAGGTTTCTCTGGAGTCCCAGGGAGAGACTTTGTTATTGCAAGATGTGGCCTCTCAGGAGGCAGGTCAGGCTGAAGGGGCTTCTCAGGTTACTGTGCTCCCCTCCCTTCCTAGGGTGGTTAGGCCCTCTCCTTCTGTTTCCAAGGCTTCTCCCAGAGGCAGGCCAGGTTTAGCTTCAGTTGGTGTCACCCCTAGTTCTTCAGGATCTGTGCCCAAGAAGCATATGCTTAAAATGGCAGAAGATTTGATTACTTTGATTAGAGGTTCTTTGCCCCCTCCTGATAAGAGACCTAGGGTGGAACCTGAGCTAGGGAGTTTTGAGCAGGCTTGGATGTTTCTGAGTCTTGACTGAAGACTTGCAGGAGTATTCTCCTTATTCTGATTCTGATGTGGATGATTCTACTCCTTCTGCTTCTCCTCCTGAGGATTTTTCTTTTCAGAGACTCTTCATTCCATGAGGGAGCATTTTAAGTGGGAAGGTCAGGACTTCTCTGATTCCAGGAAAAGGCTTAGGGAATTTTGTTTTTACCCCAGCATAGGCCTTTGGCTATACCTCCTGTTCTGGATGTTGTGGAAGATGTGTTTGCAGAAGCTTCCCTTAATTCTGATTCTTTGCCTCCTGCTCCTGTTAAACCGGACAGGTATTACAGGGTGCCTGAAGCTCATAAGTATCTTTTAAGAGTCCTAGGGCAGACCCAGAAACTGTTAGTCAGGGGCCTAAGGGTGTTAAGGCTTCTGTTGTCAAAAATCCGGTTCCTCCAGATAAAGAGGCCAGGGCTTTGGATAGATGGGGAAAGAAAGTTTATACTTCCTCCACCCTAGCTATGAGGGCTTTGAATTGCCAGTTTCACATGTTGAAATACCAAAACTATCTCCTTTCACAATTGAAGTCTAAGGTAGATGCTCTGGCAGAGGGTATTGAGTGTAAAGAGTTACAAGATTTAGTACATGTTTCTGAACAGGTGGGTAAGCATTCTTTGCAATGTGGTTTTGATGCTGTACAGGCCTCGTCTAGGGTGGCTGCCACTGGGTCAGTTCTTCGCAGGCACGCCTGGCTGAGGGATCAGAATTTATCTGACCATGTTAAGACAAGGATTTTAGATGCTCCTTTACAATCTGATGTGTTGTTTGGTTCTCCTGTTGAGGCAGTCTTAAAGAAAATGGAAGACAAGGCTAAGTCTATGCAGACTGTTAAAGATTTTTTGCAGGTTCAGCCTCCGAAGTTTAGTATAAATTGGCCTACCAAGGGGTGGACGTATCCTTCTTATGATTCCCAGTCTAGGGGTAGATCTAGACGTGGTAGGGGCAGAGCTCAGGGCTCTTTCAGGCCTAGAACAGGGAGTTCACCTGCACAGTCTTCGTGTGAGGGCAGGGGTCAGTCCTTTCGTAAACAGACCCAATGACCTACCTTTTCAGCTGCCAGAGCCTTCTCGTCTGGCAGCACCTTTGGGAGGAAGGTTGGCACTTTTCAAAGAAAATTGGAGTTTAATTACCCAAGACAGATGGGTATTGGATATCATACACCACGGTTACAGGTTTTATTTCCATACCTTGCCTCCTTTCAAAGGCATGCCAGACGTTTCTCCTCAGCAAAGAATAGAGGCTCACAAGCAAATTTCTCTGTTACTCCAAATAGGGGCCATACAGCCGGTCCCTATGCCAGAAGTGGGCCTAGGATTTTATTCTCGCCTGTTCCTAGTACCAAAGAAAGGGAACACGTGGAGACCAATTTTGGATTTATCTATCCTCAACACTTATCTGGACATTCCCAAGTTCAAAATGTTGACGTTACAACAGCCTTTACCTCTGCTGGGCAAAGATCATTGGATGGTAACTTTGGATCTCAAGGAGGCTTACCTTCATGTTCCTATCAGACTGAGTTGCAGGAAGTATCTGCGTTTTCGAGCTGGGACTTCTCATTATCAGTTCTCTGCATTGCCCTTTGGCTTATCTACTGCGCCCAGAGTGTTCATGAAAGTTCTGGCTCCAGTGATAGCTTTCCTCAGGTTAAAAGGAATACAGATCTATCCTTATTTGGACGATTGCCTGATTCTGGCTCAAGGAAGGGACGAGCTTCTTCATCATTTGCAATATGTGATAGCAGTGCTAAGATGCCTGGGGTATTCTGTGAACGAAATAAAGTCCAGTCTAGTACCCTCTCAGGACATGTGCTTTCTGGGTGTGAGACTGAATACAGCATCCCAGATGGCCTTTTTGACCCCGGACAAACAAAAGAATCTTTCCCTTTACTTTCATCAATTGTCTCATCAGTCCCGGCTGACTGCAAGGACAGTCCTTCAAGCCTTGGGGTTCATGGCATCTTGTATTCTGGTGCTTCCCAATGCCAAACTGCATATGAGGAAGCAACAATGGTATCTCAAAAATGTATGGACACAGCACTGCCAGGATTTGGACACTGTCATTCAAATAATACCTTGCATTCAAAAGGAATTGTTGTGGTGGGCTCAGGAATGTCACCTAAACAAGGGACTCTCTGTGACCCGGCCAGAGGCGAGTCAGATTCTAACGACAGATGCCTCAGACAAAGCTTGGGGAGCTCATCTGAATGGAAAGTGGATACAAGACAAGTGGCCTGCCAGACTACAACATCTACATATCAACTTGAAAGAGATGTTAGCAGTCCAGTTTGCATTAATAGCTTTCAAGGATTTACTTCTTCCAGGGCAGGTGTTGATTCTAACAGACAACACAACTGTCATGTGGTACATCAACAAGCAAGGCGGAACACATTCTTATCCTCTATGCAGGCAAGCAATGATTTTGTGGAAGACTGCTCTCAGTTTACAGCTAAATCTTCAAGCAAGGTTTCTGCCGGGAGCACAGAACTCCTTAGCAGATGTGTTGAGCAGACGAATTATGGATCCCCACGAGTGGAAATTGGATCCTCATGTATTTCAGAAATTGACAGTGTCATGGGGAACTCCAGACATAGATCTGTTCGCTTCTCCACTAAACCACCAGCTGCCAAAGTTTTGCACGAAAAGGTTTCATCCCACAGCTTGGAAAGTGGATGCTCTTTCTTTCAATTGGAGCAATCTTCATGTGTATGCCTTTCCACCTCTGCCTCTCCTCCCAAAGGTACTACTAAAGGCCAGACAGGACAAGCCAAGGATGATTTTGATAGCTCCAGATTGGCCTCGACAGCATTGGTACCCATTACTGAGAAGCCTGGTGCAGGGAGCCTCCATGGCCTTTGCCTTGATTCCACACCTGTTGTCTCAGGAGGACAGTCATTTGCTCAATGTCAAGCTTCACTCTCTGCACCTAACAGCCTGGCATATTCTGTTTTGAACCATAGTGGGCCTCCACTTCCACAGCAAGTTTTGAATGTTATTTTGGAAGCTAGAAGGCCTAGTACAAGGAAAGTGTACGCAGATAAATGGAAGAGATTTTTATTTTGGAGTGCAGCAAAGGATTTTGATGTTTCTGAGCCTAATTTAAGTGTGGCTCTTCAATATCTTACTGAGTTACTGGACAAAGGTTTGTCCTTCTCTTCTATTAAGGTTCATGCTGCAGCAATTTCGCTCACTATGATTGTGACCCACCATTGTTTTCTCATCCTTTGTTCAAGCAATTTCTTAGAGGGGCAAAGAATATAAGACCCCTACGAAGAGCTCCTACTCCTGCTTGGGATCTCAATTTTGTGTTGGAGAAACTCACTCTACAACCTTTTGAGCCTGCAGCTACTACCGAGTTGAAATTTTTATCATGGAAGACTGCTTTTTGTTGGCCATTACCTCTGCAAGAAGGGTTTCTGAGTTGCAGGCCCTTATGGCGGTGGAGCCTTTCTTAATTTTCCATAAGGATAGGGTATCTTTACGTACTAATCCTTCCTTTATGCCTAAAGTGGTTTCTAGTGTGGCTTTAAACCAAACTATTCATTTGCCTACTTTTATGCAAATCCCCACAATAAAGGGGAAAAGATTTTGCATACTTTAGATGTACACAGGCAGTTGCGATATTATTTGGACAGAACTAAAGGGTTCAGGCAGTCTCAGCAGTTATTTGTTTCATTTGCTTTGGGTTCTCAGGGCAAGCCTGTGTCAAAACAAACTATTTCTAAGTGGATTGGGTTTTGCATTGCTTTCTGTTATTCCCATCATGGCAAGGAGATTCCAGCTGGGATTAGGCCTCACTCCACTAGGGCTACTGCCACTTCGACAGCTTTTAAGGGGTGGCAACTAAAGATATTTTGGAGGCAGCTACTTGGAGTTCAGTGCATACTTTCTCTAAGCATTATCACCTTCCACTTTACTCTAAATCTAGGGCTGGTTTTGCCACTGCTATTTTACAGGGCATTTTGGCAGCTCCTGCTTCTTTATAGTTTTGCCATCCTCCCTTTCCTCTGCTTTGGGATTCTACCCAAGTGTAAGGACTGCAGCAATGTGAGATGAAGAACATAGTACAGTTTTGTACCTACCATAAATGTAGATGTTCAAGATCCACATTGCTGCAGTCCAATTTACCTCCCTCCTTCCCTCTGTAGTTAGAGGCGGTTGTGTGGGTTGGGTTGTAAATATTGTGTATATTGTATATATTGTACATATTATTAGTGCAAGGGTGGTTGGTTGGTTGTTTGCTGTCTTTTGGTTTTGACCTTTCTTTTTAGGGTCTTCTGACATCTGGGGCAAGAAAAGACTGAGGATATGACGTCGGTCATGCGCATTTGTACCCTGACGTCCTGATGTCAGTCTAATGCGCCTTGACCGACGTCAGCCTTATACTTTGATATTCGGGCCGACCGAGGACAGCGGACTACCCAAGTGTAAGGACTGCAGCAATGTGGATCTTCGAACATCTACATTTATGGTAGGTACAAAACTGTACTTTTGTGCTTCTCTTTGCCCACAGGGAATTCACAACAGTCATATTTCTCTACAGCTGAATGTCATCTCAGCAGTGTGTCCCCAATCAAATGTACCACAGGGAAATGTCTCGCTGCCTAGATGCCTGAACCCGTATGATATTGTACAATCTAAATCACTGGTTATTATAATCAGCTTTGAGGGTGCTGCGGCTTTGGGGAACATGAGATCTGTCTCGGAAGAGTACTAATATTTCCCTCCTAGTGAACACGTAAGTGTAACAAAGTATTTGTGTACAAACACTAATGAACCCTACACAAAATCATTTGCATGTACCAAGAATAATGAAACAAGACTAGAATCAGGTAAGGTAAAATTTATTTTTTAATCAGCATTGCAGTTCATTGGCTGCTGGATGCATTGCCCCTTTCATTCCAAATAGAAGTTCATTTTGTTAAAATGCAAGATAATTCACAGTAGGTAGTGACTGCAAAGCAAATAAAAGCAGATACTGTGAGTTTTTAAGGCAACACTTTCTTGAAAGGGCTCTGCATCACTTTCTTCTATCGTTGCGAATGTTGTTTTATTGTTTTTAAAGTTCGTTTCCTTCCTTTTTCATCCTGCTTCAGGCATAGTTTACACTTATTGTGCAGTGTCATTCCCTAAACATTATTTCATTTGTAATAATTATATACATATAATAATACCTTTGACTGCTTTCATTCATGTTGCCGTGGTGTATTAAACTTGTTTATGAAGAAACAGACAATGAGGCATTGGCTGTCTTGTTAATATGCTCTCTGAAAGTAGTTTAGTAAATTGGAAATGCTATGACTGTTACTCTTTCAACTAATTATGATGTAATGAGTTTTATTTCCTTTTTCATGGGTGGTACAATTTGTGGATATAGTTTTGGATGGTTTTGGATATTGGCTTCATCTTTTTGCTGTGATTTACATTCTTTATACAAATGGATTTTTTTATCAGTGTCGGTTTAACCAATTTTAGAATTTTCACTTGGTCAGTAGTAGATTTTATATAAAACAACAATCCTGAGAATATACAGTGTGCATTGTTGTTGGGCCCTTCATCTTATTCATCTGTTAACGTTTATTTGTATATAGCATCTTATATGATTAACAAAAATATATAAAAGATATTTGATAAAAGTTACAACATGGGAATAACTACTTTTACTAGTTAACTTTAATACCCAGAATTACATAAACAATTAACACTGCTGCTGCTGTGAAATGTCTTTCATGTGTATAAGAAGCAAGCTTAGAGTATTTACACCCGCTTGTAAATATGTTAAGGCCAATTCAAGTTTTTATTGTTTAGTTCTGTTGCAGGCCAGTATGGGGTGCTGTTGCGCAGCATTGTTTTCAGAATGAGTTTTACTGAGTTTTTGTAGAATGCTGACTAATTAGTAAAAGAAAAAGTATTGACGAATGCAGATTTATTCAGCCTTATTTACTGGTGATCATTACTTAACTGCACATTAATTATCTCTTTGTTCAACAGTGCGTTCTGATCATACTCATAAAACATTTTAGTCAAGCCCCAGAGGGAGTCTTGACTATTCAAGAAGGTACTAGAATTCGTTCCTGTCCTTTTCATAAAGAGTGTCAAGCTGAGCTTGTAGGAATAGTTTAGATATTATTAAATCTAATAAAAACGTATCCTTGGCTGTGTTTAGTTTGAGCAGCTTCTATATAGGCAACACCCGGTAACACTATAACTAAAGGCATATTCTTTGTAATTTTTCCTTATACATTTTCTAAAGTATAGACAAAGACAATACACAGGCACATACATCGTCACAGAACCAATCAGTAAGCTTGCCAAGTCATTGCTGTACTACTACCTTATCATACAGGAAATATCCTTTGGTTACTTGGGTGCCCTTATTGTGTGTATCATACCACTCTGCATTCATTGTCTTTATAGTACTTAAGAAGCTGTTTTAACTACTCTGTTCATTTAAGTACAGTTCCATACCCCCTTTCATTAGCTCATTCACTGTTGACTTTTCAGAGGTTTTGTCCTTTATTTTAACATGAATAAAAATACAGTTTCTTTATGTCTTTTATGTTTATATTTCTTGTGTGTTTCCAGTGCTAGGAATATGTTTCTCTGTTTTATTGCAACAAGTGTCTCCTTGGGTGTTTGTGTATGTGTGTGAGAGTGCAAAGGTAGGTAGCTCTTTATACCACATTT
This sequence comes from Protopterus annectens, assembly GCF_019279795.1. Taxonomy (NCBI): domain Eukaryota; kingdom Metazoa; phylum Chordata; order Ceratodontiformes; family Protopteridae; genus Protopterus; species Protopterus annectens. The sequence goes on from NC_056746.1 coordinate 536,176,948, forward strand.
TATAGATTGTATTAATTGCTGCTTGCCCTGCATCCAAAAACCATATGCTTAAAACCAGCTTTATTCTCTACCCTTTCGCATTTCCTTACTGTCCCTGATTTTAGCTTTGTGTTTTGCTCTGTCGCTGCTAAAACTGGTGAAGTTTAAATAATGGTAGTTACAGTTACACAGATCTTTTACTTTATAAAATACATATTAATTCACATCCTGGTATTTTATCAGCATTCCAGTTTAATAGGACCCAATATTTAAAAAGTGTCCCTGAAATGAGACCTTTTGACTCTGATTATTTTTGGCTTTGACCCCGATAGCGTAGGTAATAAATTGAGAGCTATGCCTTGCATTTGTGAGGTCATTGATTTTATAGCAAAAAGACCAGGAGCTTGCCCATTGTAAATAGTGCCATTGTCACATGGTATCCTTTGTGACATTTGGTTGGGTAAGTTAAGTGTTCTTTCCTAGTATAATGAAAATGCACATTCTGTTCAGATAATGTAATATTTGACAAGCATTTAGTGGATGTTGATAAATTTATCACAGATGTTGCACAATGCTGTAAGTAACTTGAATGTCTTAGTCACTGATTGATGTTTTTACAGTTTTGATTATCTAAGTGTACATAATTGATGTAATTAAAATAATTGTACATTGCCAAAAACAAACATTCTGGGTTCTGATAGGTTAGTCTGCGGGTGGACTGGCAATGTTTCTGCATTCCAACATAAAGATTACAGTCCCTGCATACAGGTGACTGTGTGAAACCCTAAGGGGACTAGTGTACTCATCTTGATTGTCAAATGCCATCTATGGTCTGTTGCTTGCCTTGTAGCTTATGCTATCCCACGCATTAATTTCTCTCCTTGTCCTTTTACAAACACCAGCAGTTTCTGCTTAGAAACAAGCTTGGAAATTTATGTTGACTAATTAGATGAAAGGCCATGCCAGGTAAGCACTTTATTTTAGTAGAGAACAGATTCCATTGTGCAGTGTCACACTACTTAACATAGACACCATGATTTTCAGAGTCCCAAACTGCTGTTTATTCTTCTGCAGAGAATGCAAGTTGTCATTTAGCAAACCTTGACCCCTTCTTAGAAAGCACACAGACAGTCCTTAAAGTCGGTCAGTTTCGTCTTATTGACAGCAAGTACTTGTTGCATTGTATGCAGTCAGCAGCATTTTCTCTGAATTACTTACTGCAGCTGGCTGAGATCGTAATCTCTGCAAAAACTTCAGAAAATACTACTCCCTCCAGAGACAGTAGTGATGATACAGGTAACAAATGATCTGCCTGTTTTATCACTCCCTTTGTAGTGGCATGCAGCTGTTACAGAATGGTTCCCAAGCAAAAAGTGCCCTTTTCCTTCCAAAATAACCAAACACAGGATATTAACTGAGAACCAAAATTACAACTTGTGATGACACCTCATTTAAATGATGTCCTTCTCACTTTTTCAGAAATTCAGCACTACAGATGCATTTTATAGATTTTGTATAGAAGAATACAGTAGTAACTGTTCAAAATATGGGCATATAAAGTACATTCCTTCATAAAACATACATAGTAAAGAGCAGACAAGTGAAACTGGGAGAATTCTACTGTGAATGCAAAGTAAATGATGAATTAAAGAGATATGTAACTTTTGAAACATAGATAGGAGAGTATCAGATAATTTTCAGCTGCAGGTGGCACAGGAAAAAAATAGGAACCTCCATGGACTGTCCATTTTTGGTGTTCAGCCTTGTTATACCCCTGAGTAATCCAGTATATTTCAGTACGGTTGGACATAATTGTTTATTAAAGAAAAAAATTATAGTGAATACATATTTGTGGGACTACCTGAAAATAAATACTTTGGTAAACAGAAAAGCCATAGGGCCGAATTCAGTAAAGCCTACACTGAGTGTATACTGTTACGAGTGAACAGACAACAGAGACGTAGCTCGGACCTTTTTCCTTCAAATTTTAGTTTTCCTACTGATATTCTTGCAGCTTTAAAGATTGACAGGGATTCTTAAAGGTTACCACAAAGTGTAGTCTATATATGTACAGTTAGTGTAATCTTTCTCAGTGACTAGAAAGCAGGGAAAATGTGGTAAGAATGTTATTGAGTACATATCGTGTACACTTAGTGTAGGCGTTATTGAACCTGGCCCATAGTTTCTTAGATAGACGGTCTTACCAAATAAACTTTATTAGTATGTGTGCTAAGTCACAGAGAGAGACATCACTGGCCCTGGTAAATGTCAGTTAAGTAAATTTCACTATAAGCATTTGGTTCTGTGCTGCATCATAGGCTGGTTTGTAAACTGAAGGACTGACGAAGGCATATTTAGTTGTTTGGTAAGCTGGGAGGTAGATTGGGTGCAAGGATTGGTGGAGGTGGGGATCACTGTCATTCATGTAGATTAGTGGTGTTTTTGGAGGGTTGCTACTGAGTTCGGCAGTCTGTGCTGTTTGAACCCATCCTAGTAGATCATACACATGCTGATGTATAGGGTTGGTGTGTTGGTGAACGGCAGTAAGGGGAGCGGGGCACTGGCCATCATCAGGATTCCTCAAATGGGGTGCTGGAATCATTTTAAGAGATGACAGCTTTACTTCCATCAAAAGATGTACCAGGTTGTGCATTTCAGAGAACTAGCTTAAACTATCACCTTTGTGGAGCAGTTCTTAGCAAAGTGGTAAAGCTAACCCCCCCCCCAAAAAAAAAAAAAAATGAACCATTTCACTAAGTATGCAAACTCTGCTGCCAGAATCTGTAAAATAAGCAGATAGCATTGTTGCGTCACAACAGGAGGTTCTCTTGTTCAATTCTTGGTTGGAGCACCTTCTGTGTAGAGTCTGCATGTCCTTCCAGTGTTCATGTGCATTTTCTCTGGGGGTTCTGGTTTCCTCCCACAATCCAAATATATGTAGTGGGTGAATTGGACACGTTAGCTGTAGGTGTTAGGGGATATCTTTGATGCCTTGTCTTAAGTTGTTCTAGCAATTCTTTAGGTCCTACCTTTTAAGGTAGTCTGATTATTGCAGAGGAAAAGGGCAGTAAGTAAGCTGTTTTGTGATACTAGAAGGGCAAAAACTGCTGCACAGTTGCTAATGACAGTAAGAAGGGTGATAATGGGAAAGGCAGAAACTGGTGCAGGACTTACAAAAAGCAGCAAATAGAGATGGTGTTTGGCATGGTGATGGTCAGAGGTGGAGTGTGGTTAACAGGATGGTGTGTGTGGTGTGGGAAGAGCAATGACTGGTATGAAGGGCAGTTAACAGGATGGTGTGTGGTGTAGGAAGGGCAGTGACTGGTATGAAGGACAGTTAACAGGACGGTGTGTGGTGTGGGAAGGGCAGGGACTGGTATGGAGGGCAGTTAAGATGGTGTGTGTGGTGTGGGAAAGGCAGGGACTGGTATTGAGGGCAATTAACAGGATAGTGTGTGGTATGGGATGAACAGAGACTGGTACAGGGGTTACAGCAGGCAGTAAATAGGGTGGTGTGTATTTTAGTAAGAGCAAAGGCTGTTACATGGGTTACAAAGGACAGTAGGGAAGGTGGTGTGTGGTATGGCATGGCCAGAGACTGGCACATGACTTACAGAGGGCAGCAAACAGAGCAGTATGTGTGATCAGAAGAAAGACTGACCACAGGTAAGATGTCCTGAATGTATTCAGTCTAAAAGAAGAGGGTGGGGGTGTGACATGATTTGCCATGCCAGGGGACCTTATGAGGAGTGTCTTCAGAGAGGGAAGATGGAAATGGAATATAGACACTGATTGAGTTGTTTATGAGAGGAACTTTACTTTAGGAAAGAAGTGACAATTTATTTAACTAGAGAGACAGGGAGAGAAGATTGCAGAGTTTTAGAATGCCCTCCCACATTGGGCTGTAGATGGTACTACAGCTGGAGAGCTCATAAATGTATCTGTCATATGAAGTTAGCACGGCAGGAGTGAAGTAAATGCTGATTATATATTAGGTTTACATAGCTTCCTCCCACTAGCATTTTTATAAGTTGGCCAGCAGCATCTTATCAAAAATATGTTTCCAGTTTAAGAAGTGCAAGAGCTGTACTTAATAATAAAAAAAAATATTTTATGTTGCATAACAATTTTCATTAACTTCTGACACTGCTTAGAAAATTCATCTGTTCAGCTTTTCCCCTGCTGTACTGCTTGTTACAATGACTCTGCAGTCCATAGCTTGCTTTGTACTGCTGTTAACATTTGCTTATTGCATATGTGCTGGCGCCATTTTACAGAGCAGCTGCTGAACCATGAAGCCCTAAACTTTTAAATATTAAGCATCATGTTAGTTTAGTGCAATGGAGTAAGGCTTTGTGCTGCAAATAAGCTTCATGCTAAAATCCTCTGATTTCCTCAGTGTTCATCTCCCTACTCTTTAGCTAAGCAAGTTACTTGACTGGCAGTTATTACAGAGGATTAAGGCTATGTACTGTTAACAAGTTGCTTCCTGTAGTCCTGGGTTGAATTCCATCAGGTTCCATTTGCCTAATGAGTCACTTAACCAAAGAGTCCACAGTGGGAATTTGGAAATTAGGCTACGCTTCCCTGTGGTCTGTTGCACTGTATGCCTACTAACCACCTATGAACGTACTATTTTTTCGTTGCTCCCACCTTCAGTTCCCTGCTATTTCCCCTTGTCTCATGTCCATTTATTTACTGCCCCCTTATTTCCTCAGCAAACAAGTAAGGATGAAAAACAAGGCAGAATCTCAGCTGATGCTGAACTGTGGGTTGGAAGTTTAGACTATGCTCAACCCTGTAGCTGTTTCCCCAACACTTGTATAGAAATAGCAGCTATAGAAAGTGTGTGTGTGTGTGTGTGTGTATGTGTGTGTGTGTGTGTGTGTGTGTGTGTGTGTGTGCACGCATGTGCATATGTTCATGCATGCACACAACATGAGCACTTTGAAGCATGTGTTCATCTGCAGACATTTCTTAGCAACCTGTTTTGAATTGCCTGCCTGGTTGGCAACTTCTGGCTTCCAGCAGGAGACTGGTCAAGCTGTAAATCCACCACACTCTTAAGGCTTAGGACACTGAGATGCATCACCACACCTTTGTTACTGAATTGCACCCAGGCTAGCTATTGAAACTTTCACTTTCTTTACAACTGTGAGTGTACATTTGGGCATGAGTGCTGGTTACTAGTCATTACATCATGATGGTTCCTCAGAATAAAAAGGAAATCTGCCAGTCACTGGAGTCCAGTGGACTGTGGAACCCTAGATAGCATATGTTTCTAGAGCTCTGTATCTTTTATTTGTGTTGTTATACTGGACTCTTCTTTACAGCGATACTGATAGTTGTGGTGTTCCGCTGTTTTGATTGATGCATTTGTGTTGTATACTAAATATGTCACTGATGGCCGCATTTATTGTGGTGTGCAAAAATGAGTCCAGTTGAAGAGGCAACTCACTGCAAGTCTTTGCTGTAAAAATGGTAAAAGGACCACTGGAGCTGCCTAGTCAGAATATGAAATAAATCTGTTGGTGCTCCATAATAAATAATTACTGCCCAACTATGTCACTAAGATGACTGCTTTTACTTTCCTGATATTTTGCTGCATCTCATTTGCAGTAAACCCAGGCTAAGCTAATTTACTTTGGAGAAAAGGAAGGCATGCATAGCATACAGGATATACACGACATATAAAAAGCAATTAAGAAATTCCTAAGTAGATACTCTTTATTTTTGGCAGGTTATGTACAGTACATCTCTTCCATTCTTATATTTGAAAGCTACATTTCTGAACTTCAGCAGAACACTTTTATGCTAAGCTGACTAGTAATATATCTTGTTGCATTACTTTATAATCTCACATAGCAAACGATTACATGCCCAGTCTGTCTGGAGCCTTAAAGATTTGCAGTGTGATGCACCTCCCAAGTAGTTGTTGGTTGGCTATAGCTGCAGTGTCTGGTTCCTCGCTTGCAGCAGGGTCTGCCTGCTGTGAAAATTCACATATTGTGTGGTTGCTCCTACCTGCATCAGGTACTGCTAAGGCTGTTATTTTCTGAATAGGTAGGAGACACACGTTTGGTCCCTACTTCTTTGGATTTAGTCACCATAAAACCATCACATAGAATTTAATTGTACCTGTGTTTGTGACTTTTTTGAATGTCTCTGCCCCTCTTTCACTCCTTTGATGCCCCCATATTTGATCTTTTCTCAGGCACTGAGCTGATTCAGTAAGTTCAACCTTCAAGTAACATTCTTGTTTTCTGTAGTTCCAGTAATTTGCTACAACAGTTTGTTCGTAATGTTCATAACATCACACCATACTCTAGGAGTTATTAAATCTAGCCAGATGATCTTCCTTTTGGCTAATGTTTCCACACTGGTGGCATGCAAGTCATTCATATGGTAGCAGAAGTAAAACTGATGGCAAATAATAACAGCCTACCGAATTTCTTGTGTATAAACTGTGCCATCTAATTGAGTAACAGAAAGAGGGTTTTATCTGTTTTAAATGTTGTTGAATTCTGACACTAGTTTTGACACCACCATGTCCACAAGAAAGATGCTTAGCAGTGCATCACATATCTGTGAAACTATACATCCTCATATTTCCCCTTTAGCCTACAACTTTGTATCTTCAGACTGTGTCTTCTTGTTCTCACAAGTTCTTTCTCTCTTGAGAGTGTACCACTTGGTCTCTGGGGATTCTCTTAAGGTACTGTTTCTGTGTTATTCCCCATCTGCCTCCTTTCTTCAAAATTGTGTATATTTAAGCTTTTCTAATCTTTCTACTGGCTTGTGGTAAGCCGCGGTGGTGCAGCGGGTAGCATTGTTGCCTCACAGCAAGAGGTTCTCCCGTTCGATTCTCGGCTGGAGCTCCTTCTGTGTGGAGTCTGCATGTCCTCCCTGCGGTCGAGTGGCGTTCGAAAGACATGCGTAGAATGGGCATGCCTTTGTTGAAGGTTTGGCATTGAGCTGGCACCTCGACACCCGTAAAAAAAACTACTGCCAATCATTAGCGGACTGGAGTTCCACTGTGGCGACCCCTAACCGGGAAATGCTGAAAGAAGAGCTATTGGCTTGTGGTAAAGACTGCACACCATTTTTGTTACAATCCTCTGTACTGCCCTTGTCCTCTCTCTGTTTTGGTGACTATGAGGCCTGCAGAACTGCATATAGTATTCAAGAATGGGTCTTGCTTATCTTTTTATAGGGGTTACTCCATCTGTTTTCTTTGCTTGTGGTTGGATCACTATTTACCTTTAGATCATCTGAAATGAATACCCCTAGGGAAGTCTTTCTTCCTTTTGTTGTTCTTGTTTTCTAGACGTATTCTTTTGCATTTGCTTTACTGAATTTAAATAGCTAGGTCATAGATAATTTGTGCAGATGTTCTCTGTCACTGCCCATCTTTTCCACATGCTCTTGCTGCATATATTTGTAGTATCAACAAAAATGTGTGCTTTTCCTTCAAGACCTTCTGCACTGTCAGTAACGTATGTTAGAAGGAGCCAGCTACAATAGCATAGCTCATTCAAAATGAATCTTTGTGTCCTTCTGTCTAGTCAGAATGTTTCTTTGCAATCCAGTCTGAGAATATATAATGTATTCCATAAATTTTCTATAGTAATGTGACTTGAGCATTACTAAAATGTCAGTAACCTTCTACTATCCGTTTCTTGTTTACTACTCAGCTTACAGAGTCAACGATCCTTAGAGTTTCCTATTGTGACCTTGTAGACCCAAAGTCCTGGTGTTTTAGGTGTAGTGTCCTCCAACACTTGTTTTTGTATACGTTAAAACTCTCTGCAACTACAGAGGGATAAAATTGATCAGTCACAGCTTGAAGTTATGGGAAAGAGTAGTAGAAGCTAGGTTAAGAAGGGAGGTGATGATTAGTGATCAGCAGTATGGTTTCATGCCAGGAAAGAGCACTACAGATGCAATGTTTGCTCTGAGAGTGTTGTTGGAGGAATACAGAGAAGGTCAGAAGGAGTTGCATTGTGTCTTTGTAGACTTGGAGAAAGCATATGACAGGGTGCCTAGAGAAGAGTGGTGGTATTGTATGAGGAAGTCGGGAGTGGCAGAGAAGTATGTAAGAGTGGTACAGGATATGTACGAGGGTAGAGTGACAGTGGTGAGGACTGCAGTGGGAGTGACAGATCCGTTTAAGGTGGAGGTGGATTACATCAAGGATCAGCTCTGAGTCCTTTCTTATTTGCAGTGGTGATGGACAGGTTGACAGACGAGATCAGACAGGAGGCCCCGTGGACTATGATGCTTACAGATGACATTGTGATCTGTAGTGAGAGTAGGAATCAGGTTGAGGAGACTCTGGAGAGGTGGAGGAATGAAGGTCAGCAGGGCTAAGACAGAATATATGTGTGTAAATGAGAGGGAGGGTAGAGGAATGGTGAGGATGCAGGGAGTAGAGTTGGTAAAGGTGGACAAGTTTAAGTACTTGGGATCAATAGTTCAGAGTAATGGTGAATGTGGAAGAGAGGTGAAGAAGAGAGTACAGGCAGGGTGGAATGGGTGGAGAAGAGTGTCAGGAGTGATTTGTGACAGATGGGTACCAGTAAGAGTGAAAGGGAAGGTCTACAAGAGTGTAGTGAGACCAGCTATGTTATATGGGTTGGAGATAGTGGCACTGACAGAAAGGCAGGAGTCAGAGCTGGATGTGGCAGAGTTAAAGATGTTAAGATTTCCACTCTGTGTGACTAGGATGGATAGGATTAGGAATCAGTATATTAGAGGGTCAGCTCATGTTGGACAGTTTGGAGACAAAACAAGATAGACGAGATTGCGTTGGTTTGGACATGTGCTGAGGAGGGATGCTGGGTATATTGGGAAAAAGATGCTAAGGATGGAGCTGCCAGGTAAGAGGAAAAGAGGAAGGCCTAAGATGAGGTTTATGGACGTGGTGAGAGAGGACATGCAGGCGGTTGGTGTGACAGAGGATAGGAAGAAATGGAAAGAGATGATCCGCTGTGGCGACTCCTAACGGGAAAAGCTGAAAGATGATGATGAAAACTCTCTGCTTCACTGGCAGCTCTATAACTTTATGAACAATAAAGGTCAAAATGACAGACTGATAGCTTTCAACCTTTGATTGCATCCAGTTTTGTGAAAGAGGAATTGTATCTGCCATCTTCCCATTAACTTCCTCCTGCCATTTGTTGAAAAGTTTAGTAGAAGCACTCCTTTCCACAGTTCTGTAAGAGATCTATGTCAAATCCCGTCAGGCTTCATCAACCTACCTACAGCTTTTGACATTCCTTCATGACCATTTCCCTGTGAAAAAATGTGGAACAGTCCCAGTTTTCATGACCTGAATATAAACATCATCTTCTATTTTCTGTTCTGACTATGAGAAAATATTCAATTAGTACCGTTTTTTTACCATTTGCTTTTGTAATGCCTTCCATCTGATTTCTTAACTTCCACTTTCCATTCTTCTGCCTTTTTATACTTCCTTTTGTAGTTATAAAATGTTTTATCGCCTTTAAAAATTATACTGTTTGTTGATGTGAAGGGTCACTCTGATGGCAAGCTGAGCGGTGCAGGATCAGACTTCCTCATCCCAAGTAACAGTTCCCAGTTTGTCATGTGGGGTACCCAGGAATCATTTTTTTATTCCGTTTATTTATTTAATTAGCCTTTGTTAATTGGGTTCGTCCCACTAGACTAGTGTCCTCTTTTCAGTGGAGACTCTAAGTTAGTATTTATGCTACTAGGGGAAATTTGGCAAGGGCATCGGAGAACTTTGTATACTCTTTTTGATAGATGTGGGATCTTTTACCTCCACCTGAGCTATTTCCAATACAAGCAGATGGGGCTTTGGTTTAATGTCTCATCTGAAGGATGACACACTCAGGAGTGCAGCATCCATTAATACTGTACTGCACTGTCAGCATTCCAATCACCTAGAGTGAGAATAGAACTCTGGCCGGCACCAAAGGCATGCTACCTGTTACGCCACTGACATCAACAATCCTTATGCATTCTGATCAATATAATCTCTCCACAGTGTTCTGTGTCTGTCCATGGGACCTCTAACCATTGGCTCATGTCTGCTACAGTTTGTGTGGGAGGCACCTAGTGGGACTCTTCACTGGCACTAAGGCCACCTGGGCCAACTCCTGTCAGCACAGATGAACAGTGGCTGTATACCAAGAGCATTCCAAATAGTTGTGCTTTTCATACTGTAATGGGGAAGTGTGCACAGCAGCCCTGTGACGGAATGGAATTTGCGCCATCTGTATCTCTGATCGCATCTTCACTGTCAGTACTCATACCTTGTGCCTGTAGGCAAAAATGGACAAGTAGACTAACTGGTGAATTGAGAGCATCATCATGTGACTCAGCTGCCATTTTACGACCACAGTCTGGTGGAACCTCTGCAGTATGGTCAAAGCTAAACTATTCTGTTGGTCATTCTGTAGATCCCTTCTGCCATCCTTCATGAGCAAGACCAAAACTGAGAGAACTTCTCCCCTCTGGTCTCCGAATAGTAGTTAAGCCTTCTGTGGGGAGAGAGGAGTATGACTTCAGATTTGGATATGGCGAGTTTCATATAAACTGCTTTGCTGTCAATAACAAACTGTCATGCTGGAGGTTTGTCATTTGATGTGAAGAGGACATGGTGCACAACTTTACTCTGCCTTGACTTCCTATCCATGTAAATAAGCAAGAAGACCCTCTGTATGTTCTTGTCTCCCAAATGCTGTTCATTCTCCCTAACATTTAATGTCACTTCATTTAGAAACCAGGATTTTTTCTTTTTAATTTTCATATTTGTTTCATACAAAGAGGTGTTATCTCCTAAGATCACAATTTTTTAAATGTATTCCCACAATTGATCTGTAGGTAACAGCACAGATCCAAGATATTGGTCTGCTTGGAATCTGTGCTGATAACTGAACATAAACACAAATTATGTGATCAAGTCCATCTTTAATTATACTTGTCTAGGTTTGGTAGATTTCCATTACTTGAAGATGGTTGCTGCAGTGGGAGAATTTCCCTTCCGAGACTGTGACTTCAGCGGTCTTTGTAATAATTTGGGATGCTGGGTGTACAGTTCTCTGCATAGGGAATCCATGTAAAATGCTTATTTTGTCGGTTTTAAGTGAATGACAGATGTTGCAGAAACAGAAAATTGTTTTCTCTGAATACTTTTTAGAAATATTTTGGGAGAGCTGGTGTGCATTTCTGGCCACTTGCCTTTGTGCTTGAAACTGTTTGCTGTCTGGTGACTTTTACAGCATATAAAAGTGTTTTGTTTTGTGGTACGGAGCCATGAAATTGCTTTTGGAGATACTGTATTTCAAGAACTGTCCTACACTTCAACTGCATTACCTTCCTTTATGTTTGCAAACTGTTCTGTATGCTGTTCTTTTTCTGTCAAAACATTCTTTCCTAAAATCAAGCACCCTTTTGTTTTGCATGAAGGCTGCCCATCAGAAGTCTGAGATATAATCCTTAAATCATCCTCAGATTTTTCATATATTCCCTCATATTCACAGTTTCAGTTTTGCTACTCCAAGGACTGCAGTTACTGCCTTCAGAATTTGGGCAGGTAACCCGACACGCGTCTGTGTTTATGCTGACTGTATGAACCATGCTATTTTATGATCCCTTGTTCACAAATGGCCAACCAGTTTCATATCTGAGATCTTGTCTATCTTTTCTTTTAAGAACTCTGAATACAGCACTGTACTTCTTGAGTGGGTTCTGGTACTTTCTTTTGCCAAGCATTAAGAATGTTGCTGCTTTTACATGTGGCTTGTAGTGTACCATTACATCTGGCATCTTAAATCTGCTATTTAATAATTATTTTCCAGTGTAAAGTTGTAGTCTGTTATTATTTGCTTTTCCTCATCAGGAGAAGGGGTTCCGTGTGTAGTACGTGTGATCGTTGTGTTTTTCTTTCCTTTCTCCAGTGTGAGATGTAATGCAGTCTTTCTTCCTCTCTTTCTTTCCTTCTTACTTGGTTGTACTGTGGCTTTGCTTCTTTTCATTATGAATAGGATTTGAAGTCCACTACCTTTTGTTTTATCCTATCTTTTCTATATGTTGTATCCTCTTCTGTTTACTTTTGAGTCACAATTTTCTTTACATAAGATTTATGTTACTATCACAGTATCAAAGCGTTATTACTCTATCAAAACCCCATGATCTGTCAGCTTTTTCCTTAGCATGTGAACATTTGTACTCCTTGCTTTCCATTTTTTGTAAATGTTGCTCCCTTAGCTTTGTCCATTTTTGCTACTGGCTACTTCCTTTCTTTTGTTTTGCTACCGGATTTCTTGTATTTTCTCTTCAGTGATTTTCACATCACTAACTCGTTTGAAAATGGGAGGGGAAGAGCTAGGAATTCTCTGATGCTTTTCCATGTGCTTCATGATGAAGCATCTGTCCCCTCCCCTTCGCCCCAGACACACACACGCACGCACGCACACACAGGATTTCCCTTCCTCGATAGGTCCCACACCCTGCCAAACTTGCGTTAGTCCTCAGTCATTCCCAAGAGTGCTGCTCCACACCATTTGTTCAGCTGAATATTGAAACCCCTGGCACATTGCATGTTAGTCACATCATAACTATGGGCAGGTGAACATTGTTTCTAGTTTATTCCCAGAAAGATCATATGCTCCTTGATGGGCGGTGACATCCAACTCCTTTCTTTGTGTAGCTGCTTCAGTGACCCTCAGAATGCATTTTCTGTTCCTCTCAGCCATCCCACCAAGTAGACTGCTTACCTGCCTGTTGGCTCCTTTTGTGGGCTGTATCCGTATTAGTGGAATCCCTATTGAAGTTTATTTCCTTTTCCCTGTAGATCCCATGAGTTCCTCTTGTTGGTCCTTTCAGTGGAGGTTGCAAGTATCCTCTTTATTAACAAATATTGGAGGCTTCACAACAGGTATCCATTTCTGCAGGACAACATAAGAAATGTGGAGAGCCAAGTGACCCATCCTCTGCTCTGTCTTGACAAACTCTGGGCAGTAATAATGGTTTCCTTTGTGGTGTGTGGGTGGGAGAGGTCAGTTCTGTGGAGATGACAGACCTCTTCTCTCAGCTTAGCTCAGAGACGAACCTGTAGATGAAACAACATAGGTTCATAGGTAGGTACTAGGCTATCGGCCCAAGGGCCTAAGTAAGCCTAGCCAACAAGGTTCCCTGGCTTTCGCCACCCAAGAAAATTATTTTCCTGTGCCCCTGTCGAGTAGAGCCACAGAAGTGATCCCCAGGGTGAATTTCTTATTTCACATCCACTCAAAATTTTTCTTGAAGAGTGCTAATGAGGAACTCTGCTTGACATAGATGGGCAGCTTGTTCCAGAGTATGGGAAGTCTCTAGGACAGGAATCTATCCCTCCAGCATGTTCTGTTTATTGTGGTGACAAGGTTTAGGTCCCTAGAGCGTGTAGTTTGGGGGAGATTGGGATTTCTTTAGGTGTAGCATGTCCAACAGCTCTGGGTTTTGACATAGCTTTGTATGTTAGGCAGAGATCACTTCGGAGTAGGCGATATGCTACGGAGTAAAGCTGGAGGTTTTTGAGACGGTCAGCGTAGGGCATCTGTTTGAGGCCAGTAATCCTCTATGTGAGGTACTTCTGTGGCCTTTCCAGCTGTTGTAGATGTCTTGTGAGGTACATTCCAAAAGGGGTGTTGTACTGTATAATGGGTCTAATGAGTGACGAGTAGAGGGGAGCAATTACCTCTTTTTTCCTGGATGAGAACCCTTTCGTGATGAGGTGTGCCACGTAGAAGGATTTCCTGACCACTGTGGCGATGTGATTATCGAAGGAGAAACTACTGCCAACCTGGGTCCAAAGGTCTCTTATCACACATTCAGCACCAAGTAGACTGCCGCCTATGTGGTAGTTCATGGGTACAGAGTTTTTACCAAAGGGGATGACCGTGCACGTTTTGGCGTTGAGCTTGAGGCCATGGCTTTGACACTAGGCATCGGTCTCAGTGAGGCTCTTCTGTAGGATATCCACATCATTTGGGGACTCTACTATGGCTCCTAGTTTGCAGTCATTTGCGAATGTCATTAGCCAGAGATCTTCTGTGTTAGCCTGTACTTCAGAAAAGTGTATACCAAACAGGAGAGGACACAGGACTGAACCCTGTGGTACTCCACTTGTCACTGGTTGGAAGTCGGATTTGGAGTCTACAACTTTTACAGTGTGGGTTCTGTCAATGAGTCAGTTGGCAACCCATCTTGTGATGTAGGGATTTATACCTAGTTTAGTGAGTTTATCTATAATTCCAGAATGGGGGATGGTGTTGAAAGCCTTGGCGAGGTCAAGATGAGCTGTGTGAGCCACCTTACCCTCATCTACAGCTTTGATGACTCCCTCAAAGAAGTCAATCAGGGTTAGGAGACAGGATCTGCCTTTCATAAACCCGAACTGGGTGGGATCCAGTGTTTGGAGGTTACCAGTGTCTTTGTTTACGAGTTCCATGATGATACATTCCATGGCCTTGCAGACCAGGCTTGTCAGGCTAATAGGGCGATAGTTCCTGGAGTCTGTGTTGGCTCCCCCTTTGTGGAGTGGGATAACTGTTGCTGTGCACCATTCAGTGGGCACAAAGCCTGACGTGAGGCTATGATTGAACATGGTACTTAGGTGGGGAGCCAGTTCATGTAAAACAAACCCTGAGATGTTGTCCGGTCCCATGTATGCTGTGTTCTTGGCTTTAGAGAGTGCAGTTTTTACCTGCGTAGTTGTGATTACAGGGACTCTGCATTCTTCCGTTATAGGTATGGGCCCTTTAAGGGGGGGGGGGGTAAAGGATGTTGGCAATATCGGTTTGTTCTGCAATTTTCACGCCATTGTGCTGTAACTCAGAGCAGATCTTGGTGTTGCCATTGAGATTCTTGACATATCTATAGAATACTTTGTGGTTGCCCTTAGAATCAGTGGTGATTTTGTTTTCATAACTAGCTTTGGGGGATTTTATGAGGGATCTAAGCTTCTTACTGAGGCTGACTAGGGAGCTCCTCCACTCATGGGATTTTGCTTTCTTTTGCAACAGTTTCTTCCTTCTGTTGTAGAGTTTGTTTATGGCACGGGACCACCAGATTGGCTTCCTTTTTTTTGGAGGATAGCGTCTTGGTTCTATTAGGGATAGCACGATCCATGCACTCTTGTAAGTGTTTAGAATGCATTTGTGTAGGATTCAGCAGTCGTAACTGTATTGCCCATCTGCATGGGTGTCATGAAGTTTGCCACTTCTGTCTTAAGAAGCATGAAGTTGGCTTTGGAGAATTTTTTACGGTGGTTTGCTTAATGGGGCATAGGGGCAGGATGTGGATATCTAGGGTGATTAGTTTATGGTTGGATCTGACCAACAAGCAGTTGACTTCAGGTGTGGAGCACCGGCCACTCATGTTGGTAATGACTAGATCTAGTATATTGTTGCCCCTGGTGGGGGTGTGGAGAAGTTGATCCAGGGCACTGGAATTTATGAATTCCAGAAAGCATTGACCGAAGGAGTTGGTACAATAGTAGTTTTCCCAGTTAATGGCGAGGTAGTTGAAATCGCCCATTATTAGGGTGGTTGGTTGAAACCTAATATTTTCCAGTATATCAAGAAAAGAGGAGTGGGAATCCTGGGGCATGGTGGGGGATATGTAGCAAGCTACGATTTGGATTGCAGTTTTGCCCAGAGTTAGTTGCACTTAGATATTCTTGGATGCATTATGCTGAGCAACAAGCCTGGAGGTGTGGATATCCTTAATGAATATGGACACACCTCTGCCTTTAGTGTTCCGGTCCAGGTTAGATGGCCGAAAGGTATGGTATGATTTATAGCCTGGTAATGCAAGGGTGCTCTCTAGAGCCTTGAACCAGGTCTCAGTCACTGCACAGATATGGATGCTCTCCATTTTAAGGAGTGCCTCAAGTGAGTGCATTTTGAGGTTTAGACTTCTAGCTTTGAGTAGCATTACCCTCAGTTTTTTGCTTGCCTGTATCTGTTATGGTGGTGAATTTGTCATTTGAACCTTGCCTAAAAAAGGCACTATAGGGGCACTAAGAGCCTTAGCCACTATCTGGAATCCCAGGGGTGATAGGTGCAAGCCATCTCTGGCAAAGCATCGTGGTCTGTCGACCATATCATCCCAGGTAGACAGATACTGGATCCCCTTAGAATGACACCAGAAGCTTAGACAATTGTTGAAGTCAATCATTTTGTCCTTGTACTGTAGTATCATTCTGGGCGATACTACTCAGGGCTAGGGTCATACCTGTCTGGGCTGCAAGATCAGAGAGCTCTTCCATATCTCTTTTCATGTACTCCAGGGAGGTACTTCTCAGGTCATTCACAACAACATGGACAATGACAGAGTCATATTTGTACTTGTGGAGTGACCTGAGTGCGTGGGTTATGTGGCAGATCCTGACACCCGACAGACATCTGACAGTAACCTTCTCCTTGTTTAGCCTGGTGAGTGAGAGACATCAGTGTGCCTGACTATAGAGTCACCTATGACTAGTGTGTTGGGCACGTTGTTTTGCCTTATGGGCTGTCGTTGAGTGGCATACTGAGTTTGTGGGGTATGTGTCATTTGGGTTGTGTTGGGGGGTGGAGGTTGCTTGCGTTTCTGCTTTGGAGGTCTCTGTTACTTGGACAGGTTATTATTGAGAGCCTCCGCAAATGTTTTTGTGTTTTTATGTGTGGATTTCAGTGATGTATGTTTAGTGGGACAATGTGATGAGTGTGGTGTGGTGCAAGTGTTTACCTTCTCCTGTTGACTGTCAGGTTCGGTCTTGGTTGGAGAGAGCTTTGCCTCCAGTTTGACTAGATAAGTGCATCTCTCACAGGTTGTAGTGTTGGGCTGTAGGAGGAGAGGGCAGTCTGTGTACATGAGGCAATTGCTACATTGCCCCAAGATGCCCAGATTCAACAGGTAGACAGGAGAAAACACCGGGAGCTGACCCTTGTCCATGCCTGAATAAAAAATCTGTTTTCCTCTAGACAAGTGAGGAAAGTAAGTACAAGAGCTGTTTTTCTCTAGGCAGATGAAGAAAGTAAATCCAAAAAAACTGTTTTCCTCTATATATTGAGGAAGGTTGAGTGATGTAGTAATTTGTAACTTATTTAGTGCTTACAACAAGTTTTTGAACAAGTGCTGAAACTAAGAAACTGGCAAGTTCTAAGGGAAAATTTGAAGAGCAGACTTTATGACGCCGGGAATAGTTTAACCCTAGCTAAGCCGTGATGCACAAACCCATGCAAACATGGGTTTTAATTCAGAAAGTTGAAAGGGATAGAAATCAGCCCAAAACGGCCAATAAGGTTCAATTTCAGAGCTGAAAACCACTCCTCTTGCGACAGATAGAGCTGCTCAATGCTTCCCACTACCACAGCAAGGTCTGGGCAACTCAGAAACACAAGCTAAAGTCCTGAAACCAACAAATCTGGGATCCGGACTATTCTAGTATAGGAAAAGGTGGGAAACGAGCAAAACAGATACATATATATATATGTATGTGTGTATATATATATATATATATATATATATATATATATATGGTGAAATTAAGCAAAAAAATGTAATTTAACAGTAAATACGAACAGAAAGGGCTGTCACACTTGAGTGTGGAGGCTACAGTAGTAAATACAGTTGAAATTATTAACTTTAAGCTGAAATCAAAGTGCACACACAGTAAAACGATTTAACAGTAATATGCAGCAGAAATTACAACATAACCTAAGTAAAAATGGCTTTTAAAGTGTGATAAGCAAAAACAGTCAAGAAAAAGCCAAAACGATACTTGCAATCAACAAAATGTCTGTCCTTCGCGTTTCTGGTGCTGTAGTAGTCTGAAGGATGCCCAAACAGGATCCGCCGAGCTATATATTCATTCCTTAAAATATATTCTGGAAAATTGCTGCTTCACACCCATTGTTCTGGACCCCTTCCATCTTATCCTGTTTTAGCTGTATTTGGTCCTTTTTCATTGGGAGTTACAGCAAACTGGCACTTCAATGAATTGTTTGCTAACTACAATCATGATGCATCCCCAAGTTTTGTGGAAGGGAGCTGCACCTCTTCAGGTTGTGTAGTTTATCCTCTGCACTCCCTTACTAAAACATAGCAATTCTATGAGCATGCCTCTTCTAGAAATCGGAGAAACTTAATAAAAATGGTCTTTTGATGAGTTAGCCCATGATTAAACAAAGTACTTTCATTTTCAACTTCCCAGCTGTTTTGCTTGCTTACTGACCGTTGTTTCCTTTATACTTTGTTTGCTTCTTGACCTTTGTTTACATTTAAATTTATGTTTGTTTATTTTTGTTTGCAAACTGTTTGAGAATCCGCTGCCAAGAAGTTTGTGTTTTTTTTAGAAGTTTGTTTATAGTCATTCAGACCTTCAGCAACTAGGGTGGGATTTGACTTCCATAGTATGTCTTCACCTTGGAAAGCCCACCTCTTTTAGTTAAAAACTTCTACTAGCCATTTAGGCCTGACACCTTAAAAAATTAGTTTTGGGTGGAAGGTGAAATTAGGCAAAAGACTGCAAGAAATCATATCTCTGTATGTGGCATTTGTGCGTGAATGGGTGTGCCTTCTTTGAAGGCTGGGTGTCGGGCTAGCAACTTGGCACTGTAAAAATCCACTGCCAATCATTAGCGGACTGGAGTTTCGCTGTGGCGAACCCTAACCGGGAAAAGACGAAAGACATGTGGCATTTGAAGATTCTGTCAGTAGAATGCCAGAGCAGCTTTGCATTCCAACAGAGATCGTTCTGCAACAAGCCAGGCTAAGCTGGTTGAAGGCTCCTTGAAGGCTGTTGGTGGCCGAGGTGCTAGAGAGAGAAATAAACCTTTTTACTGGATTCCTGTTTTTCGTTTTTGTGGTGAAGCAAGTTGTGCACTGGTGCCTTCCTTGCATCTTGGTGCTTTTTGGTGTTGTATTTCTAAGCTGGTTTGTAAGCTTCTGTCAACTTTCACTGCTAATAAATTAGCTGTCCACCAGTTAACTCTCTGCCTTCTCTTAAATCTTAGAAAACAACAAAGAAAATGAGGCTTTGTTCCTCTCTGAATGTGTAAAAAAGGCAGAAATAAAAATAGTATTTGGGTACACACCAGTTGAAAATTCAGTCACAGAGCAACCACAAGTAAATACTTACTACATACAAATCTAGAGAAAAAAAAAACAGATGTCATAGCCCCCCAACAAACTACTGTTTTGATGTATCTTCTCTACATCTGCATCACCTGTCCCAGTATGTATATATCTTCATTATCCACAATTTCTACTTTAAGACTGTACAATTAAAAGTACTAAAGCTGCTTGAAAAAATTGACTAGTTTTAAACATGCGTTTCATTACCATACGTCCTGACAGAGGAGTAGCTTGCCCCCCCCCCCCCCCCGACTACAGAGCAGAAAAAATTTAAAGAAGAGTGGGAAAAATGCCTTGACAATGACAACTGTTCACAAAAACAGAGACTAAGAGGCTCAAAAGCGTGTCCAAACAGGAAGTTTTATTGAAAGTTTAAGACATTTTCAAGGTTAATCATTTAACTGCAGTGTGATGCTTAACTAAACACAACACAGCTTTAGCAATTTAAAGAAACCATGCAGATATTAAAAATAAAGCAAAATTTAGCACAGTTTACATCTGTTTGCAGGCCAGTCCAAATACCAACTATAAAATAAAAACCAGTGAAGCCTCCAATTCACACCAAAACCACGTTTATTGAGAGCTTTCATCAGCAACCATTTGCTGACTTCAGAAGCAAAAACAGACAAACGTCAGGTATTTATACTACCCAAAATCATGTGACTCAACCACTTTTTGTATTAAAATCATATACACCTAAAAATACAAATATTAAGTTAAATATAACTCATACAAAATTCAGACCTTAAAAACATATGTAAATACACCCCCCACAAAAATATACACATATAACACATATAATACACAAATAAATACGCTCATGGATTGGACAATAGATAAAATAACACAAACAATTTTTTTTAAGAAAGAAGTTACACTTTTATATATATATATATATATATATATATATATATATATATATATATATATATTTTTTTTTTTTTTAAATTGTGTGTGTGTGTGTGTATATATATATATATATATATATATATAGATATATGTATACACAATAAAAATGTGTGTATATATATACACACACACACACACACACACACACACACACACACACACATATATATATGTCCGCGGTGGTGGTGCTGCGGTAGCGTTGTCGCCTCACAGTAAGACGCTGTCCGGTTCGATTCTCAGCTAGAGCGTCTTCAGCGTGGAGATATGCGTGAATGGGCGTACCTTCGTTGAAGGTTGTGCATCAGGGCTGGCAACTCTGCACATAAAAATCAACTGCCACTCATTAGCGGACCGGAGTTCCGCTGTGGCGACCCCTAACCGGGAAAAGCCGAAAGACACACACATATACATATTTTGTATTAGATGGTTAGATGTGTATATTTTTGTGGGGGGGTGTATTTACATATGTTTTCAGACCTTAAAAACATATGTAAATATACCTCCCCTACAAAAATATACACATATAACATATAATACACACACAAATACGCTCATGGATTGGACAATAGATAAAATAACACAAACATTTTTTTAAGAAAGAGGTTACACACACACACACACACACACACACATATATATATATATATATATATATATATATATATATATATATATATACATTTTTTATTGTGTATACATATATATTATATATATATAGATATATATATATATATATATATATATATATATTGTATTAGATGGTTATATGTATATATTTTTGTGGGGGGGGTGTCTTTACATATGTTTTTAAGGTCTGAATTTTGTATGAGTTATATTTAACTTAATATTTGTATTTTTAGGTGTATATGGTTTTAATACAAAAAGTGGTTGAGTCACATGATTTTGGGTAGTATAAATACCTGACGTTTGTCTGTTTTTGCATTCTGAAGAAGCCAGCTGATGGTTGCTGACGAAAGCGCTCAATAAATGTGGTTTTGGTGTGAATTGGAGGCTCATTGGTTTTTATTTTATAGTTGGTGACTAGTTCTTGGTTTGGAACAGTCCAAATACCAACAGGAGCATAACAAATTATACTGTTAATAGCTTGTAAATATGAATTGCAACACAGAAAAAACATGAACTGTGACTGTGGCACAGGGAGAAAAATCATGACCCAAGGGAGAAGCAGCTAAAATATACACCTGACCTTTCAAAATATGTCTATAATGTATACTGCCCAACAAATTTTAGTGTGCACTGCGACACCATTTATCCCTGAAGTTTGCATCGTGGTGACAGCTCCTTATAATGCAGTGTTTTAATAATCTGTGCTAGTTCAGTGAACACTGGGTCATCTACACAGCAATTTGTGGTTTACTGTCTAGCATTATACTCCTGTTTTATAATAAGATACTAGACACTTAAATAGTGTGCCATTACTGTTTAGCAACAGGGGTGTGCTACTAGACAATATGGGCTCTACCTCTCGGCACCTTATTTCAGTTATCAGATGACCCCCACACATAAAGTTAAATCCAAAGTGTAAGCAACTAAGCAGCAGAAGACCTGAAAGATTATTGGGGAAAAAAGTAGGAGCAAAAAATAGTCCCTTGAATTAAATGTGTCTGACAGTTTGAGTTGTACTGAGTTTATCTCATACGCAAAAAAGTGCAGGATTTGATTCTTACCTTTTTGATGGGAGATTTGCCTAGGGTTAAAGTGGCCTACAAGGGTAGATAGACAAATGCTAAACTATGACCTTACACACACATGATTCTTTTGCCACTGCAGAAAATAAAATTGTGATGGGTATGTATCCAGTTTTCATGCTAATCATCAATAAAGGAAGTGTCTGAGGTGAAATTAGCTTCATTTTACTTGTAAGACACATTTTATAAAAGCCCAGTAATATATTTGTACGGCGCATTACATATACCTGTCCTGTTTTATGATATTCCAGCTGTTTAAAATACCAAAGGAAGAAGAAGGGTTTCCAAAGCCCTACACCATTCTCTGTCCCAGACATGCAGTATAATACTTTGGGCAGCACAATTTGTTATTCTGCTAATCTGCTGTAGTTGTGATTATTTCAGGGTACTGTAATGGCGCTCACAAGAAGCCTGTTAAGAGTACAGAGTACAGTGAGGCCTCATCCTCGATTCATTTTCTTCTTAATTCGCCTAGGCAATAAACTGACTTTCCGAGTATTAAGCAACGTGTGCTGAATACTTTGCTGTGGCCCCTGCTCTTTCAACTGTCCAGATTTTTGCAGAATGCCCAGATTTTCACCTCATAAAATTTGTGGTTTTCTGGGAAATCATTGAGGATTTAACTCATTAAATAATGACTGACATTTGTGTTTCAGACTTCATTTCCTTCATAAAATACACATCTTATTATTCTAACAAATTTCTAAGTTTAAACTATACAAGAACAGTATTTAAAACCTGTCCCTATTTTTGGGCCTTTACCCGTTATGTTAGGATTTGCCCAGATTTTTTTGTGCTAGTGTGAGAATTATACATCCCGGCCACTGCTTTCATCTCTCATCAGTGACAAAGACTTATTTTTTTTCAGTGAGTAAGTAATATAAATTTGGAGGGTGTGGGTGGATTGCCCCCACATTGACAAAGTAGGGAGCCTGCCCCCCTTTGCAAAACCCTTAACTTTTAGTGGGCTTGATCATCAAGGGGTTTAATCTTCCATGAATAAGGTAGCAGGATTTACAATATCCTTGTTTTAAAATCAAGACTATGCAATAAAATTATGCTTGGCTTTGTTGCATTGCTGCCTATCAAACAGTGTAGTTGCATTGTTTGCCTTCTTTCTCTAAATGTCCTTGTGATCCATTCAGTAGTTTGTCATTATATGCACAGGCACCAAATGATATCAAAATGAATCATTTCCTCCAAGGATCTCTTCAGTAGTCTGCCCATGGGTGCACACAAGCATCAAAATTAAACATTTCTCCCAGCGACCCCTTCAGTAATCTGTCCGTGTATGCACAAACACCAAATGACATCAAAATGAGTGATTTCCCCCAAGGATTCCTTCAGTGTCTGTCCATGTATGCACACAGGCATCAAATGACATTAAAATGAAACATTTCCTCCAACTAGCCCTTCAGTATTCTGTCCATGTATCAGAATGTATCTTTTCCTTTAAGGATCTCTTCAGTAATCTGTCCACGTATCCAAAAGCACCAAATGACATAAAATGTAGTGATTTCCCCAAAGGATTCCCTTAGTAGTCTGCCCATATATGCACAAGCAGCAAAATGAAACCTCCTCCCTAACGACCCCTTCAGTAGTCTGTCCATCCATGTATGTATGCACAGACACTGAAATGAACCCCCCCCAAGACCCCTTTAGTAGTCTGTCTGTCCATCCACCCATGTATGCATGCACTAGCACCAAAATGAAACATCCTCCCCAACGACCCCTTTAGTAGTCTGTCACCCAAGTATGTATGCACAAGCACCAAAATGTAACACTTCTCCCAACGACCCTTTCACTAGTTGACTTTGTCCATGTATACACAAAACACTCACTCAGAATGATACCACAATGAAACAGTTCCCGTCAATAGTCTATTCTGTAGTTTGCCAACTTTGCCCATTGTATACATAAGCAGCATAGTAAATAGCCCTATTACTCACATTAAGAATAGAAACAGCATCGAGTAATAGTCTAATTTGTAGAATTGTAAGGAAACATGATATTAATGTAACAGTCTTTATAACAGTGGTATCCAAATTTTCCAACATAAAAACAGTGCAACTTGATCTGACATTTGGAAGAAATGAGGTAGCCCGGGGTAAATAGGAGGAAATGGAAAGTGGGAAGAGGAGGTGGGATGAAATGGAGATGAGATAGAAAAGCTGTATAAGTGGCATGTGTTTGTGCTTAAATTGTCTATAAGCCACTTATCCTATAGATAAGGTGGTGGCTAGAAGGTTCCTCATTACCCTGGTGAGGTACATAAGCAGAGCCAAGAGTCAGTCAAGTGGTGTTTCATTTGGGTTTGAAGCGTGTTAATTTGTGTATTTGTTTTAGTGGAAGTGGTAATTTGTTCCATTTGGTGACATAACTGTAATATAGTTCATCCCCTGCACCGTTTGATTTTGTGCTAGACAAAGTTTTTTCGCCGAAGCATAAAACTCTGCACAGTAAGTACCATCGAAGAATATTTTAGGGAAGGGCAGTCATCAGGGTTGTGGATAACATTATGGACTGTGACTAATAGTTTATTGATTAGGTATTGTGGTAGTTCTAACCATTGTAGTTGTTTTAAGATAAGATAGTTGGTGAGTCCTGTGTGAGCGGTTTGTAGCAAATTGCACTGCTTTGTCGTAGTATGTCTCTGACTTTGTGTGCTGTGTGGTTTGCAGTTTGTAAATATGGCTGATAAATATAGGAGTGTGGGAAGGAGATAGGGTTGTGCAGAGGTTTTCCTTGTTATATCGGTTAGGTATAGATTTGACTGGAAGAGAAGTCCCATTCTCCGTTTTTTTTTTTTTTTTTTTTTGACTACTATCCTGTTTATTCTGATTACATTTCAGATTTTCATTTATAGTTACCTTTGTAGCTTTGTGTGGTTTACCTTTTCTGTTGTAGTGCTATTGGCTGATGTAATTTTAAGAAAGTTTCAGAGCAGAGAATAATTTGGGTGTATATAACATTAATTTAATTAATTTAACATTAACAGTAATTCTAATCCTTGAGCAAGAGTTAGTGTTTTATCTAATATAATGTTTCCTGCCTTAAACTGAACATTTGTTTAATGTGAATACTTTTACTATATCTACCTTATAGCTTAGATCACAACAGAAAAGGGTCCTTTGTTCCAGATCACTTATCGGAAATGTATATGGATAGATAGATAAGATAAACTAGTTGCTTCATCACTTCTTAAGAGGAAATTGCTGAGTTCTGGTCTGAAGCCTTTAACAAACTCGCCCTCCATAAAACAAAGATTATAGGTGTATGTATCAACTCAATTATCAAGATTTTTCTTAAAGACCTCTGAATTCTCAGAGCTGCTAATATATGAAGGCAGTTTGTTCCAACAGTCTTCTTAGCGTTATCTTATTAAAGTTTAAACAAAACTTTAGAATTTTATGTTGCTCGGTTTTAAGGTTGATGTTTGTATATTTAATAATTCTGTTAGAATTTCATCGTGTATGAGTTTAAATCCTAATGTTAACCTTCCCTGAAGGGAGACATAATGCAGTGTGTAAATGTGCAATTTCTTGCATCTGTCTTCATAACCTAAGTTGCTGATAGGCAGTATTCTTTTAGTGAATTTTCTTTGTACTGATGGATTGATGGATATGGATTTGTACATACATATATACATACACACAGATTGAACTCTGCTTTGTAAAGAACTGTAAATTGCTGAGGTAATCTGCTTTATGCAAGCCAGATGACTCATGCATTTTATCCCGTTTCCCTTCTTGAAAGTGATCGAGAACAGAGCCTTATTGAAAACTTTTTTCTTTATAACATGTTGTGCTTGAAAGTAAGAATGTAAGGTGTAAGCTTACAACTACTTAAACTGCTTCAATGTAGCACTTGTAAAACTGGTATTTATTTTTAACCCTAGCTGTACCTCCCACCCCAATGCATACTGATATATACATGGAATGCTGGGTGAACATTGAGGTGTGTCCTTGAGGACCACCCTGGGCCCTACAACAGCTATGCCTCTTCAGCCATCCCACTCCCACCAATGTGGCTGCTGCACTAGTTCTAGTCGCCTCCATGGCTGATGACATATCTGCCAGGACAACTTACTCCCTCCAAGGATAGTTACACACATTTTGCTTGCCTGTGCTGTCAAGCACCAGAGACAGTAATCGAACTTGGACTGACTGAGCTGTAGTCGGGGATGTATCCCTGTGTGTCACAAGTGCAGGCATAGCTCTAGTAAAACTTAAGTAAAATAAAGCTGTAAATATATTGATTATCTGCACACATACATATATGTACAGTGTGTATAGGTGTGTATATGCACACATATATGTATATAAGCTGAGATTGTCAGTTTCCAGTTCTTTTATGCAACCAAGCTCACATTATTTCACCATAAATTACCTTTGTGAACATGCTTGCACAAACTTTTTGCCAGCCTATTAGATGGCATGTAGTATGATGCTATGGTAACATGCATTTTTTTTCCCTTTCTACTTTAGAAAAGTTGAAAGCTTCAAAGGCAAGCTATAATGCATTGTCCTTTAAGTCTGGATGTTAAAATAATGTGGGGGCAAATGCCCAGAAACAGAGACAATTTTTAAACATTGTTGGTACAGACATAGAAGTTTGATAGAATAACAGGTTTTGCATTAACATGAATTTTCTGGAGTTTGTAGCCTGAAATTCAAATGTCTGTCAGTATTTTTCTAACTTTAGTACTGAATGATTTGTCAGAAAACCAAACTTTTATAAGGAGTAAACCAAAAATATGAGGAAGACATCTGGACAATCTTCGAAAATCTAGACAGCTGTGAGGCATGATGAGAAGTACTTATTTTACTTTTAACTTGTATTTTATGACAACAGCTGTGTAGCAATGTCTAGTAAAGTTCAGGTGTTTCACTAAAATTAAACACTGTAGATATCTCAGGTGAAGTTTATGCACTGATAAGTGCTTACTAGTGACCAATTGTACATTGAGAATGCAGAACTGTGTACCATTTTTATAGGAAAGATACAAAGGGGGGAGGTAGTTAACGGAGCTAAAAGCCCACACAAATCTGTAGTAACTATATGGAGGAAATTGAGGGAAGGGGATACCATTAGAGAACAGCAAGTCAGAAAATTGGATTAAAGTTGTCCATTGTAAAGGAGATGGAGGCTTGTTACAGTGATATAACGCAGGTGATAATCAAATGGAATTGAAGAAATTCACTTCGAGTTTTTAGCTTAATAAGTGAATTTCTTGAAATCCACTTGGAGAACAGATAACCACTGTTATGGTCATCAATGTATTGCATTTTACAATGTTTTATAATACACGGAATCTTGCTCCTTACATTATATGCTTAGTGGGCATGGTGATCAGGCTAACAATACGTTTTCCTAATTTCAAGTTTAGTGGTTCTTTACTTGAGTATGCAAGCACTGTTTAGCCTTAATGTTTTACTTATGTGGGTGCAGGCAGCATCTGTAGTGATGTAAGAACTTCACTGTAGCAGGATTATTATATACATTATTTCCCAACATGATAGTAGTACTCCTTGGGTCTATATTACATTATCAAAGTTTTAAAATTTCGAATCTGATATGGTCGACACCATATAATCGAAGTCTTGAATAATCGAAAATGTAATAAAAACACAACAACCTACAAAAACAAACCATTTAAACTCTCTAAGAAGGGGGCAAACCCCCTGCACCCCCACACACACCCCCGCTACTTATATTTACCAACTCTGAGATCGCACTACAGTGCAGAAAAGGGAAATCTTCCCTTTCCACCCTGTACGGAGATCTCCGTTAAAATTTGAAGTTTCAAGACTTCGATCATATGGTGTCGACCATATCAGATTTGAAGTTTTGAAACTTCGATCTTTTGATATAGACCCATACTCCATGTACTACCTAACTTAGGATCAAATTGATAGAGGTAGCAATGAATGATAAAATCTAGGACTGATTCTAAAACATTAGAAATAAAATCTCCATCCGTCACAGCAGCAGAGATGACTGGATGAGAGACATCTTCACCTCGGCTTGCTACAATGCCGCCATCATTTTGGAATAGTTGGTTTCCACTGTAACACTGTGATGGGAATGTGACAGAATGGACAGACCTAACTGAGGAAGACTTGTTGGAAATGAGTCTGTCCAGCTGTTCTGAGGCTAGAGGAGTACTGTACTGTATAGGAGTATAGAAGGAAGCAAGCTTGCCTCTAGAAACATCATCTTGTTCTGCTTCTGAAATAACAAGATACACTGGCTGGGGGAGTTTCAGAAGTTTGAGAGCATAAGTGGGGAACCCTTTTCTCCTTTCTTAGAACACGCTCTTTGGGTTGATGAAATTGGTCAGATGGAAGAGAGGCTGAAGATTCCATTTCCTCACACTAGACCATAACTAGTAATCCTATGAGAATAAGTTTATTTTTGCAGCCCATAAGAGTTATCGTATCAAGTACCACACAAATCTCATACTCTGCAGACATATGTTGAACTCCCAAACATTTGTTGCACATATAATATGGTTGCCTTGGTGCAAAACTGTGTTATCACATTTAGCACATCTCACTGATTTAATAGAGACAGATTGTTTTAGCAGTTATCTCACTTTGTTTGCCCAGCATTTTCCTAATTAAAGTCAGCCTTCTATAATCCTTTTCTTTTCTTAATCTCCCCTCCTTCAACTTACCCTGTTCTTTCTAGCTCCCTATACCCACATTTTAGTGCTCATTACTCTGCCTTATCTGTTTTCTCTTTTTTTTCTCATAGTTGCTTTCCTTGCATCATTTCTAACTATAGGCACTGACTCTACTTAGCATTCTCTGCACTGCTGTAGCTGGTGTACAAGTCTGGGCAGTGGCACAGTCCCTTCTGGGGAAATATCTTTTACCAGTACCTTAATATTCCAGGCCATCAGCCTTTCTCAAGTTTACTGTGTGATGAGGGCAATTGTTTGGTCATTTTCTCAGTTTTTATATATGTATGTAGATATTGGGCATTTCATCATCAAGGAATTTGGTTGAATGTTAGATGGTTGAACAGTTTAGCAGGCTTGCACATTACTGGGTAGTAGGGTATATGTACTTTCCTCACTGTTGTATAATCTTTGATTTGGTGTACCAGGGGGTGTGGAGGACGTAGTCTTCCCATATCGTATATCGTGTGTGTGTGTGTGTGGGGTTGTTCCCCTACATAAAATATTTTTTTATGTTCTGTTTTATTTTTGTTTTTTGGGGGAGGTTTGTTTCAAAGGGAGTGTGCTTGACATGTTTCTGTAAACATTATTGCATTCGATGGGGTTTAGTTTCATTTTTGTAATGTATAATTTTATATATATATATATATATATATATATATATATATATATGTGTGTGTATGTGTATATATATATATATATATATATATATATATATATATATATATATATATATATATGGGCGGCCACAGCAAGAGGTTCTCCGGTTTGATCCTCGGCTGGGGTGCCTTCTGTGCGGAGTCTGCATGTCCTCCCTGTGGTCGCGTGGGTTTCCTCCGGGCGCTCCGGTTTCCTCCCACATCCCAAGGACATGCAGTAGTTGGATTGGACACACTAAATTGGCCCTAGGTGTGAGTGCGTGCCTTCTGTGGAAGGTTGGGCGCCGGGCTGGCAACTGACACTGTTAAACTCCACTGCCAATCATGAGCGGACGGTGATCCGCTATGCCGATCCCTAACCGGGAAAAGCCGAAAGAAGAATATATATATATATATATATATATATATATATATATATATATATATATATATACACACACACACACACACACACACACATTCATTTATCTTGTACACACACACACACACACACATTCATTTATTTTGTACTGTTTTTGGCAGTAACTTTGAACAAAGTATGCAAAGCACATTCATAGGATAACTTATTTTCTCTCATCATTTCATCTAGATAATTTGTGTTACAACCTTTTTTTTTTTTTTTTAA
The DNA here is from genome assembly GCF_019279795.1 of Protopterus annectens. Taxonomy (NCBI): domain Eukaryota; kingdom Metazoa; phylum Chordata; order Ceratodontiformes; family Protopteridae; genus Protopterus; species Protopterus annectens. The sequence continues at coordinate 536,206,663 of NC_056746.1, forward strand.
CTTAGCTCTTTGCTACACTCTTGCCATGCCTTTAAAAGAGCAGCACAACACTGTAGTAAAAGTGGGAAATGGCCTGTACAAACACACAATACGAGAGGCGATTTCTTAATATCATAAATTGTAGACCTATATATGACTTAATGCGAGTCATACTCTATCTGATTTTTCCTATATGTGACTTAATATGAACTCGTACTTTATCAGACTTTTCCTGTGTAACAGAAGGCACCCACATGGGGAAGGGGGCAGAGTACAAGTAGCTATGGGCATAGAAAACCATATTTTGAGTAGAATGTATTCATTGCAGCAGCATTATGTGCTATCACCTCAGCATAACCAAGGAGAACGGTTGGGTCAGCTTTACTCAGTTTTAACTTCCATTCCTGTCATAAAGCTTAATCATCATAAGGTATGTACACTGATTCCTTCTTTATGTTGTGTTTACCTACACTGAACTTTACAGCTCCCATCTTGTTCCGCCTTAACATTGTGTTCTGGTCTCATGAGTCCTTGTACTGTATTCAATTCTGGAAAAGTGGTTACTGTACTGGAATCCTTTGAAATGTATCAGATCAATTTAAAATCCTGTTTTTCCTACTCTAGAAAAAAAGTGTGTGGCTTTTCCACTCTTCTATTAGCTAAATACAGAGGAATGCACATTTGCAAAGAAAAACTGCAGTTTCTGGTTTGATTTAGAAAGTAAATAATATGTAATGCAAAACTTCAAAGAGCTGGTGTCTTCTTACATGTGTTAGACTCGTGGATGTCTAGACTCTGTTTAAAGTGAGTTATCTGCACATATCTTTTTTATGAGCCATTAAGGCACATCATTTCTATACCAACACATTGTAAGTGTGCAGGATAAGCTGCCAGGTCTCTGAGGTCAGTAACAATATAAATGTTCAAAGATTTTCTCTGGAAATCCCAGATCTTTCATCATATTTAATATGCTTTTCCAATAACACCAAGTTCATTAAAGCAAAGTCCAGGGCAAAGCATAATGGTATGTTAAGTTATGATTAGACCAGTCCTCTTACCAGTACCTAAAATGGTGTTGGTAAGAAACAGTGTGGGAAGGGTATGTTTGTACATAAAAAATACACACGCACACAAACACACACACACACACACACACACAAGGAAAGTTCATTGTTTTGCTTCAGTGTCAAACAGGAGTGCTATTTTTCGGCTGTGCAGTGGTTCTAGATATATAGGTAATTTTGCTTACATAAACAAACATTAAAACCTTCAGTACTGTTGTATTTAGTAGGATCATTCTGACTGTAAATAGGTTCTCCCATTCGATTCTCGGCTGAAGCGCCTTCTGTGTGGAGTCCGCATGTCCTCCCCACGGTTGAGTGACGTTTAAAGACATGCATGTAGGTGTGTGCGTGAATAGGTGTGCCTTCTTTGAAGGTTGGGCATCAGGCTGGCAACTCGGCACCATAAAAATCTACTGCCAATCATTAGCGGACTGGAGTTCCGCTGTGGCGACCTCTAACCGGGAAAAGCTGAAAGACAAACATTTTGACTGCAAATAAGGATAGCAGATTTCCATCGATAATGAATAAGATTTTGAGCTGACTGTTTCTTTGGAAAGAATGTATCATATTCAGTACTCAGGTTGCCCCACTCTGACCTCAAACCATATTCCTGTATCTTCTGGTAGTATAACACAGTGGTTTAAGCCTGTGACTCACTAGCAAGCTTCATACCCGCAGTCCTTTGTTTAGATCTCTCATTTTCCATTATCATACAGTGAGGCTTTATTCAAGTTTCTTAACCAGATATTAATAACAAGTAACCTTTAAAAAATGTATGAATTAATAAAATAAAAATGAACTACAAATACCTTGCAAGTGCGCACCTTGCTGGTTTTGAGCCTGCTTCAGACTGAAGAGCATTCAGGCAGCATGAAAACTTCAGTGCCAGAACCAAATGATGGTAACCTAAATGTGTGTGTCAAAATTCATTAACCAAAGTCGGTCTGACCATATGGTCTGCTAATGAAACTGAAGCATTTCACTTTTCTACATTTTTATGTTTTAGCTAAGAATTTTGTTTTGAAGGCAGATATAGAAGAAGCATTAGAATTCTGTAATCCAGTTCTTCTGTAGAGGGACACTACCGCACACTGAAGGTCTATCCTTGTTATATCCAATGTTGTCCACTGCTGTCATCAACAAAAAGTCGAGGAGCAATTTAAAAAAAAAAAAAAAGAAGAAGCTCCACGCTCAATGTCTTCTTTGTCATGTCCTCATGTTGACATGAGAAGTAAATAAAGAATAAAAAAACGCAGTTTTCTGTCTCAGCAGTAACACTCATGCCCCCTAACACCTTGCACCTGCCTTTGTCCTTTCTGCTTGTCATTTTGT